>NC_134035.1:13255351-13576585 GCF_964204645.1 Tubulanus polymorphus | reverse complement strand
TCAGATGAAACATATGTCTGCATTAATTGACTGTAAGTTGAAGAAACCACAAGATTTACTTAGAAACCACAGGAATCAACAACCACAGATCTTACACAAGTTTTAACAATGTTATACCAGCTTCTCAAACAGTACGGTTCAGTTTAACAGTTCTGATATAGATTTTTCAAAACATTGAAAATCAACCAATTTTAAACTCAGATCGAACTCTTACTCACACAACAGTTAACCGAATAAAAGTTGAATGAGTTGTAATCAGTTTTAATTCCAATGAGATAACATTTCTCTAAGTGAAATCTGAAGAACTCATAAACTATGAAACTTGGTTTAATACAAGTGAATCAAATGATTAATCATTTGATTCACTTGTATTTCACCCGATGAGGGGACATGATCCCGAATACGTTCGTGTTAATAAACTGTATTTACTCATTAGAAAATGAGGTTTTTAGTGTTATCGCTCTTATTCGGATACTTGAACTCTCTTCCTAAGATAAACTTGGTTTTAGATCATTTTATTTCAGGAATTACCTCAGAGAGAAATTATATCAGAAAGCTGCCAGAATATCAGAAAGCTGACTAAAGCTTCTACCGTAAATATCTATAGAATTGTCTATATATCTAGTAATATGATAAATGTATTATAGTTAGATGTTGACCATATTTCTGTAGAGTAAACATCATTTTACTCAGACAAACTGAGACCAGCAAAATCATTCTGGAATAGCGAAAACTACATTAGATTCGTTTAGGTCCGAGTCCGTGTATTATGGATTATTTCAATTTATGTGATTTATAGACAGATGTTAAGGCTATATCGAGATATTGCTTTCATGGTGACAGGAACTAACAACAGTGCAATCCGCCGATAAAAACCTCTTATCACTTGAGTAGATCTTTTTTTAATACATATTCAAGGTGTAATTTTTTCCTGTTATATCAACAGGGTGGCTCTGACCTTCCCGGATTATTTTTGACGTACAGAGTTCTTTCCCTGACTTGATCTGCTATGAGTCCAATCAATTAAACCGCATTCAAATGAAATTATATGTAAAACAAAGACGAGAATTGTTTGATTTTACAACGTGATCTGACATTCGCAATATTTCCTCAATCCCTCGAAGAGCAACTTGAATAAAGTTATTTTACACGTGAGGTCAGTTTGAAATGTATAAACACATATAGGGTTAGATAACGCTATTATTATAACTAGTTAATAATTTCTATTTCATATTCAAAATTTTAAATAAAGTCTTTAGTTTTCATATTAAGTATCGGGAGAAAGAGTGTTATGTTTGCAATATTTCCTTAATCCATTAATAAACAGCTCGAACAGCTATTTACATATCATCACTGCGAGGTCAGTTCGAAATGTATATAAATACAGTGAATTGTAGCAGTAATTATATCGAGCTCTGATATTACTATACAGCAGAGATTTGATATAAACACCCCTATATAAATGATATACAAGTGCCAATAATGGATTTATAGCTAACCAGTCGATATAGTTAAAAACTCAGTGACCTAGTTTTTAAAAATAATATCACATCTCAGGTACTCTGAGCAGTAGCAGCCAGGCCGGAATCAGCAACTACGCTAATTTTATTCCCTATAGTAGTCAGGGGCTACAGCAGTCAGGGGCTAGAGCAGTCAGGGGCTACAGCAGTCAGGGGCCACAATAGCTTAGTAGTAAGTAAGTAGTTGTCAGGAGAGCAAGATTTAGTTTCTGCCTTCTTGTACGACAAGTCAACAGCTGATGAGTCATTTTACTTCGAGTTTTCCACCCAATCGGGAAGAATTAATTCTTTCAATTCCAAAACCTATGGTAAATAATTGACTGAATGATGCCCTATAGCTGTACTACTACAGGCCTAGTGAAGTAGTTAAGATTGCTGTAGGATTTTAAATATTCCCAAAGCCCATTGAAGCCTGTGGACTGTTGTGAACCAGTCATTTAGAACAGTGCTCAATTGAACTCAAGTGGCGCACGCAGTGGCTATTCATATTATTGATACCATTTGAGTTAGTAAGTATAGACTGTGTTACTGTCATGTCTATTCAGAGACCTTTGCCCAATAGCGTTCCAGTACATTCAGATAAAGGCAGTTCTCAGAAGAGAGGACGTTGTTTTTAGTCGGTGGTCGGAGTGTCACCACATACATACCTGGAAAACGGCCCGAGTAAAACTTTCTTCGTTTTGACGCTCAATATTT
This sequence comes from Tubulanus polymorphus, assembly GCF_964204645.1. Classification (NCBI taxonomy): domain Eukaryota; kingdom Metazoa; phylum Nemertea; class Palaeonemertea; order Tubulaniformes; family Tubulanidae; genus Tubulanus; species Tubulanus polymorphus. The sequence goes on along the minus strand of NC_134035.1, from coordinate 13,574,369 downwards.
TCTCGATGACGGCCACATTACCGGTTCTTCCAGCTTCGATTAGATCCTGATCTTTCCCCATCTCGATGTATCCTCTGTTTACGCCGCCATCGCGCCTAAAACATAGCTCAATATCCAAAAAACTAAATGTAAACAAATACTTCCTGGTTTGTCACATGGCCACCATTTTTAATAACCGTCTCGTGCTGCCATCTATCGACAATAGATTTCAAAATCGGTTAATTTTGCTTTCCAATTTCTAATGACGTTGTTGTTGCACTTGTTATTTTGTTGAATATGTTCTGAATGGATTGATTTTGTTTTATGATTATTAATTTTTGTAAATGGGAAAAAATCTGTATTACTCGCATGCCACAGTCAGACTATCGATTTGTGTCGGATCTCAACCGTCAGGTGCTGCCCCTATACACACAGTTGGCGGTTAAAATGTGAACTAATTTGTTGTCCGCATGCCGCCAGTATCATCATATAATGTAAATGAGATAATGTAACGTCTGCGTTTAGTGTCATGTTATTCTAATAAAGTCCACTTACCGAGATTAGTGCATCGCAGCGCCTTCAGTGGAGACCTTCCGAGCGAGGCTTTGATGTTGCTTGCCTTGTACATTAATCCTCTCTCATCCGCCGACCACACACTGGTCAGACTGGTCGGGACTATATCTTGTTCCTGGCTGATGGTCGTGTCCGCCGGGTCCTAGTTCCTCAGTAAGGGCCAAATTCAGTTCTCGTATCTAGTCGACTAGTGGTCGGAACTAATAACCGAATGCGCTTTATTTCCGAACTATTTCCGGACTATGGTTCCGACTAACTGACATTCGGTTTCACTTACGTAGTTCGACTATAGTCGCGACTAACTCCGATAACTGAAGTTCGCCCAGCGTACATGGATCACCAGTCAATTTCAGTCTCCTCGTGATGGAATGAAAATGTTTCGGAATTTTCTGCAAATTTTACATCACGAAACAACTGATTCCAGACAGCCGTGTAGGTTAGCTGTGTTTGTTTCAATACTCTCAATTTCGGCACAATTTTTCCTATTACTCGTCGTAATAGTTACCGATATGAAATTGATTTAATTTCCTCTCGAAAAATGAAGCTTTCGCAGAAAATTCCAAAACAGGTTCATTCCACAAGAATTCTGAGTATTGTCCCGCTGAAGTTCTCTTCGTCAAAGAAGGCTGAAAATCGAATCTTAGTCTTAGAAGTTTTCCTCAGTGTCCAGGAGAAATGGGCCTGCTGCTTTCAAGGGTTCGAATCCAGCCCGAGTTGTCCTGTGTCCACTGACGAAGGCTGTGACAGTGGGTCCGAACCAGGAATTAAAACACGATGTTCCCTTATTCCGTAGAGGTATAAACCGGGTCTAGAATAATTATAACGAGACAAGTATAAGTATACAATATAGGTTTATTTGACGCACAAGCTTTCGTTACTAATCAGTATTTATAGGCAGACTGACACTAATTAGAGAGAACCGAGTGAGAAGAGTAATTACTACAAATACATATTACAATACATAATACAAGACATAATACAATACATAATATAATACATGGTACAATACATCATACAATACATAATACAATACATATATTACAATACAAAACTGAGTGAGTTGATATATGATCAATTACAGAACAACAAAATAAGTGAAGTATCTGGGATGCGCAAAAAGACAAATAAAATGGCGCGAGATAACTTCAAAATAAAATAACGCGAGATTACTTCAAAACAAAATGGTGCGAGATTACTTCAAAATAAAATGGCGCGAGATTACCTCCAAATAAAATGGCGCGAGATGAGACTTCGAAAAAATGGCGCGAGATTACTTCAAAATAAAATGGCGCGTGAAAAATTTAATTCTATCATTTTAATGTGTAATATTGTATAAGTGTATATTTGTCAATTGTTTTATATTTGTATCACTGTTATCTGTATGTGTTTTGAGGGGTTAATAGTCCACCCCTCCTAGCTCTACATGTGTTAACGTTTATGTAGTTTCTATTATGTAGAAAAAAGTTGTCAAGTCCAAATCGTCAATTCCTCATCCTACCAAAGTCACGCTTAACCCACAAAATCGTGGTAGCTTCGTTTTAAGGGGAGGGGTGAGGGTAGGGGACGTTGGATAATTGTGAAATATATTCAAAATACCTAAAAAAATTAACGGTTGAAATTATGTTTTAATTGGGGGGTCAAATAACTAGTTAGAACTAACATAAATTCTATCAATTCTATTTATCTACAAGAACTATAAGACATGTCATACAAGTCGCACCTGAATTTTTTCAAGCCACTCTGTCATCATCATTCAACTTCGGGTTCGATCTTCTGTGGCCCGGGGGGTCTTTTTCTTCTCACTGAAATCATGGACGTATCAACTCTAGTTGACAAGTCCACGCTGAAATATGTCCTACCTTATTCAATTCGGATCGCTCTTTTTTTTCATCAGTAGGCGAGTCTGTTGTATCTTCTATGAATCTGTAACACTGGGTACCGGTACCTGTTAATTAAACCTAACCTAACCCTAACCTAAAGTGCAACTATTTTTTCCTAAATCTAAACCTATAAAACATAATTTCGACCGCTAATGTTAAATAAATGTTCCACCTACCTTACAGCAACCTTGTAACGCGGATGAAGCAGCAATTTGAAAATGTAATCCTTTTATTCAAGAGTCAATCTTAAAGTCATTTTTAAATTCCGTGTCCTGTTGCCAAAATCCAGTTGTATTGATAACAAATAGTTTATCAGCTCAGCTGCGTTTGTAACAATCTAATGAAAATTTTCTTTTTCTAAAACGTGTCCTATCTGAGCATTATCCAGCGACAGAGACTTCTTCGCCGTGTAGAATTTCCAAGTGTAATGACAACTTGTAGGAGCGCCCACCAGTTTTTAACTGACCCCTTAAAATTCGTAGCCGGTGATTGGTTGCAACACCAATACCAAAAGCTTCGGGGAATGATTTCAAAAGGTATCGCAGGTAGGTCACTGGCCATTCTTGAATTGCGGTCAATGGCATCTTTTCTTTTGAAGTTTGAAAATGTTTGGAAGTTTGAAAACGCTGAGGTTATGTGGCGCTAATCGGGGATTATCCGGCCGGTTGCGTTGGTCTAGGCGTCGACATGAAGCCAGCCTTGCGTCGCTTCTTCGCGGAAGGAAGTTTAGAAAGTGTAAGGAAAAAAGTGTATTGAGTGTCAGAATATTAATACTTTCACCCTCACGCAAGCCTCATGGCTAGCGGAGCGGATGATCGGTTAAAAATATGCACGCCAAATTCAAACAAATTATGACAAATCTGTTAGCATTAGTTACTAAACTGCTGTACCCCGTATATAGATACTGCAATAATCATTAAAGTCTCAATCTTCATAACTGCTGTATTATCAAAATATATAAAATAGTTTCTTATGTATTAGTATATTATGTAAAGATTTCAATATAATAATTTGTCTCTCTTCGTGACAATCTGAGGCTGTCATACTGCTGATCCCTACCAGTATTTGTAAATAACTAATTAATTTTGTATTACTTTTTCATAGATATTTTCTTTGACAAATTGTGTGGAAGCCCAGGATTGGGCTTGTTTGTTTAGCAAATAAATGTTTGATTTGTGATAAATATCTGACTTATGAGTGGTGCTGAAGTCTGGTGGCAGCAGAGAGCATAGGTGTCGCCAGGGGGGTTCGGGGGAGCGAACGAACCCCCTTTTTCGGCTAGGTTTCTTCGTTTTTTACTATATAAAAACTCCACAAGGTGGCGAGAAAACGCTTTAAATCGCTCCTAATTTTCAAAATTTTCTTCGGTCCTCGTCAAAGGCAGCTTCGCTGCCTTACTAGATTTACCAAATTGCCGATATTCGGACCCCCATAAAAAAATCCCGGCGACGCCTATGGAGAGGCCTGTATTTATTTTCGGCCCTTCAGAAGGAGCTCAAGGACGTAGACTTGATTCCCTGCAGAGGCTAAGAGGATATTCCCCCGTATAATTTTTTATTTACAAGGACACAAAAGTCTAGACTTGGGACTCTTTGGGATCTGGCATAATTGAGGACAGCGTCTTCTACACCCGGTGTCTACTTCAGTATAAATTATAATTTATAAAATTGAGCATATAATTCCCCAATTTTATTAACATTATAATCAAGGATTATATTCTAGACTCCAATTTTCGTTTTGTTACTGAGTGGGTTTCGTTATTCAACTTATTCCAGATTTATAAGGAACACGTGTTTTATGTATACCGGTAGTTATTGTGTTTACATGTTGAGATCACGTGATAGCATGTCATATGGAGAAACAAAATGGCGGACCTGGTGTGAAAAAAAAATTCGCAACGTCGTGTTAGTTCCCGTGTTTCCCGCTAATGGTAAACATAGGGGCAGCAGGTGTGTGACCGGACCGCACAACACAAACCAACGAAACCGTGGTAAAAGTGCAGATCCGCACCTCTCGTGGTTGACGCAATCTGCTGAATGACAGAATCCAGGCTAAAAATCTTTCTACTCTTTCTAGTGAAGATATCTTTAAATTAACCAATTTCAATGTAGGCCTACTGAATTGCTGATGACATTTTGAGTCTGAAACAATTATATTTCATGTAATTGATTGAACCGTTTATGCGGAGAGGTGCAGATCTGCACTTTACCCGAAAACGTCGTTATTCTTTTGTTTAACAACAAAATCTCGTATATAAAGTAAAAAACAAATCGCAGACAGTATTACAGTATATAAATAGTTTATTTGCGATAAAATGGTAATAAAATTCATTATAAATTCAAATTCACATTCGCTAGATTGATGGCAAAAAGGCAAAAAAGGCGGCACGGCTCTGGGCACCCGCAAACCCCTGTGGCAGGGCTATACCCAGTGAGGCATAGCCCCTGTGAGCCATGTAGCGCTCCGTGTTGTGAGTAGACCACAAGCTCCGATGTCAAAGCTCTATCGTGATCCGGTGGGGCCGCCGGGTCAGTACGGCATTAAAAAACACGCATACGTTGTGCAAAAATAGAAAATGAAGATGGAAAACGAACTCCGCGGATCGGACAGCGTGCCGGAAGTCAAACTGATAAACAACAAGGCGGTGCCGTTTGTGTACCCTCGCTTCCCAGGGCTTGCTTACTGGGGCTCCATAAAGCCAAACTCACGCCAGACTCCATCCTGCACGGTTGCGCCGTACACTAAACCGTCCAACTGTATCCGGCCGCGTTAACTAAAACCATTCAGCAGGTTTTTAAGTATCCAACTACTTCGTTGTTTGACAATTCGAGAATGATTCTAATCCACGAATGCGATACCAGAGGAGGTGAGGGGGCGACCTGGGTGCCGAACGCGGGGATCACGCAGAACAGAGGGTCGCGTCTATAAAGAATCCTTGCGGCAAAACTTGAAGCCAGTGTCTTTATCCGTGTGTGCAATGTATGAAAGAAAGTTTCTTAGAAAAATCAAAATTATAGTTTTACTGTTCAAACTTGGAGGTTGTGAAGGCTAGAACGAGAAGGGCAGCTACAGTAGCTGTAGAGGCAAGCGCAGTCGAAGCAACATTTCCATTTCCACCGCCTTGTCCACCTTGTCCACTCTGTCCACCGCCTCCTGTCAGTCCACCAGCGCTTGTAGTTGTTGTTTGGTTAGAGGCCGCGTGCACTTGGTTGATTAAATCATTCGAGTTTTGCTGGAATGCCGAAATTTCTGAAATTAGAATTGAGAAATATTATCCGAATTGTACTGCGCGGGTTCAGTCAAATTAAAATTGCACAGGATCCGGAGTCAAATTAAATCAACACAACTGTGGAACTGGATTCAGAATCAAACTAAATCCACATGACTGTGGAACTGGATCCGGAGTCAAATTGAATCCACATAACTGTGGAACTGGCACTATAAATCGATTGGATACTGACTTCCCTCTTCTCCCACTCCTCCCCCTCCCCATCCCCTGGATCCACTTACCACATAGTTTACACAGGGCAGGACAGTAACCGATTGTGTAACCACTGGCGTCACCGGTACATTCTGTGAACTGGCTACATTGCGATGTCCCGGGCTCACCAGCACTGTCAACATTAGCACAATTCACTGCAATCAAGTACAAGAACAATATATACAATATGGCGTTTAAACGGTCAGTTCTTAACAGAGGGGTATGAAGGATTTGTAAACCTGATAGAAGCGGCCGATAGTGAGTTTGTAATCTGTAAACCTAATACAAGCGCCCGGTAGAGAGTTTGTAATCTGTAAACCTGATAGAAGCGGCCGGTAGAGAGTTTGTAATCTGTAAACCTGATAGAAGCGGCCGGTAGAGAGTTTGTAATCTGTAAACCTGATAGAAGCGGCCGGTAGAGAGTTTGTAATCTGTAAACCTGATAGAAGCGGCCGGTAGAGAGTTTGTAATCTGTAAACCTGATAGAAGCGGCCGGTAGAGAGTTTGTAATCTGTAAACCTGATAGAAGCGGCTGGTAGAGAGTTTGTAATCTGTAAACCTGATAGAAGCGGCCGGTATAGAGTTTGTAATCTGTAAACCCGATAGAAGCGGCCGGTAGAGAGTTTGTAATCTGTAAACCCGATAGAAGCGGCCGGTAGAGAGTTTGTAATCTGTAAACCTGATAGAAGCGGCCGGTAGAGAGTTTGTAATCCGTAAACCCGATAGAAGCGGCCGGTAGAGAGTTTGTAATCTGTAAACCTGATAAAAGCGGCCGGTGGAGAGTTTGGTAGGTTTCTATTTGTCTGATATTCCGGAATTTTCTTCAGGCGCGTCGTTACGGTACTTAATGTTTGAAATTCGAAGCTTGAAAAAGGGGCATTTTCTGGGCCATTTTAGGCAAAATTGTTATGAAATTTCCGGTGAAAATAAACAAAATTTGGAACTAAAAAACATTGCGGAACTTCAATTTAACAATGGCGCCCGCAATGACGCCCCTCCCAGAACGCCCCCTATTGACGCCCCATCCCAGAACGCCCCCTAGCGACGCCCATGCTTACACGAACAATCAGATAGATTTCTGACATTAGTTCCAACGGTTGGAACTTTACAATCACACGTGCACGTGTCCGACTTCAATTTGCCTCCATCGACGCAGTAGACACTCTGTCCACAATCTACAAATACATCGACACAAAGATTATTGTTAAGAATTCTCGTGTAAAACAGATTCTTATCAGAAATTTTAGAAAAAGTTGACGAGGAATGGCTTATCATTCGTCGCGTAACGGAATTTTTTCTAAATCATTTTTTTTTGAAATTTAAAAAACCTTGAATTCATTACTAATCAAGTGATCGGGGATTCGACAAAAAAATTGCATTAATCCGAAGGTCATATGGATAATGATACCCGAATATTGTTGAACCGACGCCGCAAGTCACGATATTTACTGACCGAACCCGATAGATCATTTTGTACCAATAAATCGGAAAAATTCACCGAGATATCCATCATCGAAGTTACTTTAAAAACGGCCTAATGATGTCTGGATCTGCTTACCACAAAGAGGCCCGGTATTTCCAGCTTTACACTCCGATCTCAGGGTACCCCGGGTGTAGGCTTCGGTTCTTTTATCATCATCGGCCCCCATATTTCCTCTAAAAAACAAAAAGCTTCATTCAATTACTTCATTCAAGTTCATTCATGTATTTATTAAGGGCTATAGGCTGTTCAATAGCTGAGTAAATGCTAATTCATAATTAATTGCATACGTAATCTGCTGTAATATGTTTATCATAGTATTATTTTAAATATTTTTACCAGCGGCGAATCCGTCTGAGGACTTAAAAGACTGACTTTTACAAGTCCATCAAATTTGTCTGAGACCCCTCTTTCAATTTGTCAACAAAGTTAATTGGTGCATTTCTGCGCGTTAATGCGCTTTTTGAGCAGCAAAGTGCCGTTTTTGGACTTTACAAGTTCTACAGAATTAACCACTCTTGAGCGAGAGTACAACTCTATATGGACATCAAAGTGCACTTTTAGGATTTGAAAAGTCCTCAAAATTGGCCTCTGGATTGCTCCTGTGGAATAAGATCGCATCCACGAACCAAATTTGAAGGACTCGTCACATCCCTAAAGAGCACTTTGATGTCCAAAAGTGTTTAAACCCGCGCACTGAGGGACTAAATTGTGAAGGCGTTGCCATCATTATCATGATTATGATAACTTTTATTATTATTATTATTATTATTATTATTATTATTATTATTATTATTATTATTATTATTATTATTATTATTATTATTATTATTATTATTATTATTATTATTATTATTACTATTATTATTATTACTATTATTTTTATTATCATCATCAATCTATTGTCGGCACATTTTCTGAATTGAGATTTCGAACTTACGGAGGTGAATAGTTACACACGTGAATGATGTTACCCTTACATACAGCCTTACCGCATCCGATTCGATACGACCACGCCCAGATTATCTGTAATATAATGATCGTACAAGGAGAACATTGTTGGAGATCTCGCAAAATGTTCGGTAAAACGTGAAACTGTTAATCAAGTCGGTTATAAGCCCAACGCACACGGCAAAAAAATTGTTTCGCCGAAACAGAAAACACGTTTTTCACAAAACGTGTTTTGCTCGTGAAAAAACGTTTTTCAGTTTGGCGTTTTGTGTTTTGCCTCCAACGCACACGGCACTGAAAAAACGTTTTTTCACGAGGAAAAAACGTTTCTTCAGTGCCGTGTGCGTTGGGGGCAATGTAGGTTCAGCTGCTGGTAATGTATCGTTAAGTCCAACGCACACGGCACCGAAAAAAACGTTTTCCATGTTTTTTGTTATGCCGTGTGCGGAGGAGGCAAAACACAAAACGCCGAACTGAAAAGCGTTTTTCACGAGCGAAAAACTTTTTCTGAAAAACGTGTTTTCTGTTTCGGCGAAACAAATGTTTTGCCGTGTGCGTTTGGCTTTATAAAGAATCACGATTGGTAGAACACTATATCCGTGTTGACGCGATGAGGAGAGAATCCCACAATGATAATAAGTAATAGTCATTCCTGAAGATGACTATTAGGATATAGTCGAAACGTTGAAATAAACTACTATCTCGAAGTTTCATTTTCGGGCTTTATAAATAATTTTCCGTGGGACACAGATAAAAGGATGGACACCGAATAAGCTCGCTGCAAGTACTATACCTGAGTGTAATGACCAACCACAGCATTATTAACTGGAGCAATACCATAGGTGTAGTCGGATATCTCAGCTGCCCAATTGTTTATAACATCAGTCCAGCTTCCAGATCCTGAAAACAGGAACTGGTTTTATAAACGTCATCGCAAAGAGACGATTTGATTCGAGTTAAATTTGGCCCCAGTCTAATTAGGTTCACACTAAATCACACTCACTCGTTATCGAAATGCTATCGAAACGATGCTGTGGCAAGTGAGGTGAATCAAGTTCCGGAACCGGTAAGCGATGAATGATTACACACACGTAAGTTAGATTCGATCGCCGATCACAGGACGATATCTGTACTTCGAATTCCGATTTCAAAATCAAACTCCCTGTTTCGCTCCCGGCAGGTGTGGTGGATTTGTAAGGGAATTTACACTCAATCAAAATAATCTAACAAAATCTACCAATCAAATGAATAACAGGGTCAATCCCTATTTTAAGTTTATACGAATCGACCACTTACCGGACGCTATATTTTGTCCAGCGAAGGAACCACCTGAAATAGAGAGATTTTACTAAAATCTACAATATCTCTTTAAACACTATAGATTATCCATTCACCGGTAGTAAATAATCCAACGGTATTGATGATAATCCAATATTATTAACGATAATCCTACACTATTGACAATAATCTGACAAAATTATAGATTATCCCAAAATTTGATTTCATGTTATTGTATTTCGACGGTAATCTCTTAGCGCTATATAAACATACATATCAACATAGATATCATCACTATGAATATCTTTAGTTCTGAAGAAACTGTTCCAGATTGTAATCTAAATCTTATTTTCAGTATAAGATTACAGTAATGGCAGTTACGTGGCAGGTAGTATTTGGATTGAATATTCGTGTATGGACGTATTTGAAAAATACATAATGATAATTGTTCGGTGTCCGTTACAATTCAACACAAATCTTTTGGTCATTTGGCGCCGAGTGTCTCTGGAACTCTTAACCGAGTCATATTCGATAGATCGATTCATGACCGAGCTCTGTTCAAGTCGGGTCTTAAAACGTTTCTGTTCGATGCAGCATTTTTAGATTCATAGACATTAATTCGAGGAGCGCCTATGAACATCAGTGGAATGGGCGCTATATGAATGAACCATCATCATCATCATCATCATCATCATCATCATCATCATCATCAACACGTACCGATAGTGAAACGGCTCCAGCCTGAATCGTGATTGGTCTGACAGGTATTCGCGTAGGCCTGCGCGACCAGGGCTGCATCCTCATCCCAATACTGAAGAAAAAAAACAATATTATAACCATTGAGGAAACACTCCAAGTCTGTGTTGTAAGCAAAATATATATAGAATTAATCCCCCACATCGAAAGTGAAAAAAAAAGTCAGAAATGTTTCCTTCAGCTAGTGGTAGTTTCGATTATATCATTTTCGGAATACTCCAAATCAAACCCCGTACCATTTTAAGCATATTAGTCGCGTCGGTGACTTTAGCCCGGACAGAGTTGTGAACGTTCAAAATCTCTGCAATATCCTGCGTCGAAACATCTAGACAAATATAGACGAGATGGATTAACTGATGAATTAGCTGATGAATTAACTGATGAATTAACTCATGGATTAGTTGAACGATTAACTGATGGATTAACTCATGGGTTAGTTGAAAGATTAACTTATGGATTAACAGATGGATTAACTCAGTGTAAAAGATGATCTCAACAATTGATGATATATCAGGTGTTGATACCTCCGCTGAGGAAATCTACAGATTTCGGTTTACACAGACTACTGTCGACACCCAGACGATCTTTTAACAGCGGAATGTATTTCTTCTCACACAATATTCGTATCTTATCATCCTGAATAATACACGAAAAATAAAAAAAAACGGTCGTAAAAAATATATATATTTCAAAGGCGAAGCGAAGAATATTAAAAAGCCACAAACTTCGCAGACCATATAACCCTAAATCTAGCTCGAGGCTGAGCCCAACAGCAGTAACCCTAACCCTAGCCTGACTCGAACCCACGACCTCCTGCATACCAAACGGACAGTCTAACCACTGGACCACTGAGCTTGGGTGTTTGCAAATGCGTCTGGTCAGTGTGGTGACTGGTGACCAGTCAAGTGTGGTGACCGGTGACCAGTCAGGTGTGGTAACCGGCGACCAGTCAGTGTGGTGACCGGTGACCAGTCAAGTGTGGTGACCGGTGACAAGTCAGCTGTGGAGACTATTCGCTTACAATACCCGCTATCATTTTCTGATTGCAAAAGTTTAAATCAGCATCAGGATTGCTAGTTAGGCAAATATCTCCACCAAAAAAAGTTCTCTTCGGGTCATTGACTAGATTCCATGCTCGGGCAGGGCGAACGAGAAAACGAGAAAGATTCGAAAAGAAATCGGAAAAAATGTCAAAGATCAACGGACAAAAATGACAGTTTTTGTGCTAATATTTCATTACTAGGAGGCTTCAGGGCGCTGACTTACCACTGTTAAGGCTCTTTTTTGACGGTGCGAACCACTGACTTCACAAACAACCAGAACCAGCATCAATAGGTAAACTACACGCAGAAATATTATACAATTCATCATCATTATATCAGTTTAAACTTATAATAATAGTTCATATCCGTGTTGTGTAACATCCGATAGCAATTGCATCGCCAATTCATCTAAATCCACAGTACCACAGTTCATTGGAACCAGTTCCACAGTTCTGAATCCAGTTCCGCAGTTCAGGAGGACCCAGTTCCACGGTTCTAGACCCAGTTCCACAGTTCTGGACCTAGTTCCACAGTTCTGGATACAGTTCCAAAGTTCAGAACCCAGTTCCACAGTTGAGGACTCAGTTCCACAGTTTACACAGTTAGGTTATTAATGTAATGTAATTAACAGGATATAAATTTGAGTAGATCACGTGACACCAACATGTGAAATCTATCATGAATACAAAGTATATTGACGCGGAAGTGAAAGATTTTCAATATCAATAGCTCTCCCCCCCCCCCCAATCGAGTGTCTGTCGGCACAAACTGATTGGATATTCTCAAGTATGTTTTCATCGCCTGTTCAGCTATTTGTTTTCAATATCGACCCGCGCGCACGCAGCACACACACAAACCTCAAGTATCCCCCGCGCGGCGCGAACTCGTCGTGCCTAGTTAGTAAAAAATTCAATATAACCCCCTCTACCTCCCTCCTCCCTCCCTCCACCTCACCCACAACGACCAGCAATTTGACGAGGGAAACTATTATCGTATGTTTTATCAAAACTGGGCCGACCGGTAACAGTTCACGTGAACATTTGAAAGTTTGCACGAACCAGCTCAACATTTTTCGGAAAAGCTTTTTTTCAAAGGATCGAAATTTACATCACGGAAAGGGCCAGATATTAAATGAAGGCTCCTTAATTAAAAGGTCACAAATATTTGATATAAATGGCGGCGAAACTAAAAAATTTCCTGCTAAATTTCCTGCTTTCCGTCCGCGCGAAGTCTTTTGGACCCACCTTGAAAAAGCCTGGCTACGGACGGGCCCTGGTGGTGCATGAATCGTTGTGTCCTCGTGTCGAAAATATGAAGTAACCGATAGGAATTCAACGAAAAATGTTGACTATTACTTTTTTCAGGAAACCTGACCTCGGATCTGTGCCAAACGGTGACGTGCCAAATAGAAGATGTATCGGGTCAATGATCATTAAGAGGGTTGTTTGTGAGGATTATTCAAGAGTGCTACTAGCTACTAAATGTCATATCAACATTTCGATCAAGTGCTTTTTTAATATTTCGAGAGAACATCTTTTTATATATTTCGAATAGTTTGAATAAGAGTATATAATTTTATATCTACAACCGGTGTGTGGTGAGAAAACCGTAGAACTGAAATCAAGTTACGAACAAAAACCGAACAATTCTGATCTTTACATTTTCAGGAACTAGACATCCATTGTTTACAATACTCCGCCAGCGAGATAAAAATTAACGATTGAATTGAAATTGACTATAATGAGTCTGAGTCTGATATCAGAACGAAAACTTAACAATTCCCCGGGCCGGTTGCATAGTAACAACTTAGACTTAAGACCAGTCTTGGACCAGCTCAGTTCGATAGCCAATCTGTCAACTTAAGACCGCAGTCATAAGATTTGAGACCACTTTTGGACTAAAGTCACGACTGTGCAACTGGGCCCTGGGACTGGTTTAGTGGTTTAATACGTAATAAACTGTGAGTTCTCTCTGCCCTCCACAGGTATTGCTGTTGCTGCTGCTGCTGGTGACACGATGTCTAAATATGTCGCACAAAAACTAATAAATATTCTCACAATAAACAATGTTATATTGCAATAATAGACATCAGCTCCACTTATATATAAATCCATACAAATTTTTTCCCAATTTCGAATGCAGGTAATTATTTATTGGTTTTGTTGTTCAACATGTTTTTTATAAATCCTATACTGCAATACAAGCGCTCAGCTTGTTACAGTTCCACCAGGTTAAAACGTAGTAGTGCTCAGAGTTTATCACTGAAAAGTCAACATAAACTAGGGCCAGTTGAGCTTAGGTCAACCTCAGTCAAGCTGCCTATCGGTTCTATAGTCAAGCTAACAACTTAAGACCAGTCTAAGTTAATTTTGCTTCTATAACTAACCAATCTAACAACTTAGACCGGTATAAGCTCATTTTAGTTCTATGGTCAATCTAACAACTTAAGACCAGTCTATATTTGGTCTCTCACATGACGAAACTATTTGAATAACATGTTTCCCATTCTTCGTAAGTTACACAATAATTTTTTGTTTAATGAAAAAATTGCATTAATTCCAGAATAGAAAATCTAAAGCGAGGAAATTGATGATAAATAGTGAAATGGTGATAATCAACAACTTACCCGACAGCATAGAACTAATCGAACTGTCCCACCCGTAATAAACCATGATTTACAAATGAATGCTGAAGCGAGAGAGAATTCGCTGTATCGACACGAATCGTCTGCTTGTAGCTACTGATTATCGGTAAACATCTAGCAGGCGGTAAATATAGAATATTGGGTGTGAGAGGATCAGTTGAGGTTAACCGGTGTGAATGTGTTTAGAATCAGTCGGTCCTCTACGCCGGCAGCCTCCGCAGGGAGTCAGTCGATCGAATCAGACTGTTCCGATCAATTAATTCACACCAAGTGTCTTTTCGTTTTTATAATTGCAGACAATTTGCGCAGACGATATTAATATGAAAAATAACTATTCGCCTAAATAGACCGATTCGTGTTGAGATTTATGGGGACTAATTGATTTAGCCACGCGGTGTCCCCGGTCTGAAGATGGACACCGCTGAGACGTAATAGCAATTTCGCACGGTTTTAACGTTACTATAAATCACTTAAACACGACACTGAATTAACGTCACTTCTCGAGGAGGAATTTCAATATAAGATTTGTTTACGCAGACTGTTTGTTTTCGAGTTGGCTGACTGACGGGACGTGTACTGACGGGTGGGTGACCGCCACCTTTTTTTAAACGGACGTTTTAATTGTTTCATATTATATTCTGTAATTTCCCACGATCTTGTCGGCATACACGGCGTGGAGTCTTGTTTTGAATAGTTCACGTAAATCATCCTGCCTGGGACCAAATGACGACTCTCTGCGTGTCATGGTGTCACAAGATTAATTGATTTTTTTTTCATTTTTTGAACGTCACGTCTGAAAATGCTTTCATGTATTATTTGTCATTTAGAGTATTAGCCCAGGGACGTCCACCGCCAGTCTTTTTACAAGTGCCGCGGGGCTGCATTTATAGTCGCGTGTACAATATATCTGTTGATATCTTTTAATATATTGAAGTTCCATTGAATTTAAACGCAATAGAAAATAAGTCCTCCCCCGTCGCGGCCGGTTTTTGGTTTTGGTTTGAATTGAAAGTAAAGATTAAGAGTACATCCAATAATGCCTTCTAACACTTAACATAGCATGCAGGCAGGATTGGCCCATATTTTTCCGTAAATTCGGCCTAAATGTTATAACATTCCCAGGCTCTAACCCGTCGGTCCACCCGGTGAGTTCAGACGACTGTTTCAGTCTGCACAGTTGGTTTCTTGTCGCTATTGAGATATCTAATTGGTTTTTAATCGTGCGTGCTTTGAAACCCCGATATAAACAAGACCCGTCAATAAGCAAACTAACCCGCGCGGCAGTGCCATACAGCGGTGCCGATACCGGACGTTTGTTTGTCACAAATTTACAGATTTTGTCTCTTTCACAGCTCACCCCCTAAATAATGCGCGCTATTTTCTCCACGGCTTCATTGGTTTCCGATCTAACTAATCGGATCGGCGGAGATCTGGATTATTAGACTGTTTCCTGTCAAATTCGCAGTATCCCGAAAACCCCTCTCTGCCAAAGCGGACCTGTGTACGGAAATTCCGTCGACCCGGTGAGTTCTCCGCGCACTTCGGGTTCCATGTTGCTATTGAAATATAATTGGTGAAACGCCGGTAAAATATATTTAAACAGATTTAAAGCTTTCACAGTGGCCCCCTAAATTACGCGCGCTATGACGTTAATTCTCGACCTTGGGTTTCTCATTGACTTATCGGAGCTATCCATTACTAGTATCCGGAAGGTTCCGAACGGATCCGCTGTAGTAGACTGGTTGCCTGAACTTTACAAGTGTCCGCTCATACCCAGTCGCTGATACCCCAGGCCTTTGTATAACCAGCAAAATCGAAATAGATTAGCTATTTAGATTATATAGCCGATTAGTGTCAATTAGCATAACCGGGTATGTTGGTTGATAAAAACGCCAGGTATAAATTATTCAATTATGGCCTACTCAGCAGCGACTTCTACCGAGAACACCATATCGGTTGGATTAGATAATCGGCATACTTGCTCGCCGAGCGAGTATGCTGAGTATGCTAATCGATTATGATAACCAATGTTCATAAAAATGACGGATTATGACATAATCCATGCTCATAAAAACGTTTTGCATACTCGAATATACTAATCGAGTGTTCATAAAAAGGCCTCCCGTGTCTACGGTACCCATGCGCGAATCGTCCGCTAGCTTGTCAAAAATCGTCCGATAGCTTGTCAATATCAATTCAATTGATTGACACGCTAGAGGATACATTTTACACACTCAGTCCATAAAGGGCCCGATTATGAAGAGAATGTTGTTGCTGTATCGGTATAGCAGGCATAGGCCTGCTTCCAATAGAAGTTCCAGACTGTTGAAATCACTCTACATTTAGATTTTAGGCTATAATAGAGATTCAATAGCACTGCCACCAACTGGCGTGTGCTGACTGCTGGTAAACGCAATCAATGAAATTTATTTCTTTTTTCATCACTTGGATGTTCAACTTCAGTTTGATCTTGAAAATAGCATAAATATATATTTTTAGATGTTGACATACTATTATAAATATGTCATATCAATATCATGATACTGTGCCACAGACTGGGGTTAAATGTGTCTCAGCCCTGTAGCTGTATAGAGAGGACAATCCACTAAGTTTGGGGGTCAACCGTAGCCCAGACTAAATCATCCGGTATCTCAGGTACTATAATATATATAAAGACAATCTTATAGTACCTGAGATAGGCCTACTTAATTGTCACTGGGTACGGCCACAGAACACATGTTGTTTAATTGTCACTGGGTACCACGGAACACGAGTTGTTTGATTGTCACTGGGTACCATGGAACACGAGTTGTTTAATTGTCACTGGGTACCACAGAACACAATGTCATGTTATTTCATATTTAATCACTGGGTACCACAGAACACAAGTTGTTTAATTGTCACTGGGTACCATGGAACACGAGTTGTTTAATTGTCACTGGGTACCACAGAACACAATGTCATGTTATTTCATATTTAATCACTGGGTACCACAGAACACAAGTTGTTTAATTGTCACTGGGTACCATGGAACACGAGTTGTTTAATTGTCACTGGGTACCACGGAACACGAGTTGCTTGATTGTCACTGGGTACCACGGAACACATGTTGTTTGATTGTCACTGGGTACCACAGAACACGAGTTGTTTAATTGTCACTGGGTACCACGGAACACAAGTTGTTTAATTGTCACTGGGTACCACGGAACACGAGTTGTTTAATTGTCACTGGGTACCACGGAACACGAGTTGTTTAATTGTCACTGGGTACCACGGAACACATGTTGTTTAATTGTCACTGGGTACCACGGAACACGAGTTGTTTAATTGTCACTGGGTACCACGGAACACGAGTTGTTTAATTGTCACTGGGTACCACGGAACACATGTTGTTTAATTGTCACTGGGTACCATGGAACACAAGTTGTTTAATTGTCACTGGGTACCACAGAACACAAGTTGTTTAATTGTCACTGGGTACCACGGAACACGAGTTGTTTACTTGTCACTGGGTACCACGGAACACAAGTTGTTTAATTGTCACTGGGTACCACAGAACACAAGTTGTTTAATTGTCACTGGGTACCACGGAACACGAGTTGTTTAATTGTCACTGGGTACCACGGAACACATGTTGTTTAATTGTCACTGGGTACCATGGAACACAAGTTGTTTAATTGTCACTGGGTACCACGGAACACAAGTTGTTTAATTGTCACTGGGTACCACGGAACACATGTTGTTTGATTGTCACTGGGTACCACGGAACACAAGTTGTTTAATTGTCACTGGGTACCACGGAACACAAGTTGTTTAATTGTCACTGGGTACCACAGAACACGAGTTGTTTAATTGTCACTGGGTACCACAGAACACGAGTTGTTTAATTGTCACTGGGTACCACGGAACACGTGTTGTTTAATTGTCACTGGGTACCATGGAACACATGTTGTTTAATTGTCACTGGGTACCACGGAACACGAGTTGTTTAATTGTCACTGGGTACCACGGAACACGAGTTGTTTAATTGTCACTGGGTACCATGGAACACGAGTTGTTTAATTGTCACTGGGTACCACAGAACACAAGTTGTTTAATTGTCACTGGGTACCACGGAACACAAGTTGTTTAATTGTCACTGGGTACCACGGAACACGAGTTGTTTGATTGTCACTGGGTACCACGGAACACGAGTTGTTTAATTGTCACTGGGTACCACGGAACACAAGTTGTTTAATTGTCACTGGGTACCACGGAACACGCGTTGTTTGATTGTCACTGGGTACCACGGAACACAAGTTGTTTAATTGTCACTGGGTACCACGGAACACGAGTTGTTTAATTGTCACTGGGTACCACGGAACACATGTTGTTTGATTGTCACTGGGTACCACGGAACACAAGTTGTTTAATTGTCACTGGGTACCACGGAACACGAGTTGTTTAATTGTCACTGGGTACCACGGAACACATGTTGTTTGATTGTCACTGGGTACCACGGAACACAAGTTGTTTGATTGTCACTGGGTACCACGGAACACGAGTTGTTTAATTGTCACTGGGTACCACGGAACACGAGTTGTTTAATTGTCACTGGGTACCACGGAACACGAGTTGTTTGATTGTCACTGGGTACCACGGAACACGAGTTGTTTAATTGTCACTGGGTACCACGGAACACGAGTTGTTTAATTGTCACTGGGTACCACGGAACACGAGTTGTTTGATTGTCACTGGGTACCACGGAACACGAGTTGTTTAATTGTCACTGGGTACCACGGAACACGAGTTGTTTAATTGTCACTGGGTACCACGGAACACATGTTGTTTGATTGTCACTGGGTACCACGGAACACGAGTTGTTTAATTGTCACTGGGTACCACGGAACACATGTTGTTTAATTGTCACTGGGTACCACGGAACACGAGTTGTTTAATTGTCACTGGGTACCACGGAACACGAGTTGTTTAATTGTCACTGGGTACCACGGAACACATGTTGTTTAATTGTCACTGGGTACCACGGAACACGAGTTGTTTAATTGTCACTGGGTACCACAGAACACAAGTTGTTTAATTGTCACTGGGTACCACGGAACACGAGTTGTTTAATTGTCACTGGGTACCACGGAACACATGTTGTTTAATTGTCACTGGGTACCACGGAACACGAGTTGTTTAATTGTCACTGGGTACCACGGAACACGAGTTGTTTAATTGTCACTGGGTACCACGGAACACATGTTGTTTAATTGTCACTGGGTACCACGGAACACGAGTTGTTTAATTGTCACTGGGTACCACAGAACACAAGTTGTTTAATTGTCACTGGGTACCACGGCACATGTTGTTTAATTGTCACTGGGTACCACGGAACACATGTTATTTTGTATTTAATCACTGGGTACCACAGAACACATATTTTCTTTCTATGGTATATAATAAAACTGCTTGTTTCGAACAATATCTTTCTTATGACTCGTTTGGATCGGCGTTTAATCAATGGATAAATCACAAGGAATGGACCCACGTTCCAGCAGACTAATTTTAAAGATACTTTTGATAAAAATGTAAAACCTCTAGAAACTGTGACGATACAGCCCACAAGGCCTGACGGATAGCCGCCACTGCGGCGCAGGACTACTCAATACTAAGACATTAAGTGGAACACTTTTTATTTAGTGTCGGCCAGAAAGATCTATTAGAGGCATCAGTAGCGAAAAACATGGTTATTCTATAACTGGGTACCGAACCCATATATAATCGTATGAATATTAATCGCCTAAATCGATAGCAATAAAATGTTCAATAAAGTCTCCATTAGAATTTGAGTGGGTACGAGAGACACACTGGGTATCACGGACTGGGTACTAGCGGACACATGGCGTCTCCGTATACTGTTGAGTTATACTCCGTAATCCTTGCTTGCCAGAGTTGACTAACGTTAGTGTATGAAAATCCCGCTACCGATGAGCATAGAGGCAGCACCGTACGGTGAAATGTTGATATCTTAACAAAAGTAATTACTGATAACTGATGCAGAGTGGTCCTGACAGGGGCGGATCTAGACGGGAGCACGCGGAGCACGTGCTCCTGTCGCAAATTCTGAGTGCCCTTTTTGAAAAAAGTGCGAAAAAAATTGTCTCAAGTAAAGGGCATAATTATTCTCAAAAAGGGCATTGTTTACATGCGGTGGTCTGTTCTCAAGAAAAAGGCACAGTTATTTTCAAAAAAGGGCATATAAAACACGTAGTTTCTGTCCGTTGCTGAAGTGAGTCGAGTAAAAGGCGCATTATTCTCAAAAAGGGCATTTAATACACGTGGCAGTGGTCGGTCCTTATGGAAAGGGCACATTTATTTTTGAAAAGGGCATTAATTTACACGTGATTCAAATTACCTCATCTTAATGTGTAAATCTTTCTTAGAAAATGAGATATGTGCAATCTCATTTAGATTGTAGTTAATCAAAATTATTTTGTTATGTACCTTGTTTATTTTATGAAAAACTTAATTGCATTCTATAAAGTTCATTATCACATTGTTTCCATATTAATAAATTCCCATCTCTTAACGAATTGTTGCAGAATGTCATTTTTGTGTCTCAGGTGCCTGGAAATTGCATTAAAAAGGGTTGAAATTCAAATTTAATTCTGTGCTCCTGTCATTGTCTGCCTCTAGATCCGCCCCTGCCTGATGCTGAATGGAGGATTTACGGGTGTCCCGGGTTCGAACCCAGTAATTACTGATACTGATCCAGAGTAATCCTGGTGCTGATTAGAGGATGTACAGGGGTGTCCCGGGTTCGAACCCAGTAATTACTGATACACTGATTCAGAGTGGTCCTGGTGCTGATTAGAGGATGTAGAGGGTTGTCCCGGGTTCGAACCCAGTAATTACTGACACTGGTCCAGAGTGGTCCTGATATATGAGGAAACACAGTCATCAAAAGTCTTCTTAATAAATATTAGCCAGGGGCTCTTAAATCTATCATTCAGATACAAATTAAAAATCTTATAGAGAATTGAACTAAGTTTACTTTGTTTGCGCTCAATCAATATTTCTCATGTAATCGCCATCTATTGGAATTTGGCTGAACTGACTAGACAGCTCTTATTTGTCTCACTGACTCTCCTTCGTATTCGTATTCGATTAAAGAAGAGTCAGTGAGACAAATAAGAGCCGTCTAGTCAGTTCAGCCAACTTCCGATAGATGGCGATCATAGCATCATTTAAACTAGGCGAATGTCCAGAGTTCGAACCCAAAAATTACTGCCCCTGATTTCAGTGGTCCTGATGCTGAATAGAGGATAAACAGGGGTGCCCCAGGTTCAATACTTGAGTAGACATATTCTGGGTAACGGTGACAGACACTTCTTCAGTAAACCGGCTCGCCCTTACTGGGATTAACTGTGACCCGCTAGATTGGCACGAGTTGAAGTGAAAATCCAAGTTAGGTTTACTGTAGTTATCTATCATTACACTTAACGTGTTAGTATATACTGAAAAATATAATCTGGACTATCAAGTTTAAATGTGCATGGGTAGACCGAGTTCTCCTTACTAAATCAATTAAAACAAGCGAGTACAGGTGATTGACTGTAGACAATAGAATTTCAAAGAGTTTGAAAGTGTCTGAGAGTCAATGTGATACTATACTTGATTAGTGTGATTCGAGTTAGAAGAGTCGAGTCCACTGTAGACCACAGAAAAACAACACAAACAATTTGTAGTGAACAACTAAGCCACAAATAGGTTTTAGTCTTCGTGATTAATAGTTCAATATGTATTTATAAGTAAACAAAGAGGTCAACCAATTATCAAACACCAATCACAAGCACTTTAAATAAATTAAGTACCACAAAATCAATATATCTATCAATGTAACAAATAAGACAAGATAAAACTGGTTAAGTACTTTCCACCTCGTTTTACTATTCACACCAAGTTGAGAATACACTACAGCTCCTCTACAAATCACCATATCATTTCATAGAAATAAATAAGTTTTACAAAAACAAACGAGTTACGAAGTGTAATTAACAAACACAGACAGAAGTCAACAAGAAGAAATCAAGGTCAGTCATCATGTCATGTCAAGTTCAAACACACTACGGAACTGACTACTGCATTTCAGTTCCACCTCAAAACAACATCAACAATTCTTTAGAAACGATCAAAGATATTCTAACTTGTTTTATTCAAATCAAAGTAAATCTCGAATTGAACACACATATTGATACACAGGGTCAGTTGCACACACATAAGAATTCTCAAAGTCTTAACATTCACAAGAATTCTCCAAGTTAAGCAACGCATTAGAGTTCTCCAAGTTCAAGCAAAACATTGGAGTTCTCCAAGTTCCAGTAACGCATTAGAGTTCTCCAAGTTCCAGCAACGCATTAGAGTTCTCCAAGTTCCAGCAACGCATTAGAGTTCACCAAGTTCCAGCAACGCATTAGAGTTCACCAAGTTCCAGCAACGCATTAAAGTTCTCCAAGTTCCAGTAACGCATTAGAGTTCTCCAAGTTCCAGCAACGCATTAGAGTTCACCAAGTTCCAGCAACGCATTAGAGTTCTCCAAGTTCCAGCAACGCATTAGAGTTCACCAAGTTCCAGCAACGCATTAAAGTTCTCCAAGTTCCAGCAACGCATTAAAGTTCTCCAAGTTCCAGCAACGCATTAGAGTTCTCCAAGTTCCAGCAACGCATTAGAGTTCTCCAAGTTCCAGCAACGCATTAGAGTTCACCAAGTTCCAGCAACGCATTAGAGTTCTCCGAGTTCCAGCAACGCATTAGAGTTCTCCAAGTTCCAGCAACGCATTAGAGTTCTCCAAGTTCCAGCAACGCATTAGAGTTCTCCAAGTTCCAGCAACGCATTAGAGTTCTCCGAGTTCCAGCAACGCATTAGAGTTCAACAAGTTCCAGTAACGCATTAGAGTTCTCCAAGTTCCAGCAACGCATTAGAGTTCAACAAGTTCCAGTAACGCATTAGAGTTCTCCAAGTTCCAGCAACGCATTAGAGTTCTCAAACGATCAACAGGCGCCACCTGATTATCAGAGTCAACATCGAGTAAGATTAGATATTTCACACATTTTCACCTACAAGACAAACAAACAAACATTAAAGGATATTTTCAACAATCAACCAAACATTAAAACATAAGTCGTTTTTCTATTACAATATACCTGATTTATAGTCTGTTCAGATTCATGACTCATCCATTCTTTCAACTTTGGAAGAATATTCATGTGAATCCCTGAAGGTATTTTTCCATCTTTTAGTAACATAACATCTCTAGATATTTCCTACTCACAAAACGAAAACTCAAAATATGAATAATTTTGAATAACGTGAGATTTGAAAATTGATTCATGTAATTTCAAAGTTATACCTGATTTAAAGTCAGTTCAGACTAATGACTCGACCTTCCTTTGCAACTGTTAAGTTTGTGACTCTACTTTGTTGCTAAGGCAGTTAATTAAGTACAACTGATCTCAGTGGCGACATTCATCTAACTGATGCCTCGTGATTGTCTCATCTCTGATGACTCAGTTCTGTGGACCTCTCAATATTTGCTACAAGAAAACACAAAATACATATGAATACCGGCAATTTTCAACTTTTGATTTGAAAATTGATTCATATCATTTTCAATATTATACCTGATTTAAAGTCAGTTCAGACTAATGACTCGACATTCCTCTGGAACTGTTTACATGTGACTCTTAATTGTTACTTCGTTCCTGACTTAGAGGCAGATATAGCACAGCACCACTGATCTCATCTCACTTGTGATGCACTTATCTCACTGGTGACGCCCTGATCTATCCACTTGGAGGGACATAGTTCTGTACTGATCTCACTAGTGATATTCTCATCTATGGTGACACTCAGTTCTGTGGTTAAACCTCTCAATATTTGCTACAAGAAAACATAAAATATGAATAATTTTAGATTTTGAGACTTTGATTTATAGTCAGTTCAATGACTTATCCTTCCTCTGGTATTGTATGTCTAACAGACCAGCATAATGTTTGAGACTTTTCCTACAACAAGAGAACCATGTTTTATGTACCTTGATACCTGATTTATAGTCAGTTCAGACTAATGACTCGACGTTCCTCTGGAACTGTCAACCTTCCTTGCGACTTTTGCTGACTTTGACGGAGATGAATCATTACTACTGATCTGAGTGGTGACATTCATCTGATGCCTGGTGATGGTCTCATCTCTAGTGACACTCAGTTCTGTGACCTCTCAATATTTGCTACAAGAAAACACAAAATATGAATAATTTTCAATTTTGATACTTTGAAAATTGATCTATACAATTTCAATATCATACCTGATTTAAAGTCAGTTCAGACAAATGACTCGACGTTCCTCTGGAACTGTTAACTTTCCCTGTGACTCTTTGTTTCTGACTTTGAGTGAGATAACTCAGTACATCTGATCTAGCTGATCTGACCCTCTAATCTTTCTATAACCACTGCGACTTAATCTTCAGTACATTATTTCAGACATAGATATTTTCACATTTCATTTTTACCATTTTACAATTAATCATTAACCTTTTATGTTTTTGTTTACAAAATGAGTATTTAAGATTGTTTGTAGAATTAATGCTTTTCAATGACAAACACTGAAACATTATCACAAATTATATCCACACACAAACAAAGATAGCACTCTACATGTCGATCATGCGCATGGACCCGCGGGTGTGCATGTGTATCCCCTGAAATATACATAAACACAATTTGTGTGTCTTTATGTATTTAGTGCCATTTCATGCAAGTGCATTAGTGCATGGATGCATCAGTGCGAAGTGAGACTTCAGGTGCAAAGTGAGACGTCAATTGTTTTCACCGGTGTTTATGATGATCGATCTTCATTTAATAGGCTATAATGGATAAGAATTGGCTCCAATGTTCTGAAGTTTTATTAACTCAGGTTTAGAGTTTATCAGCATTGATAAAACACACTGACCCAGTTTAGCTGATTCCTATCTAACAAATCTACTGAACAAGTAATGACTAATTCAAGTTTTAATCATCACCCTTAATTAGAACAGAATGTAGAAATTAACATGTAACAGTATTTCCCATCTGTTTCTTCATTGACATGTAAAGTTTATAGGAAACTTTAATTATTTCACATCATTCTTTTAAACCTATTATTCTTTTATACCTTTTATTCTTTTTACGTAAAGTCGCTACAAGGGAGATCAGGCAGCAAAACTCACCAAAACTCAATATATCACCCCAAAACAGAGTGTATCAATTAACACCCAGCAGCAAGCAGCAGTATTCAAGGAGGCCATCAGTGATGTAACACACTGACAATTCAGTTTGTTTGTCATGTTTCTACATGACAGTTGAAGAAGGAAGGAGGAGACTCCTGAACTCAATATCACCCCAAAACAGAGTGTATTAATTAACACCCAGCAGCAAGCAGCAGTATTAAAGGAGGCCATCAGTGATGTAACACACTGACAATTCAGTTTGTTTGTCACGTTTCTACATGACAGATGAAGAAGGAAGGAGAATGCATCGAAATCACCCCAGAGCGTATCAATTTACAACCAGCACCAAGCAACAGTACTAAAGGGGATCATCAGTGATGTAACACACTGACAATTCAGTTTGTTTGTCATGTTTCTACATGACAGTTGAAGAAGGAAGGAGGAGACTCCTGAACTCAATATCACCCCAAAACAGAGTGTATCAATTAACACCCAGCAGCAAGCAGCAGGATTAAAGGAGGTCATCAGTGATGTAACAAACTGACAATTCAGTTCGTTTGTCACGTTTCTACATGACAATTATCAACCTTCAGGTGCAAAGAACAAGAGTGAAGCTATCAAGCAATAGCATCTTTGAATATAACACTTTTAAAATGTGATGATAACAATTTGCTGATACCATATACACAGTACCAACACCAGCGACATTTCAATGATACAACCACCACAAAGCTATCGATGGATAGCTGCTTTGAATATTTATACATTTAAAACGTAAAGTCACGATAAGGATGATCAGAAAACATAAGAATCAATCCCAACTAACCGACATATATTACAATATATACAATGTACCAACACCAGCGACATTTCAAAGATACAACCACCACAAAGCTATCGATGGATAGCTGTTTTGAATATTTATACATTTGAAACGTAAAGTCACGATAAGGATGATCAGAAAACATAAGAATCAATCCCAACTAACCGACATATATTACAATATATACAATGTACCAACACCAGCGACATTTCAATGATACAACCACCACAAAGCTATCGATGGATAGCTACTTTGAATATTTATACATTTAAAACGTAAAGTCGCGATAAGGATGATCAGAAAACATAAGAATCAATCCCAACTAACCGACATATATTACAATATATACAATGTACCAACACCAGCGATATTTCAAAGATTCAACCACCACAAAGCTATCGATGGATAGCTACTTTGAATATTTATACATTTAAAACGTAAAGTCGCGATAAGGATGATCAGAAAACATAAGAATCAATCCCAACTAACCGACATATATTACAATATATACAATGTACCAACACCAGCGACATTTCAATGATACAACCACCACAAAGCTATCGATGGATAGCTACTTTGAATATTTATACATTTAAAACGTAAAGTCGCGATAAGGATGATCAGAAAACATAAGAATCAATCCCAACTAACCGACATATATTACAATATATACAATGTACCAACACCAGCGACATTTCAAAGATTCAACCACCACAAAGCTATCGATGGATAGCTACTTTGAATATTTATACATTTAAAATGTAAAGTCGCAATAAGGACGATCAGAAAACATAAGAATCAATCCCAATTCACCAACATATATTACAATTTATACACAGAACCAACACCAGCGACATTTCAATGATACAACCACCACAAAGCTATCGATGGATAGCTGCTTTGAATATTTATACATTTAAAACGTAAAGTCACGATAAGGATGATCAGAAAACATAAGAATCAATCCCAATTAACCGACATATATTACAATATATACAATGTACCAACACCAGCGACATTTCAATGATTCAACCACCACAAAGCTATCGATGGATAGCTGCTTTGAATATTCATTCATTCAAAACGTTAAGTCGCAATAAGGGAGATCAGGAAGCAAAACTCACCAAAACTCAATATATCACCCCAAAACAGAGTGTATCAATTAACACCCAGCAGCAAGCAGCAGTATTAAAGGAGCCCATCAGTGATGTAACACACTGACAATTCAGTTTGTTTGTCACGTTTCTACATGACAGTTGAAGAAGGAAGGAGGAGACTCCTGATCTCAATATCACCCCAAAACCGAGCCAGCAGCAAGCAGCAGTATTAAAGGAGGTCATCAGTGATGTAACACACTGACAATTCAGTTTGTTTGTCACGTTTCTACATGACAGTTGAAGCAGGAAGGAGGAGACTCCTGATCTCAATATAACCCCAAAACAGAGCCAGCAGCAAGCAGCAGTATTAAAGGAGGTCATCAGTGATGTAACACACTGACAATTCAGTTTGTTTGTCACGTTTCGACATGACAGTTGAAGCAGGAAGGAGAAGACTCCTGATCTCAATATCACCCCAAAACAGAGCCAGCAGCAAGCAGCAGTATTAAAGGAGGATGATTCATGTTGTTATAATGTTTAATGTAATAATTTTTATATACATATTTTAAATATCACCCCAAAACAGAGTGTACCAATTAACACCACCAGAAAACAGCAGTATTCAAGGAGGTCATCAGTGATGTAACACACTGACAATTCAGTTTGTTTGTCACGTTTCTACATGACAGTCGAAGAAGGAAGGAGGAGACTCCTGAACTCAATATCACCCCAAAACCGAGCCAGTAGCAAGCAGCAGTATTTAAGGAGGATGATTCATGATGTTATAATGTTTAATGTAATAATTTTTTTATATATTTTAAATATCACCCCAAAACAGAGTGTATCAATTAACACCCAGCAGCAAGCAGCAGTATTAAAGGAGCCCATCAGTGATGTAACACACTGACAATTCAGTTTGCTTGTCACGTTTCTACATGACAGTTGAAGCAGGAAGGAGGAGACTCCTGAACTCAATATCACCCCAAAACCGAGCCAGCAGCAAGCAGCAGTATTAAAGGAGGTCATCAGTGTTGTAACACACTGACAATTCAGTTTGTTTGTCACGTTTCTACATGACAGTTGAAGCAGGAAGGAGGAGACTCCTGAACTCAATATCACCCCAAAACAGAGCCAGCAGCAAGCAGCAGTATGTAAGGAGGTCATCAGTGTTGTAACACACTGACAATTCAGTTTGTTTGTCACGTTTCTACATGACAGTTGAAGCAGGAAGGAGGAGACTCCTGATCTCAATATAACCCCAAAACAGTGTATTAATTAACACCCAGCAGCAAGCAGCAGTATTAAAGGAGGTCATCAGTGTTGTAACACACTGACAATTCAGTTTGTTTGTCACGTTTCTACATGACAGTTGAAGCAGGAAGGAGGAGACTCCTGATCTCAATATAACCCCAAAACAGAGTGTATTAATTAACACCCAGCAGCAAGCAGCAGTATTAAAGGAGGTCATCAGTGTTGTAACACACTGACAATTCAGTTTGTTTGTCACGTTTCTACATGACAGTTGAAGCAGGAAGGAGGAGACTCCTGATCTCAATATAACCCCAAAACAGAGTGTATTAATTAACACCCAGCAGCAAGCAGCAGTATTAAAGGAGGTCATCAGTGTTGTAACACACTGACAATTCAGTTTGCTTGTCACGTTTCTACATGACAGTTGAAGCAGGAAGGAGGAGACTCCTGATCTCAATATAACCCCAAAACAGAGCCAGCAGCAAGCAGCAGTATTTAAGGAGGATGATTCATGTTGTTATAATGTTTAATGTAATAATTTTATATATATATTCTAAATATCACCCTAAAACAGTGAGTGTATCAATTAACACCACCAGAAAACAGCAGTATTCAAGGAGGTCATCAGTGATGTAACACACTGACAATTCAGTTTGTTTGTCATGTTTCTACATGACAGTTGAAGAAGGAAGGAGGAGACTCCTGAACTCAATATCACCCCAAAACAGAGTGTATCAATTAACACCCAGCAGCAAGCAGCAGTATTAAAGGAGGTCATCAGTGATGTAACAAACTGACAATTCAGTTCGTTTGTCACGTTTCTACATGACAATTATCAACCTTCAGGTGCAAAGAACAAGAGTGAAGCTATCAAGCAATAGCATCTTTGAATATAACACTTTTAAAATGTGATGATAACAATTTGCTGATACCATATACACAGTACCAACACCAGCGACATTTCAATGATTCAACCACCACAAAGCTATCGATGGATAGCTGCTTTGAATATTTATACATTTGAAACGTAAAGTCACGATAAGGATGATCAGAAAACATAAGAATCAATCCCAACTAACCGACATATATTACAATATATACAATGTACCAACACCAGCGACATTTCAATGATTCAACCACCACAAAGCTATCGATGGATAGCTGCTTTGAATATTTATACATTTAAAACGTAAAGTCACGATAAGGATGATCAGAAAACATAAGAATCAATCCCAATTCACCAACATATATTACAATATATACAATGTACCAACACCAGCGACATTTCAATGATACAACCACCACAAAGCTATCGATGGATAGCTGCTTTGAATATTCATTCATTCAAAACGTTAAGTCGCAATAAGGGAGATCAGGAAGCAAAACTCACCAAAACTCAATATATCACCCCAAAACAGAGTGTATCAATTAACACCCAGCAGCAAGCAGCAGTATTAAAGGAGCCCATCAGTGATGTAACACACTGACAATTCAGTTTGTTTGTCACGTTTCTACATGACAGTTGAAGAAGGAAGGAGGAGACTCCTGATCTCAATATCACCCCAAAACCGAGCCAGCAGCAAGCAGCAGTATTAAAGGAGGTCATCAGTGATGTAACACACTGACAATTCAGTTTGTTTGTCACGTTTCTACATGACAGTTGAAGCAGGAAGGAGGAGACTCCTGATCTCAATATCACCCCAAAACAGAGCCAGCAGCAAGCAGCAGTATTAAAGGAGGTCATCAGTGATGTAACACACTGACAATTCAGTTTGTTTGTCACGTTTCGACATGACAGTTGAAGCAGGAAGGAGAAGACTCCTGATCTCAATATCACCCCAAAACAGAGCCAGCAGCAAGCAGCAGTATTAAAGGAGGATGATTCATGTTGTTATAATGTTTAATGTAATAATTTTTATATATATTTTAAATATCACCCCAAAACAGAGTGTACCAATTAACACCACCAGAAAACAGCAGTATTCAAGGAGGTCATCAGTGATGTAACACACTGACAATTCAGTTTGTTTGTCACGTTTCTACATGACAGTCGAAGAAGGAAGGAGGAGACTCCTGAACTCAATATCACCCCAAAACCGAGCCAGCAGCAAGCAGCAGTATTTAAGGAGGATGATTCATGATGTTATAATGTTTAATGTAATAATTTTTTTATATATTTTAAATATCACCCCAAAACAGAGTGTATCAATTAACACCCAGCAGCAAGCAGCAGTATTAAAGGAGGTCATCAGTGTTGTAACACACTGACAATTCAGTTTGTTTGTCACGTTTCTACATGACAGTTGAAGAAGGAAGGAGGAGACTCCTGAACTCACTATCACCCCAAAACCGAGCCAGCAGCAAGCAGCAGTATTAAAGGAGCCCATCAGTGATGTAACACACTGACAATTCAGTTTGCTTGTCACGTTTCTACATGACAGTTGAAGCAGGAAGGAGAAGACTCCTGATCTCAATATCACCCCAAAACAGAGCCAGCAGCAAGCAGCAGTATTAAAGGAGGATGATTCATGATGTTATAATGTTTAATGTAATAATTTTTTTATATATTTTAAATATCACCCCAAAACAGAGTGTATCAATTAACACCACCAGAAAACAGCAGTATTAAAGAAGGTCATCAGTGATGTAACACACTGACAATTCAGTTTGTTTGTCACGTTTCTACATGACAGTTGAAGAAGGAAGGAGGAGACTCCTGAACTCACTATCACCCCAAAACCGAGCCAGCAGCAAGCAGCAGTATTAAAGGAGGTCATCAGTGTTGTAACACACTGACAATTCAGTTTGTTTGTCACGTTTCTACATGACAGTTGAAGCAGGAAGGAGGAGACTCCTGAACTCAATATCACCCCAAAACAGAGCCAGCAGCAAGCAGCAGTATTTAAGGAGGATGATTCATGTTGTTATAATGTTTAATGTAATAATTTTTATATATATTTTAAATATCACCCCAAAACAGAGTGTATCAATTAACACCACCAGAAAACAGCAGTATTCAAGGAGGTCATCAGTGATGTAACGCACTGACAATTCAGTTTGTTTGTCACGTTTCTACATGACAGTTGAAGCAGGAAGGAGGAGACTCCTGAACTCAATATCACCCCAAAACAGAGCCAGCAGCAAGCAGCAGTATTTAAGGAGAATGATTCATGTTGTTATAATGTTTAATGTAATAATTTTTATATATATTTTAGATATCACCCCAAAACAGAATGTATCAATTAACACCCAGCAGCAAGCAGCAGTATTAAAGGAGGTCATCAGTGATGTAACACACTGACAATTCAGTTTGTTTGTCACATTTCTACATGACAGTTGAAGAAGGAAGGAGGAGACTCCTGCGATCAATATCACCCCAAAACAGAGTGTATCAATTAACACCACCAGCAAACAGCAGTATTAAAGGAGGTCATCAGTGATGTAACACACTGACAATTCAGTTTGTTTGTCACGTTTCTACATGACAGTTGAAGAAGGAAGGAGGAGACTCCTGATCTCAATATCACCCCAAAACCGAGCCAGCAGCAAGCAGCAGTATTAAAGGAGGTCATCAGTGTTGTAACACACTGACAATTCAGTTTGTTTGTCACGTTTCTACATGACAGTTGAAGCAGGAAGGAGGAGACTCCTGAACTCAATATCACCCCAAAACAGAGCCAGCAGCAAGCAGCAGTATTTAAGGAGGATGATTCATGTTGTTATAATGTTTAATGTAATAATTTTTATATATATTTTAAATATCACCCCAAAACAGAGTGTATCAATTAACACCACCAGAAAACAGCAGTTTTCAAGGAGGTCATCAGTGATGTAACGCACTGACAATTCAGTTTGTTTGTCACGTTTCTACATGACAGTTGAAGAAGGAAGGAGGAGACTCCTGCACTCGATATCACCCCAAAACAGAGTGTATCAATTAACACCCAGCAGCAAGCAGCAGTATTAAAGGAGGTCATCAGTGATGTAACACACTGACAATTCAGTTTGTTTGTCACGTTTCTACATGACAATTGAAGCAGGAAGGAGACTCCTGAACTCAATATCACCCCAAAACAGAGCCAGCAGCAAGCAGCAGTATTTAAGGAGGATGATTCATGTTGTTAAAATGTTTAATGTAATAATTTTTATATATATTTTAAATATCACCCCAAAACAGAGTGTATCAATTAACACCACCAGAAAACAGCAGTATTCAAGGAGGTCATCAGTGATGTAACGCACTGACAATTCAGTTTGTTTGTCACGTTTCTACATGACAGTTGAAGAAGGAAGGAGGAGACTCCTGAACTCAATATCACCCCAAAACAGAGTGTATCAATTAACACCCAGCAGCAAGCAGCAGGATTAAAGGAGCCCATCAGTGATGTAACACACTGACAATTCAGTTTGTTTGTCACATTTCTACATGACAGTTGAAGAAGGAAGGAGGAGACTCCTGCACTCAATATCACCCCAAAACGAGTGTATTAATTAACACCCAGCAGCAAGCAGCAGTATTAAAGGAGGTCATCAGTGATGTAACACACTGACAATTCAGTTTGTTTGTCACGTTTCTACATGACAGTTGAAGAAGGAAGGAGGAGACTCCTGCACTCAATATCACCCCAAAACGAGTGTATTAATTAACACCCAGCACCAAGCAGCAGTATTAAAGGAGGTCATCAGTGATGTAACACACTGACAATTCAGTTTGTTTGTCACGTTTCTACATGACAGTTGAAGCAGGAAGGAGGAGACTCCTGATCTCAATATCACCCCAAAACCGAGCCAGCAGCAAGCAGCAGTATTAAAGGAGGTCATCAGTGTTGTAACACACTGACAATTCAGTTTGTTTGTCACGTTTCTACATGACAGTTGAAGCAGGAAGGAGGAGACTCCTGAACTCAATATCACCCCAAAACAGAGTGTATCAATTTACACCACCAGAAAACAGCAGTATTAAAGGAGGTCATCAGTGATGTAACACACTGACAATTCAGTTTGTTTGTCACATTTCTACATGACAGTTGAAGAAATTCATTACAGCAGCAATCAACAGTATTTGGAAAAGGCAGCAATCAGTGTTTTGAATCACTGACAATTAACATCAATGATAAAGCAACCCAGAAATTCATTACAGCAGCAATCAACAGTATTTGGAAAAGGCAGCAATCAGTGTTTTGAATCCCTGACAATTAACATCAATGATAAAGCAACCCAGAAATTCATTACATCAGCAATCAACAGTATTTGGAACAGGCAGCAATCAGTGTTTTGAGTCACTGACAATTAACATCAATGATGATGTGAATTGGAAATTCATTACAGCAGCAATCAACAGTATTTGGAAAAGGCAGCAATCAGTGTTTTGAGTCACTGACAATTAACATCAATGATGATGTGAATTGGAAATTCATTACAGCAGCAATCAACAGCATTTGGAAAAGGCAGCAATCAGTGTTTTGAATCACAGACAATTGACGTCAATGATAAAGCGAATTGGAAATTCATTACAGCAGTAATCAACAGCATTTGGAAAAGGCAGCAATCAGTGTTTTGAATCACTGACAATTAACATCAATGATAAAGCAACCCAGAAATTCATTACAGCAGCAATCAACAGTATTTGGAAAAGGCAGCAATCAGTGTTTTGAATCACTGACAATTAACATCAATGATAAAGCAACCCAGAAATTCATTACATCAGCAATCAGCAGTATTTGGAACAGGCAGCAATCAGTGTTTTGAGTCACTGACAATTGACATCAATGATAATGCGAATTGGAAATTCATTACAGCAGCAATCAACAGCATTTGGAAAAGGCAGCAATCAGTGTTTTGAGTCACAGACAATTGACGTCAATGATAAAGCGAATTGGAAATTCATTACAGCAGTAATCAACAGCATTTGGAAAAGGCAGCAATCAGTGTTTTGAATCACTGACAATTAACATCAATGATAAAGCAACCCAGAAATTCATTACATCAGCAATCAGCAGTATTTGGAACAGGCAGCAATCAGTGTTTTGAGTCACTGACAATTGACATCAATGATAATGCGAATTGGAAATTCATTACAGCAGCAATCAACAGCATTTGGAAAAGGCAGCAATCAGTGTTTTGAGTCACAGACAATTGACGTCAATGATAAAGCGAATTGGAAATTCATTACAGCAGTAATCAACAGCATTTGGAACAGGCAGCAATCAGTGTTTTGAGTCAAAGACAATTGACGTCAATGATAAAGCGAATTGGAAATTCATTACAGCAGTAATCAACAGCATTTGGAACAGGCAGCAATCAGTGTTTTAAGTCAAAGACAATTAACGTCAATGATGATGTGCATTGGAAATTCATATGCCGTAGAAACCAGTCATATTTAAAGATGTAGCAATCAGTGTTTTGAGTCTGTTTTACTTGAAATTTTAAGAACGAGTAGATAGGAGATCCCAAAACTCTACATTATCCCTACATGAGGTGGAGGAGGAGAAAATTCATAATTCTTTTAAGTATACCTTATTATTTCATACCTATTATTCATTTGATATATGTATCAAAAGTGTAAAGAAGGTCACATCAACTAGCCAGTATCATAGTTGACTGACATTTTTCATATTACGCCTAAAAGCAGAGGAGAGGAGGTAGAACGTACCACCAAATCAGTATGTGGATCAATGTTTCAGTACATGTATCAATGTTTCAGTACATATATCAATGTTTCAGTACATGTATCAATGTTTCAGTACATGTATCAATGTTTCAAGATGGCTGAACTTCACAGCAGCTATCAGCATCATTCAGTGAATTTGATGTAGATGCAACTACCATACAGCAATAATCAAGAAGGAGAAACATATTATAATTATTTTACTATGCTTATTATTATTCTATACCTTATTATCATTTCATGCCTATTATTATTTAACCTATTATTATCATAATTCTATATCTATCATTATTTTATACGTATTTTGAACATCAAAGAGTGAAGAAGGTCACATCAACAAGCCAGTATCATAGTTATTGAAAACTGACATCCCCCTAGGAAGGGGAGGTAGAACAAGCAGCCAAATCACCAACGTATCAATGTTTCAGTATACATATCAATGTTTTAAGATAGCTGAACTTAATAGCAATCTACATAGCACACAACACCATGTATTACAACACTATGTCTTAGAAGTCTTACACTTAGACCTATCCCATAAGAAGTCCCAAGATTTGTACCTATCCTACAAGCAGTCTTAGAAGTCTTACACTCAGACCTATCCTACAAGCAGTCTTAGAAGTCTTACACTTAGACCTATCCCGCAAGCAGTCTTAGAAGTCTTACACTTAGACCTATCCTACAAGCAGTCTTAGAAGTCTTACACTTAGACCTATCCCGCAAGCAGTCTTAGAAGTCTTACACTTAGACCTATCCTACAAGCAGTCTTAGAAGTCTAACACTTAGACCTATCCCACAAGCAGTCTTAGTAGTCTCACACTTAGACCTATCCCACAAGCAGTCTTAGAAGTCTAACACTTAGACCTATCCTACAAGCAGTCTTAGAAGTCTAACACTTAGACCTATCCCACAAGCAGTCTTAGAAGACTTACACATCATCATCACCATCGCCGTCGCCGTCGCCGCCGTCGCCGCCGCCGCCGCCGCCGCCGCCGCCGCCGCCACCGCCACCGCCACCACCGCCACCACCACCACCACCGCCACCACCACCACCATCACCACCACCGCCACCACCACCACCACCGCCACCACCACAGGAGAGAGAGAGAGGAGAGGGAGAGGAAAGAGAGGAGAGAGAGAGAAAAGAGAGAGAGGAGAGAGGAGAGGAGAGGAAAGAGAGGAGAGAGGGAGGAAAGAGAGGAGAGGGGAGAGAGAGGAAAGAGGGAGGGGAGGGGATGGGGAAGGGGAAGGAGGAGGGGAAGGAGGAGGGGAGGGAGAGGGGGAGGGAGAGGGGGAGGGAGAGGGGGAGGGAGATGGAGAGGGGGAGGGGGAGGGGGAGGGGGAGGGAGAGGGAGAGAGAGAGATAGAGATAGAGAGGCAGTTTAACGTCGTACCTCAGGACAAAGAGAGAGAAAGAGAGAGAGAGAGAGGCAGTTTAACGTCGTACCTCAGGACAACTTTAAAAACACTGGTAAAAGTATAAAGCCAAGATTGAACGAATTCTTCTTGTGATTATATCAAATAACGCAATTTTATTTTATGAAAATGTGGCCTAAATCTGGGCTAAAATAGCTTGAATTGATGTTTAGATATTGTGTATTGTGTAGTTAAGAAAATTACAAGGTTTTAAGATAATATTCAAAATCCAAGTTTCCAAGTTTAATACATACATAAAAAGTATATTTACGAGTAGAAATTAAAATCAAGAAAAAAATATTTAAAAAATATCAAATATACAAATAAAAACCAACAACTTTTTACAAATTTACAATTAGTGTTAGTACAGATAGATCGATTGATGCGTCGATCAATTTGATGAAATATCTAAATTTCTAGTTTTCATCACTATTTACCTATAATAATTAAAGCCCAAGTGATTTCAGAATAACTGGGCCAGGCCAATCACTCACTCGATGATCATCAATTACTGGTACTACACAATCACAGAAAGAGTGGTTTTTACCGCGCGGTATATAAGGCCAGGTGCACCTCCCAATGATGTTGATATATACATTGATATTTATTGAATGAGAAAGCTGCAGGTAGTAGAGAAGAGCGATAGAAAAAAATTGCATGCAGAAAACAAGTGCATATGAGACACAGGAGATTACTGAAATTCAATACGGCTACCAGTCAGCCGTCTTGATTGTGAAAATAAAAAGAAGGTAAATCCAATTCAGCCACCAGTCAACCATCTTCATAACGAAAACATATTAATGAAATCTGATATGGTCACCAGTTAGCTTTGCAACCAATATGGCCACAGGTAGTTTAGTTTAGTGTGATTTCAACCACTCTTAGACCTTAGACCTTTTCCTTGAAAATGATTAGTTAACAATATGTGTAAACATGGCTGCCAGTAAGCCATCTTGATTCAGACTTCATTTTCAAAATGAATATCAATCATTACCATAGCACTCTAACCCTAACTTATTCAAACTAAACCCCTAAATAGTTGTGAAAAAATTAAATATGGCTGCCAGTCAGCCTTCTTGAGCATGCATGTAACTAATGCTTCGCTTAGCACCCTACATCTTTTCTATGGTAATAATAATTTTGAGTACTAGACTGAATAATAATTAATTAAAATAATAGTTTTAACAATCAAATCTGGCTGCCAGTTAGCCATCTTAAGTGTCGCTATTAACGTGGACAGGTGGACAGGCCACAGCCATGACAATACATTGTGCGACTAAAGACTAAAAAGAAATAAGTGAAACATGATAGATTATGGGGGAAATATGAAACTGAAATAAGGTTAGAAATAGTTTCATTCAATAAATATAGCTGTTTATATGAAATGTGTTTGAGAACCTTAAAAGTGGTGACAGTAGTGGTCCAGGGACGCCATGTCCTCTGGTCGAAATGCTTGACAATCTGACAATACGCCAGGTGAACACATACAGAAACCAATGACCGTTAAACTCACCACAATCAAGGAACAGTACCAATATAAACAATTTCATACAAAGACAGATTTACCCTCAGTTCATAAAACAATAAAAATAACCTAACAGTATTCTATCATAATTAAAACTGATTAATTTTACTATAAATATATTTCACTGATAATCCGACTAACTTTATAATTAATGTATTTTACTGATGACCTGAAAGTAATTCTATCAATGACAAAATTACCCTCAGTTCATAAAACAATAAATATAACCTAAAAGTATTCTATCATAATTAAAACTGATTAATTTTACTATAAATATATTTCACTGATAATCCGACTAACTTTATAATTAATGTATTTTACTGATGACCTGAGAATAATTCTATCAATGAGAGATTTACCCTCAGTTCATAAAACAATTAAATAACCTAACAGTATTCTATCATAATTAAAACTGATCAATTTTACTATAAATATATTTCACTGATAATCCGACTAACTTTATAATTAATGTATTTTACTGATGACCTGAAAGTAATTCTATCAATGACAAAATTACCCTCAGTTCATAAAACAATAAATATAACCTAACAGTATTCTATCATAATTAAAACTGATTAAATTTACTATAAATATATTTCACTGATAATCCGACTAACTTTATAATTAATGTATTTTACTGATAAAACAATTAAATAACCTAAAAGTATTCTATCATAATTAAAACTGATTAAATTTACTATAAATATATTTTACTGATAATCCGACTAACTTTATAATTAATGTATTTTACTGATGACCTGAGAATAATTCTATCAATGAGAGATTTACCCTCAGTTCATAAAACAATTAAATAACCTAACAGTATTCTATCATAATTAAAACTGATTAATTTTACTATAAATATATTTCACTGATAATCCGACTAACTTTATAATTAATGTATTTTACTGATGACCTGAAAGTAATTCTATCAATGACAAAATTACCCTCAGTTCATAAAACAATAAATATAACCTAAAAGTATTCTATCATAATTAAAACTGATTAAATTTACTATAAATATATTTTACTCATAATCCGACTTACTTTATAATTAATGTATTTTACTGATGACCTGAGAATAATTCTATCAATGACAGATTTACCTTCAGTTCATAAAACAATAAAATAACCTAACAGTATTCTATCATAATTAAAACTGATTAAATTTACTATAAATATATTTTACTGATAATCCGACTAACTTTATAATTAATGTATTTTACTGATGACCTGAGAATAATTCTATCAATGAGAGATTTACCCTCAGTTCATAAAACAATTAAATAACCTAAAAGTATTCTATCATAATTAAAACTGATTAAATTTACTATAAATATATTTTACTGATAATCCGACTAACTTTATAATTAATATATTTTACTGATGACCTGAGAATAATTCTATCAATGACAAAATTACCCTCAGTTCATAAAACAATAAAATTACCTAACAGTATTCTATCATGATTAAAACTGATTAATTTTACTATAAATATATTTTACTCATAATCCGACTTACTTTATAATTAATGTATTTTACTGATGACCTGAGAATAATTCTATCAATGACAGATTTACCTTCAGTTCATAAAACAATGAAATAACCTAAAAGTATTCTATCATAATTAAAACTGATTAAATTTACTATAAATATATTTTACTGATAATCCGACTAACTTTATAATTAATATATTTTACTGATGACCTGAGAATAATTCTATCAATGACAAAATTACCCTCAGTTCATAAAACAATAAAATTACCTAACAGTATTCTATCATGATTAAAACTGATTAATTTTACTATAAATATATTTTACTCATAATCCGACTTACTTTATAATTAATGTATTTTACTGATGACCTGAGAATAATTCTATCAATGACAGATTTACCTTCAGTTCATAAAACAATAAAAATAACCTAACAGTATTCTATCATAATTAAAACTGATTAATTTTACTATAAATATATTTTACTCATAATCCGACTTACTTTATAATTAATTTATTTTACTGATGACCTGAGAATAATTCTATCAATGACAGATTTACCTTCAGTTCATAAAACAATAAAATAACCTAACAGTATTCTATCATAATTAAAACTGATTAATTTTACTATAAATATATTTCACTGATAATCCGACTAACTTTATAATTAATGTATTTTACTGATGACCTGAGAATAATTCTATCAATGACAGATTTACCCTCAGTTCATAAAACAATAAAAATAACCTAAAAGTATTCTATCATAATTAAAACTGATTAATTTTACTATAAATATATTTTACTGATAATCCGACTAACTTTATAATTAATATATTTTACTGATGACCTGAGAATAATTCTATCAATGACAGATTTACCCTCAGTTCATAAAACAATAAAAATAACCTAAAAGTATTCTATCATAATTAAAACTGATTAATTTTACTATAAATATATTTTACTGATAATCCGACTAACTTTATAATTAATTTATTTTACTGATGACCTGAGAATAATTCTATCAATGAGAGATTTACCCTCAGTTCATAAAACAAGAAAAATAACCTAATAGTATTCTATCATAATTAAAACTGATTAATTTTACTATAAATATATTTTACTGATAATCCGACTAACTTTATAATTAATATATTTTACTGATGACCTGAGAATAATTCTATCAATGACAGATTTACCCTCAGTTCATAAAACAATTAAATAACCTAATAGTATTCTATCATAATTAAAACTGATCAATTTTACTATAAATATATTTTACTGATAATCCGACTAACTTTATAATTAATTTATTTTACTGATGACCTGAGAATAATTCTATCAATGACAGATTTACCCTCAGTTCATAAAACAATTAAATTACCTAACAGTATTCTATCATAATTAAAACTGATCAATTTTACTATAAATATATTTTACTGATAATCCGACTAACTTTATAATTAATGTATTTTACTGATGACCTGAAAGTAATTCTATCAATGACAAAATTACCCTCAGTTCATAAAACAATTAAATAACCTAACAGTATTCTATCATGATTAAAACTGATCAATTTTACTATAAATATATTTTACTGATAATCCGACTAACTTTATAATTAATATATTTTACTGATGACCTGAGAATAATTCTATCAATGACAAAATTACCCTCAGTTCATAAAACAATAAAATTACCTAACAGTATTCTATCATGATTAAAACTGATTAATTTTACTATAAATATATTTTACTCATAATCCGACTTACTTTATAATTAATGTATTTTACTGATGACCTGAGAATAATTCTATCAATGACAGATTTACCTTCAGTTCATAAAACAATGAAATAACCTAAAAGTATTCTATCATAATTAAAACTGATTAATTTTACTATAAATATATTTTACTCATAATCCGACTTACTTTATAATTAATTTATTTTACTGATGACCTGAGAATAATTCTATCAATGACAGATTTACCTTCAGTTCATAAAACAATAAAATAACCTAACAGTATTCTATCATAATTAAAACTGATTAATTTTACTATAAATATATTTCACTGATAATCCGACTAACTTTATAATTAATGTATTTTACTGATGACCTGAGAATAATTCTATCAATGACAGATTTACCCTCAGTTCATAAAACAATAAAAATAACCTAAAAGTATTCTATCATAATTAAAACTGATTAATTTTACTATAAATATATTTTACTGATAATCCGACTAACTTTATAATTAATATATTTTACTGATGACCTGAGAATAATTCTATCAATGACAGATTTACCCTCAGTTCATAAAACAATAAAAATAACCTAAAAGTATTCTATCATAATTAAAACTGATTAATTTTACTATAAATATATTTTACTGATAATCCGACTAACTTTATAATTAATTTATTTTACTGATGACCTGAGAATAATTCTATCAATGACAGATTTACCCTCAGTTCATAAAACAATAAAAATAACCTAAAAGTATTCTATCATAATTAAAACTGATTAATTTTACTATAAATATATTTTACTGATAATCCGACTAACTTTATAATTAATATATTTTACTGATGACCTGAGAATAATTCTATCAATGACAGATTTACCCTCAGTTCATAAAACAATAAAAATAACCTAAAAGTATTCTATCATAATTAAAACTGATTAATTTTACTATAAATATATTTTACTGATAATCCGACTAACTTTATAATTAATTTATTTTACTGATGACCTGAGAATAATTCTATCAATGAGAGATTTACCCTCAGTTCATAAAACAAGAAAAATAACCTAATAGTATTCTATCATAATTAAAACTGATTAATTTTACTATAAATATATTTTACTGATAATCCGACTAACTTTATAATTAATATATTTTACTGATGACCTGAGAATAATTCTATCAATGACAGATTTACCCTCAGTTCATAAA
This sequence comes from Tubulanus polymorphus, assembly GCF_964204645.1. Classification (NCBI taxonomy): domain Eukaryota; kingdom Metazoa; phylum Nemertea; class Palaeonemertea; order Tubulaniformes; family Tubulanidae; genus Tubulanus; species Tubulanus polymorphus. The sequence continues at coordinate 13,531,833 of NC_134035.1, read as the reverse complement.
ACAATTAAATAACCTAATAGTATTCTATCATAATTAAAACTGATCAATTTTACTATAAATATATTTTACTGATAATCCGACTAACTTTATAATTAATTTATTTTACTGATGACCTGAGAATAATTCTATCAATGACAGATTTACCCTCAGTTCATAAAACAATTAAATTACCTAACAGTATTCTATCATAATTAAAACTGATCAATTTTACTATAAATATATTTTACTGATAATCCGACTAACTTTATAATTAATGTATTTTACTGATGACCTGAAAGTAATTCTATCAATGACAAAATTACCCTCAGTTCATAAAACAATTAAATAACCTAACAGTATTCTATCATGATTAAAAACACCTGAACATTAATGTATTTTATTGATGATCCCTAGAGTGATTTTATTAATGATGAAAATTTGTTTATTCCGAACCCTAGAAACAACAGACTTTATACCTTTAATAACTAAACTTTAAAATAATAATATAACTTGACCCAAACAAACTTAAATAACGAGACTTAAATATACTTAAATAACTCGACTTGAATAACTAGAAATCGACTAAAATAACTAGACCTAAATATACTTAAATTACTAGACCTAAATATACTTAAGTAAATTAGCCTAAATAGACTTAAATTAACTAGAAATATACTTAAATAACTAGCCTAAATAGACTTAAATAGCGAGACCTAAATAGACTTGAATAACTAGAAATATACTAAATAAATAGACCTGAATAGACTTAAATAACTAGATCTAAACACAATAAACAAATAAACTGAAATCAAAAAGTGAATACAATAAACTCACAGACAATCTGAAAATATCTTTAAAACAAAATAGAAAAATCAAGAAAAGAAGATTAAATAAAGTATGAGAAGTTCTCAATCACATTTCATATGAACTATGAGTACAAGCTCTTCGTGCGTGCATTATAATATATGGGCCTTTTATATAACCACTATTTGTATCTGTGTTGTGGACCACGTAATTGTGTCAAAGAGTATTCAGTGATAAAACCTGGACCTTCAGTTATCCGTTTCAAATATCTTGGGTTCCAGTATATGATATAGTCAAATATAAGATAAATAACTCATCAAATTGATCTGTAGGTTAGTTTTAAAAAACGAATATAATCTAGTTCTTAAAAAATATAAAATGGTTTGAAATTATTTAAAATTAAAATAGTTTAAAATAAGTACAAATAAAACAATTTAAAATATGATATACATAAAATTTGTTCCGTGATATTCAATAATGTTTTACAACGCAGATTTTTTTTAGATATTCAGGAAATGTTAAGATATGGATAAAACAATTTTTAGATAATTAATAGTTGATGTAAGATTCAGATAAAATAGTTTTTAAGATAATAGTTTCTTCTTGAATGCGATAGGTTTGACGCCGGTAACTTTTATAAAAGGAACATTTTCCCAAATGATTTCCTAACAACGAGGAATCACTTTGACCATCAAAAGTTGGAGTAAATTGGAATTTTTGCAATGAATGACTCGAAACATAGAATGAATTTGGTTGAATCTTTAGGAAATAAGTGAAAAACTGTAACGGTAATAATCTTAACACTAACTGTTCAATAACTGGAATATTACTGAAATGTTTGCTGGCTATTGATGATGATGATGATGATGATGATGATGATGATGATGATGATGATGATGATGATGATGATGATGATGATGATGATGATGATGATGATGATGCTGGTTTTTGTTTAATAATTGGATGCGATCAACCTCTGACTGTTCTCTATACAGGGGTTCAACCTACTCTCTATGACTGCCTTCTACAGGAATTAACTTCCCTTCTCTGACTGTTCTCTATACAGGGGTTCAACCTGCTCTCTATGACTGCCTTCTACAGGAATTAACTTTCCTTCTCTGACTGTCCTCTATACAGGAATTAACTTCCTTCTCTGACTGTCCTCTATACAGGAATTAACTTCCTTCTCTGACTGTCCTCTATACAGGAATTAACTTTCCTTCTCTGACTGTCCTCTATACAGGAATTAACTTTCCTTCTCTGACTGTCCTCTATACAGGAATTAACTTTCCTTCTCTGACTGTCCTCTATACAGGAATTAACTTCCCTTCTCTGACTGTCCTCTATACAGGAATTAACTTCCCTTCTCTGACTGTCCTCTATACAGGAATTAATTTCCCTTCTCTGACTGTCCTCTATACAGGAATTAACTTTCCTTCTCTGACTGTCCTCTATACAGGAATTAACTTCCCTTTTCTGACTGTCCTCTATACAGGAATTAACTTATCAATGATTATTTCTCAAATCTGAATTTTCAATCACATTATCTAAAAATATCTCAATCTTATCTTTTATTTAATGCTCAATTATTTGGTGTAAAAATCTAAATCATCACACCTTAACTCCTCATCAACGCTAACTACTCTCTCTCCTCTGCTCAATAAACAAGAATTATGAAGTCAAATTCTGAACCTGATGATCATTAGGGTCATTATTAGCCAATACAACTTCACCGACTTGACAACAACAAATTCTCTTATCAGAGATCATTCTTTTACTGAATCTATACAGAATTTTATAAGGTTTTATTTATCGTATTTATCAATTATTAAATTCATGTATTGATCATGGATCAAGTGAATTATTCCATTTTACACCCTAATAAAGGACCATGGGTGCAGTAGGATCAACTGAGTACAGTTAACCATTGAGCATTGAAATGGATTTGTTGTGGGATTTGCAATAAGGTATGAAGATGAAATCTTGGCGCACACAACACCAGTAGTAAGCGTGTGTGATAGTATGCATGGTATTACATTATTCCCATGACTCGCACATGGCAGACGATCGATTCAATGTTTATTCTATAACATTGAACTTGGATGCAGACGGGCTCTCCCAGTGATGACATTATCAAGAAACAAGGTCAAGCATCGATTATTAGAAATGGGGAAAATTCATCTGCTCATTTTCTCCCAGTACTTCCAAATGACAAAGAGCTGATGGACACAACTTTCCATATTAATTCCATCTATTTCTCTTCTGATGACAAAATATCAGCTGTGTAGATCCAGTGGTTACAATTTGACCACCCAGAGCTGACAGAAAGTTACTCTCAGCACTATAAGGATGTCGATAAGGATCAACGTGGTTGATCCTAAAAATGTAATGAAATCGATTACCGTTGTTTTTGCTGTGATTTCCAGTTTTGCTCAACATTTTATCCAATGTCACGCAGTTATTCGTATGAATACATATTCCTATTCTTAAACGAGTGAATATTTGAAGTCCTTCCAATCACATTTAAAGGATTTCCTTCTGCTATTTGGCAATAGATATAAACATTTCAAGTTTTCGTGATAAATCAAATAAATCTTTAAATCTGTAATTAGAAAAACAAGTATTTTAATAACAATAAACAATGATTTTAAACTTGACGTATGAACGTCATAGTATCAGGGGTGGGATAACATGGAACACATTAAAAAAAGTATTCCAATGTAGTTTGATAAGAAATCGCATTATGTGTAAAACATAGCTGTTCCTTCTCTGCGTTTTTGAGTATCAAAAAGAATCACATTATGTGAATCATAGCTGTCCTTTTGATTTGAAAAATCCATGGAACTGCACGAGTCATTTTGAATGCAGGAATGGAATTGCTGCATGAATGGAACTGCATGAGTGTCATTTTGAATGCAGGAATGGAATTGCTGCATGAATGGAACTGCATGAGTGTCATTTTGAATGCAGGAATGGAACTGCATGAGTCATTTTGAAAGCGGGAATTGAACTGCACGAGTCATTTTGAATGCAAGAATGGAACTGCATGAGTGTCATTTTGAATGCAGGAATGGAATTGCATAAATCATGTTGAATGCAAGAATGGAACTGCATGAGTCATTTTGAATGCAGGAATGGAACTGCGTGTCATTTTGATGCAGGAATGGAACTGCATGAGTCATTTTGAATGCAAGAATGGAATTGCATAAGTCATTTTGTATGCAAGAATGGAATGGTGTGGGCGGGTTTGGTAGGAACACAGCGGGACGTACAGTCAGAAAATAAATGAAAATAATTTAAAATAATGATGGATGACATGATGGAATGAAATTAAATTCATCCAAGGAAAATAAATAAAGTTGATGAAATGATGATGAATTTTTTTGATTTTTTTGTTTTTTAATTTTTTTGAGAGAACCGTAAAACTCTCGTTAAAAACTCGTTAGATCTGGTTTTTGCTTTTTTTTTTTTTTAATAAAAAAACATTAATAATGCAGGACTGCACGCCCACTGGTTCCTAATGCAAGGGGGGTTGACAGATATTTTGTGGCACCGCGCGAACTGCAGACCGACGAAGAATGAAATGAAATTAATAAGTTTTTAAAACTCACTTATATTACAAAGTGACAAGTGATAATAAAAATGGATGATGAAAGGAGTGCCGATCTGCAGACGTGTATGGGCTGGTGTTGTTGCCCGGAGTGATGGCGAGTGAAGGGGGGATGGTTTTTTATTATCGCCGTTGTCTTTTAATGAATGTATAGTTGCCATCAAAGGCCCCTTCAACATCGCGGAGCAATTGTAAAGGATCTTTCATTCTTATGTTCTTTGACCAACCAGGGCCACGTGCAACAAGCTCTACAGCGGGGGCGGGTGGTACCCCCGCTGGAGCGCCCGATGATCCAGCCTGGGCGGGCATTTCATTATTATTTTCATTATTATTTTCATTATCATATGTACCTCTCTTTCTTTTTTTTTGTTGCACTCCCACAGGTGTTTGTGGTGGTGGTGGGGGCCCTGGTTGTGGAGCTCCAGGAGTATGAAATAACTCCTCATCACTCGACTCCTCAAAAGATGGTGGTGGTGGAGGAGTCGCACGTTTTGGAGATTTTTTTTTATTAGGCCGCCCCGAACCTTCTGAATAGTTAACTTTTTTTATATTTCTACGGGGCGACCTGCGCGGTGCAGGAGTCTGGACCTGTGGCGCCTCTGTCGGGGCAACCACGGCAGGGGCGACCTCCTGCTCCACGATAACAGGTGGCACGACCTCCGTATCCGAAGATACGGTGGGCGCAACCACCTGCACCGCAGGAGCAGGGTCCACCACCTGCGGAGGAGCCAATTCAGGTGTTGGTGGAACTGGCTCCACCGGCTTATGAGACGACATTAGATCAACACACCTTTGTAATCTTTGTTGTAGACGTGTTGCCGCCTCATAAGTGTGGCCAGACTCATTTTTCTTCTTGATTACATCTCTGACAAGTCTTTCAGCTGAAATGAAAAGAAAAACTATTAAGGATCACGAATATTACACATTAATACCACGTAGACTTATGTCTGTCAATACAATAGTGATGAATAAAATTTTGTTTACTCATCACTGAAATCATACAAACAACTGTTAGACAGAATCATCATTACAATTAATTGCCAGTTTATCTGATTCATTTCTAAATCAAGAGTTTGAAGGCAATTTCGGTTTTGTCATCGTATCTGTTGATGCATCAATAGTGGATGGTAATAGTTTTGGGAATGCATAGGTAGAATTGGTTCATACCAACAACTGCAATTATGGTACAGTTCAGGTTTCACAACTATATAAATTTGTTTTGGAATAACTAGCCTCACGATTTAACAGAAAACCTGAGAAAACTCATACAGATGTCAATATTATGATCACCTGCGCCAGCCTTTTACACTGTTGCTGAAAAGCTTTCAAATGCATCTTCTTCATTCCTCATATTATCAAATTATATATTGTTTTCATAACGCCCATTGCTTTCAATACAGTTCGGGTATAACTAATGAACAATAATAAGAATAACAGCTTGGTCTACCATGGATAAATGAAAATATCAGGAAGGCATTCCTGAAAACAGCTACACCCGATACAACGAACAGAAGAGGAAAGATAAACAAGGAGCATATCGGCTTATATAGAAGAAATAGAAGCTTGAAGAAATAGAAGCTGCATACCTAGGGGGTGCCCCCTTGGGTCCAAATCCAAAAAGGTCTCTGTACTTTGTAGGTATTGGTCCATAGAACATTCATACCAAATTTGGAATTGATCGGATTAAAACTGTAGGACTAGTAGCGATTTGAAGAAATAGAAACTCCACCCCAAGGGGCGCCCTCTGGGGTGGCACCTTAGCTATTCCAGCCGAGTGGGGGATTCAGAACTTTGCGGGGAAAAAATCATACCAGTATCAGGGTGACTTAAAGAGATTCAAGATGGTCCACCTTTGACTGAAATAAGTTGCCTCAACAAAATATTCTTACTTGACAGTATTAGAAGTATCAGATGGAATTACACGACGAAAGCATAAATTTGATAAATGCGATAACAATACATCCGTTGTTTACCGTTTTAGATCCTCCAAACTTCGGAAATCATTTTTCCTGGTGAAATAAATAGCTGCGGTGGTCATAACAACAAAGAGCAATTAAATGTTTATTCTTTACGATTTGTTCATAATTCATAATTTGGTTATTCTAAAACTCTTTGACATCAAAGGTGTTCGTAAAAATGCAAGCACGTTTCAGGGTGGCTTCTTTTATTTGTCTTGCTTTTTCCCTGACATGTCCCCGACTACTTTCACCATTCGCAAAACCTATATATCTATATATCATGCGGCCATGTAATCAAACCAATTCACTGCTGGCTACATCCAATTCTACAAATAAAACAATTTGTATTGATTTAATTAGTAATAAATGACCTCTGGAACAGGCCTATTTTTGACGCTGTAAAAACCGTTATAATAATGTTTTTATCCATTGATAACTACAATACATTATTTGAAGGGTTCTGTGTCAACATTCGTGTTTCTAAATAAGATGAAAAGATATTCTATCAAAAGCTATAAGTTAAAAAATCATTCTGTCATTTACTAGACATTTATACGTGGAACCTCAGAAATATTGCCCTGGGCCACTCAGGGTATTTATAAGTAGGTCCGGGAGTTTCTTCTCCCCAATTTAATTGGAGCCCAGAGAAGAACCAAGGTGAAGGATCAGTGACTGGACCACTGCACCTCGATGAAGGCCTATTTCACATATATTCAAACTTATTTCAAATGAGCCACTTACCCCTTGAATATTGAATCCTTCAGACACAGCTTGTTTAAGAATTCAAAGGAAGTGGCGATAAACGCAAAAACTTCACACAGACGCAGTACAGCTAAAACTATAATATCTCCCACGACTTCATCAAGAGGATATTAGTACTAGTTCTGATGTAGTTCTGGAGTTGTATTCAGAAATGTTCAGCTCATATTTGACGTAATCTAGGACAATATTCTGATAAAACGCTACGTTTGAATACATTTCAACATTTGAATACATCTTTATGTGTATTCATCTCAAATGGAGTTTAACCATTTACAAAAAGCGATTTGTCTCGAAATCAAACACCAAAGTTCATTTTCACTTAAATCCGATTTTAACTATTCACATAAAATACTTATCATATGAAAAAAGTAATTCAACTTGATGAGATGCTGTTCAATTCAAGTAAAATAATAGGCTCAACTCCAGAACAGGTAAAAGTAGATCTGCCCAGGCTGAGTACATAGCACGTATTCTTCCGCGAGCCAGGTAGCCGACCTGTTTTACTCGTCGACAATTCCGACGATTTAGAATTGCCCACCTATTATACTCGTCGATAATTCCGACGATTTAGAATTGCCAACCTATTTTACTCGTCGACAATTCCGACGATTTAGAATTGCCAACCTATATTACTCGTAGACAATTCCGACGATTTAGAATTGCCGACCTATTTTACTCGTCGACAATTCCGACGATTTTAAATTGCCGACCTATTTTACTCGTCGACAATTCCGACGATTTAGAATTGCAATATCTTTTATATAATAATATCCCCTGATATAAAGTGGCTGGGATCGAGGGGCTGCGTGTTTGCGCGGATTACCCTGATATAAAGTGGCTGGGATCGAGGGGCTGTGTGTTTGCGTGGATTACCCTGATATAATGTGGCTGGGATCGAGGGGCTGCGTGTGTGCGTGGATTACCCTGATATAATGTGGCTGGGATCGAGGGGCTGCGTGTGTGCGTGGATTACCCTGATATAATGTGGCTGGGATCGAGGGGCTGCGTGTGTGCGTGGATTACCCTGATATAATGTGGCTGGGATCGAGGGGCTGTGTGTGTGCGTGGATTACCCTGATATAATGTGGCTGGGATCGAGGGCTGTGTGTTTGCGTGGATTACCCTTGAATAAAGTGGCTGGGATCGAGGGGCTGCGTGTTTGCGTGGATTACCCTTGAATAAGGTGGCTGGGATTGAGGGGCTGTGTTTTTGCGTGGATTACCCCTGATATAAAGTGGCTGGGATCGAGGGGCTGTGTGTGTGCGTGGATTACCCTGATATAAAGTGGCTGGGATCGAGGGGCTGTGTGTGTGCGCGGATTACCCTGATATAAAGTGGCTGGGATCGAGGGGTTGTGTGTTTGCGTGGATTACCCTTGAATAAGGTGGCTGGGATCGAGGGGCTGTGTGTTTGCGTGGATTACCCTTGAATAAGGTGGCTGGGATCGAGGGGCTGGGTGTTTGTGTGGATTACCCTGATATAAAATGGCTGGGATGAAGGACCGTGTGTAGATTACCCTTTATAGATACAAACTGCAATCGGCATCAAGTGGCCGTGTCGTTGCTTGAAAATTTATCTTCCCTTCAACAATTCTAAATCGTCGGAATTGTCTACGAGTAAAATAGGTCGGCAATTTAAAATCGTCGGAATTGTCGACGAGTAAAATAGGTCGGCAATTCTAAATCGTCGGAATTGTCGACGAGTAAAATAGGTCGGCAATTCTAAATCGTCGGAATTGTCGACGAGTAAAATAGGTCGGCAATTCTAAATCGTCGGAATTGTCGACGAGTAAAATAGGTCGGCAATTCTAAATCGTCGGAATTGTCGACGAGTAAAATAGGTCGGCAATCAGAAACCGAACCACTCACTTCATTAAAGAAAATCCTCCACGATGGAACTATATTGACCTATTCTGGAGTTGAACCAAATAATATCATTACATGATAATTCATTTACCATTTTGAATTACATGTATAAGAAATGTACAATAGTAATACAAAAACAATTCAAGATAGAGGGACGCATGAAGAAACCTGTTAAGGTTTATGAAACTAGTCGATATTTTCATCAATAAAACCATTTTCCAATGAACGAGATTTGATGAGACTAAGATGGCCGCTAATTGTGTAGTATTGGCTAATCGAAAAACGGGTTTCATCAAGTATCCTTTCCTCAAATATACCATTTCAAATTTCAATGTAATACGGCGAACATCAGGCCTAACAATGATATTTGTGGTATAAAAACCCACAAGAAAGCCATTTTGTTTCTGATCAAAACATGTTTTTGTGATGATGAGATCAAGGGTAACCAAAATTCAAGATGACAAGAACAAATATGCAAAATGTACTTAATTTGACGGAGAAACAACAAAGGCTGCCAGTTAGTAATCTTACTGAATATTGAATTTCAACCAAAAAAGAATTCTGACGATTCAGATTTCTCAATGTGCCATTTAATTTAAAATGTTTACAACGTAAATTGTATTCAAAGTACAAATACTTCAAAAGTTACTTAATTTTCATTTCAAACAAAAAAACGAAGCAAAGAATTACATTAAAATATCATCAGTATTTCCTTCACAGAAACCAAAACCAATAGAAACTGAAAAATCAACAATCAGCAGTTTGTAGAATAACCAGACTGGTTTGATGCACTGGTATCACTGGTACTGGTTTGATGCACTGGTATCGCTGGTACTGGGACGAAGCACTGGTTTCGCTGGTACTGGGATGATGCACTGGTACTGGGATGATGCGCTGGTATCGCTGGTACTGGGATGATGCACTGGTATCGCTGGTACTGGGATGATGCACTGGTATCACTGGTATTGGCTTGATGCATTGGTATCACTGAAGATTGTAAAACAAATTCACAACCGGCTTCAAACAAATTCATTCTAAATATAATAAACACATTTTTATAAAAACAGTCGTCATAAAAAAACCAAACATATATATATCAGTAAATAATGAATAAATGAGAGATCGGTTAAACTTACGTTGAGTAAATTGTTATTGTACATAACGCAATTATTCAAACTTCCTCCCGCAACCAGTGACTTCATATAAATCAATCAAATCCATTTACTACAAAACATCAAATATATTATCATTCACTCATTAAACAAAATGTCATTAAACAGTGAATAAAGAATAATAATAGGAATCTAGGCCTATTTCACGTATACCGATATTCATTAGATATTTCAAAACAGTCACTACTTACCCCTCGAATGTTGAATCAATCGGTGGAATAAATCACTGTAAATATAGCGACACCTACTTCCCCGCAAAAAACTGCATTCATATCATTTCTGTTGAAGTTTTAAGTTGTTATGTTACGAGGGCTGGGCTGGAAAAACGCTACGCCCAGGCTGGAAAAACACTAGGCCGGGGTTGCTAGGCTTTATTTAGAGATGGATAAATATTTGGGTCCGGTACCTACCGTAGCTTTTAGGCCTAATTGCAAATAATTTTTACAACAAAATAGAAACCTTTTCTAACTTCAACGAATATTATCAATTATGCACTGCTGCCTTTTCATTTTTTACGGAAACATCGTTAGTACGCCTAGGCCTATCTGATGTTGGCCTATCCGATGATCCGCACGCAGTGTAATTAACTAAATTTTAAAATATAGTCTTGCTGATCGGATAAAAAATGAATCAGTAAAAATTTCAATAGCCTAACTCGCAATGCAAATTCAAACTTCACATAAAAGGCCTTTTTATAGTTATTTATTTGGAACTTGTATGTGGCCTGTGCTTAAAGGCTTGGGTGGTCTTAGTTTTGGACGAAGGACTGGCCACCGCACCACCCTGCTAAAAAGACATATGATAATGATATCAATGATGACCGAGGCCTATTATCTATTAAACAGTTTCAAACTGTTTATTTGCAGCTTTCTAAAAAGAATTAAAGAGCATCAATGATACATGCTTGGAGTGATGGGATTCTTTACAAACGTCAAATTTGAACCCGGAAATAGGTTTCTACATAATTTTATTAAATCCCATCCATCAGAGTCAGTCAAGTTGTATTAAATTCAATTCAATTTTGTACCATGAATATTTGTTTCGAGTCTCGAATGAAGCAAAGGAATGGAAATTCTATGAGACATCAAGGGTAGATAGATATATTTGTCATTACTGCGGTTAATTTGTAACTTAGATTGTTTTAATGCAGAAATAGAAATAATTTCCTTTCCTTATTCAATTTTGTAGATGCTTGAACGAATTTACAGAATCAAATGAAATTTTACTTTTCAATGAAGAATAATTGAGTTGTTATTTAATAAAAAGAATATTAAACTATTATCAAATGATATAATTGAGAATACAAATAACTGATTTAAGAAAAAATCAATGATATTTTGGTATTGAACTGAGATTTGACCTTGAATCAAATGATTGAAATATTTAAGATCAGTAAAATTATACATTTGAGGTATTGAAAACTCGATATTTTTGTGATTAGTTTTTGAGATTAAGTATTGAAATAATTGAACTTTCAAGTAACTGGTGTATTCAAATGAATAAAGATATTACCTGAATAGAATTGGGTAAGTATTTAGCAGTTTAGATACTCTAGTTTATTAAGATTTCGGATTCGAGAAATCTTTTAATGAAATTTCAGAGATTTGTGCTAGATTGTTGTGTATTGGATATTTGAGGTAACCGAGATAAGTAATTGAGATAGTTGAGGCTTAATAACTGAGATAAGGTAATGAATAAAAACTTACTGATGATACAAAACAGGTCGAGGGACCCGCTGTTCTTCACCGCCTCGACCTGTACCGCCTTCAAGATTTCAAGAACAAATGTGTACGACATTTTTCTAATTCTATCTTAATCTTCTTCTTCTGCTGCTGTATGTGTGTTGTTGGTCGTCGTTATTTTGATTTCTGGTGCTGCTGTTGATGATACTGATATCTGCTGCTGTTGCGTAATGGATGCTACTGCAATATTAATAAAAGAATCATTAATACCAAGATATTCAAGAAACATTTCATCAACAAAAAAAAATCAAATGGACGTAGCATAACTTACCTGAAAATGGCCGAACTGGAAAGAGTGACCCCGTGACCGGGCCTTATATACCGACACCGGCGTGACGTCATATTGCACAAGACTGACCAATGACTAGTAATGATATTCCCGCCGGGAAGTAATGAATGGGATTGTCGCCACCAAAATGCCATTAGATTCGAATCCTGTAATGGTTCGCGATACTATTTCTTATTAGGGGTGCCTCCACGTAGGAAAGCGCCGATGCCCATGTGCCAGTTGCACAGTCATTAAACACTAGTCTAAAACCAACTTAGTTATGTGGCCAATTTACCAACGTTATATGTGGTTAACTGACTAAGACTATATAGTCTTAAAATGTAAGATTACTTATGGACGACTGATACAGCTGGCCCTTAAACTGAGCGTTGTATTGGACAGGGATTTTCTAATTTGACAGGAGCGATTTTTTGTTCAACGCTTAACTTGAGTGATGACAAAACGTAATACATTGGAGATGAAAAATATGCACAGTGTGATCTTATTGGAAATTAGCTTTTAAATTCCGACATTCCGACTGTAGTTGTGTCGGTAAATTGTAAACTGTGTAAACTTTGATTGTAGTTATTCGTCGTTTTTCTAATCATAAAACAGGCTTATGAGAATAACATAGGACCTTCGGTGAATTCATCTCCTTCCTGCCCATTGGCTCTTTGATAATTCGTCTCGGGTAGATGTATCATTGTCATTCACTTAACCTTCTACCTTGCACGTTCGCTGATCTTTTTGAGGTCAATGCATCATCATCGAGGACTAATCGCCATTTTGTCGTTAATAGAAATACTAACGTAATAAAATCTTAAACGGTCCTAAACTTTTTGTTCTGGCATATATGGGTTTAGTTATCTATTGAATGAGACCATAATACGAATTTCGATGAACAGGCTACACTTGAGCTTGAAGAGGAGGTCCTAAACTTTGGAATCAAATTAGTCACACTATAAAATACAGTTAAAGTTTGAATATTTTCAAATCGAGGATGAAACGCCATTATTTACTTATTAATTTATAATCCTCTTTAGGAAATCCAGTCCAAACTGTCATATTCATGTAGCATATTGAGTGTGTTGTATTTCCATATTCCAAATATTTATCGTAGTTTTATTTTTAACTTAGTTCTTTATTAACCAACTACTACATTTATTCTAACATTCCTTTTTCGTCAGTCACCGACAAGCCTTGCCTTTTTCTGAAACTCACTCTTATTTTACAACATACAAATTGTTTCTAAAATAAATGAAAAATGAATAATTTGTTTTAAATTGTTTTGACTATGGGCTAAGCCTGTCCTGGACGGCAGCCACCTCTTATACCGTCCAAGGACCGGCGCGACTCAGTGAAACGAGCCGGCGATGCGAGACTCAAGTTCCCGAGTCCAATGTCCATGATTTATTCATTGTAATTCCATGTTGTGTGATTTAGTGTTACGGGATTCCGGGGTTTCCCGAAGAATGTAAAATCAAACAAGCAACAATTTTGGTTGATGTTGGCCGGGATTCAAGTACTGCGTCATAGTATACCCCAGATCTATTAGAGGCATCAGTCGCGAAAAACATGGTTATTCTATAACTGGGTACCGAACCCATATATATAGAATAGAAATAGAAATCGTATGAATATTAATCGCCGAAATCGATAGCAATAAAATGTTCAATAAAGTCTTTATTAGAATTTGAGTGGGTACGAGAGACACACAGTCACAGGGCCACCTTGTCCTTCGGTTTTCTGAGTTAGTCAACTATAGTCGAATTAACTAAACGTAACCGAATGTCCGATAGTCGGAACTATATTCCGGAAATAGTTCGAAAATCAAGCGCATTCGGTGATTAGTTCCGACCACTGGTCGACTAGATACGAAAACCGAATTTGGCCCTGGGTATCACGGACTGGGTACTAGCGGACACATGACGTCTCCGTATACTGTTGCATTTTGCGGACGTGTCCGGAAATTACCGAAGTTGACGTGTCCGGAAATTGCCGAACGGGTCAAGTTCAAGTTCAAAGGGTCCAGCGGAAGGTAGTGCCAACTCAGTGCCACGTAGCTGTGATTTGATTGGTTATCAGGTAATGCCACGTGTGTTGTTTACGTGTCAGTTATTGGATGCTGAGAGGGATACTGGTTGATGCAGACATCGATTCTTCTCGCAGTGAGTGTGAACGCGTCGTACCGATCGATAGATTTGCTGGAGGTAGAATTGATCTGAGTCCAGAGTCGACGAGAGACGGCAGCTGTGACCAAATATAGGATTTTAATCAGGTAAACAGACACTGTCACTGACAGTTTGACAGCTGTTGCTGTGGTTTTGACAGATAAAAACAAGCTGTCGTCATACCGGTTACAGAATCAAGTTAAATTTAAATAAGGTTTATTCTCAATCGATTGTTGTTGCAGTTTTTTGCTCATGAACTTGTCATTATTTAATCAATGGGACGGTAAAAGTGCAGATCCGCACCTCTCGTGGTTGACGCAATCTGCTGAATGACAGAATCCAGGTTAAAAATCTTTCTACTCTCTAGTGAAGATATCTTAAAATTAGCCAATGGCAATGTACTGAATTGCTGATGACATTTTGAATCTGAAACAATGATATTTCATGTAGTTGATTGAACCGTTTATGCGGAGAGGTGCGGATCTGCACTTTTACCAATGGAACCAATAAATGATCAGGGTACCACCAATATCCCTGTATCTGTTGCTGCATGAACGTGGCATACCCATCGGTACTGGGTATGTTGTTGCAAGCAATTTTAGATTGCCGCGGCCAGTTGTCGATTTTTGACAGGTTCTAATTTGATTGTGTTGCTGCAGCAAATTTAGTTCATTTTCGTCAAAAATATGATATTCAAAGAAAAACAATGACATCATTCAAAAAACGTTATGGCCAGGACTTATTGCTGCAGTTCCAACAACACTGGACGGGACTGGGGAGAGCAATAAATAACCGGAGCGGAAATAGAGGGCGCTAGAAATCCCTCTTCTGGTGTCGGTTGGCTGACTATAATAGGCCTATTTGTCACTGGAGGTGATTCCTATTGACTGTGTAATAAAAAAAAAACTTATTGTTCTGTAAGCAGGGTCCTCTACTAACATGGAAAACTCTGGTGGGGAATCAGAAAAAGTCAGGAAAATTTGGGGAATTTGATGAAGTTTAACAAAATCCTGGAACAATCAGGGAATTCTTATGTGACCAGGTCTTGCTTTATCTATAGGCCTACATGATTCATGAAAAATGAATGAATTGTTAATGTTAGGCCTACATTTTAAACCTAGAAATTTCTCTTAATTCACTCAATTAATTGTGTACGCCTATGAAAAAATTAGTCAAAATTGGTGCAAAGTGATAATTCTGAAAGAGGAGTGATACCGGGGTTTATCAATCCATCTTCTTGCGATTCTTGGAGTTCTGGTGACTGAATGTAAATTGTATATTTTCAGGGCGTGTAGTTTTTCCTCAGACAATTTTTAAAGTCTATTTGTGAAAATGATGTCAAAAGCGACCGGTATGAAATTATGCGGTACTCTATTAGTGATAGCGCTAGTGAGCAGTACGCTGTCATCGGCTATACCGCGGAAAGATGGCGCTAAAGACAGAACTTACGAAAAGGTAGGGCCTAATTGAAGTCTATAAATAATCAGGGTGCAGCCGCTTACCTGGAAATCCAGGAAAAGTTAGGAAATTTTTTTTTAATCCTTAAAAAAACTAAAAATCAGTGAAAAGTCAGGGAGATTTGTTGAGATTGTTAGATCTGAGAGTTTATGTCTTACGTATTCGACTGTGTTAATTGATTGCATTCTTAGCAGATCAATTCAGGGAAAACAACTGAATTGTCAGGGAAAAGCAAGTGGGATAAAAGTGGCCCCTGATTAAAACTGTGACGTGGCAACTGTGAACCAACCCTGGTTGGAAATCTTCAGTAAAACATTAAGACAGAAAGTACTGATTAGATATATTTAGAGTATGAACTTTTGCTACTTCAGCGTAGAAGGTGCATCAGATAAAATGAGGTGATAATTGATTTAAACCTGATTTACTCATTTACCCGATGAAGCTACTTAACAATAGTTGCAAAAATTCGGAACTTCTTCCTGGCATTTGTCTCAACGCTTACCAATGGAATACCGGCAACACCAGATGGCGCCACAAAACATCGGGTTATTCGTAATGAAAATCAGTTCTTAACTTTAAGGCTTTCAAATGAGAAAATTATCAAACGACTCATCGGATAGATATAAGATTTCCTTTCTCACTCAGTGGATGGTATTGATTTCACTGAAAATTGATTTACTTCATCAGAAAAGTTGACTCGAAGTTTATTGAAATAAATTGAAGTGCGGTAACCCAGTGCCACTAGTGATCCTGGTGGATTATCGCCAATCCTAGCTTTCCTCAATAGCCTTGCCGGTATCCCATTCAACACCAGGTTATCACTGACTCGACTGCTCTTGCTAAAAGATAAATTTTTGTTCAGCACATGTTATGTTTTGTTTGTAGGAGTTATCAGATGAGAAACATTACGACGATAAAGGAGAACATAATTCCGATTACGATCACGAGGCGTTTCTAGGAGCTGACGAATCAAAAACGTTCGATCAATTGTCACCGGAAGAAAGTCGCGATCGACTCGGGTAAATTATAATAAATATTATCGAAATCATTGCGTATTTTTCCCACAAGTCTCGCAGTGCTGCTGTCAAACTTGCTAATCTCATCAGGTTACTGAAGTCAGCTTTGAATTTGAATGCCAATTTGTAATTCCAATGATATCCAAAATCATCGATATAGTAATGATGATCCAGAAGCCTTTGTCAAAATCAAACCTCTTCTCATTTCAGGAAAATCGTCGAGAAAATTGACAAAGACCACGACGGGAAAGTGACGGAATCAGAACTACAGTCGTGGATACAATACGTGCAAAACCGATATTTATTACAAGATACAAATCGTCAGTGGAGCGAGTTCGATACAACTGATGCAAAACTGAAGTGGGACGATTATAAAGAGAAAACTTACGGGTTTTTAGAAGGTAAAAACAACTAATCAGCTCATTTCTTATTCAGCCCCACAGTTCTGTATCCACTTCCACAGTTCGGTACCCAGCGCCACAGTTCTGAACCCAGCTCCACAGTTCTGAACCCAGCTCCACAGTTCTGAACCCAGCTCCACGGTTCTGGACTCAGTTCCACAGTTCTGTACCCAGCGCCACAGTTCTGGACTCAGTTCCACAGTTCTGAACCCAGCTCCACAGTTCGGTACCCAGCGCCACAGTTCTGGACTCAGTTCCACAGTTCGGTACCCAGCGCCACAGTTCTGAACCCAGCTCCACAGTTCTGGACTCAGTTCCACAGTTCTGGACTCAGTTCTACAGTTCTGGACTCAGTTCTACAGTTCAGGATCCAGTTCCACAGTTCGGTACCCAGCGCCACAGTTCTGAACCCAGTTCCACAATTCTGAACCCAGTTCCACAGTTCTGAACCCAGTTTCATAGTTCTGAACCCAGTTCCACAGTACAGGATCCAGTTCCACAGTTCTGAAGCCAGATCTACAGTTTTGAACTCTGATTCACACGTCTGAACTCAGTTTGACAGTTCTGGACCAAGTTCCACAGTTCAGGATTCAGTTCCACAGCTCTGAACTCAGTGCCACAATTCTGTACTCAGTTCCACTGTTCTGACAATGGATGATGATGATGATACTTGTATTTTGTAGATGGTGATGAAGAGGATAAAGATGATAAGGAACATTATAATCAGATGCAGATTCGCGATGAGAAACGTTGGAAAGTTGCCGATCAGGATCAAGACGGTTCCTTATCGAAAGAGGAATTCACACATTTTCTTCATCCGGAAGAAGTAAAACATATGAAAGAAATAGTCGTCGATGTAAGTTTCACTCGTCTGGAAATAAAGACTAAATTGAATATGTTTAAAACGATTCAGAACGATCATTTTGAACAGTATCCCGGATTCTTTCAATGTGAAATATTTCTAATTAAACCGCAAATTAATCGATGTTTCTTATTATTCGCAGGAAACGATGGACGATATCGATAAAAATAAAGATGGATTCATTGATGTAGACGAATACATTGGTGAGTGAGAACGCCGCTTATATTAGGACAGGTTTCTGATTGGTCTTTACCGATTACTGAATAGTATAATTTGTAAATCTGATAGAAGCGATCGGTAGTGAGTTTGATAGGTTTTGATCGGTCTCTACCGATTCCAGAATTCTCTTCTGGCGCTTCTGTTTGACCAGAATACGCTCTACCTAATCCGGAATAACTCAAATCTTGAAACTTGATAGAATCTACCAGATGAGAGTTTGGTAGCTTTTTAATCGGTCTCTACTGATTCCAAAATACTCATCTGGCGCTTCTGTTTGACCGGAATATGTTCTCTATTCGGGGTATTTGAGAAGTTGTTTGATAAATTCTAATCAGGAATTTCTATTCTCCTGAACTGGAATATGTTCATTGTTTGTTTGTGCTGGTGGTTTATTGTGTTGTGTTGTATTGGATTGTGTAGTTGTATTGGTCAGGGTGCGATCTAAACACTTGTC
This sequence comes from Tubulanus polymorphus, assembly GCF_964204645.1. Classification (NCBI taxonomy): domain Eukaryota; kingdom Metazoa; phylum Nemertea; class Palaeonemertea; order Tubulaniformes; family Tubulanidae; genus Tubulanus; species Tubulanus polymorphus. Next base: position 13,513,092 of record NC_134035.1, on the reverse strand, counting down.
CGATTGCCCGGGACAAGTATATTCTCATCAGGGCGAGTAGGTTATCATTATCACTCGTCCTCCGGGCTAGTGCAATTTTATATCACAAAGCATTTTTCCCAATCGATACAACGGATGATAGTGCCACCAATCAGACTGCCCGTGTAGGGCAAGTAGATTTTGGAAGAGGCAAGCGAAATTTCAGATATGCTTACCCCGGGCAAGTGGCTTTCATTCCTTAGATCATACCCTGGTGTGTAATGTAATTGTATTGTTGTATTGTAGGTGATATGTATTGTAATTGTATTGTATTGTAGGTGATATGTATTGTAATTGTATTGTAGGTGATATGTATTGTAATTGTATTGTAATTGTATTGTAGGTGATATGTATTGTAATTGTATTGTATTGTAGGTGATATGTATTGTAATTGTATTGTATTGTAGGTGATATGTATTGTAATTGTATTGTAGGTGATATGTATTGTAATTGTATTGTAATTGTATTGTAGGTGATATGTATTGTAATTGTATTGTATTGTAGGTGATATGTATTGTAATTGTATTGTATTGTAGGTGATATGTATTGTAATTGTATTGTAGGTGATATGTATTGTAATTGTATTGTATTGTAGGTGATATGTATTGTAATTGTATTGTATTGTAGGTGATATGTATTGTAATTGTATTGTAGGTGATATGTATTGTAATTGTATTGTATTGTAGGTGATATGTATTGTAATTGTATTGTAGGTGATATGTATTGTAATTGTATTGTAATTGTATTGTAGGTGATATGTATTGTAATTGTATTGTAATTGTATTGTAGGTGATATGTATCATGAAGCGGCCGATGAAGAACCCGAATGGGTAAAAAAGGAACGAGAACAATTCAAAGATTATCGAGACAAAGATAAAGATGGAAAATTAAATCGCGACGAGATTCGTGAATGGATTATACCGGATGATTACGATCACACCGAGGCTGAGGCGAAACATCTAATCTACGAATCAGATAGCGATAAGGTACGACCCAATAACTGACTATACAGATTAAACAAGGAACTTATACTTACTGTGGTTCAGTTACATTAAACAGCTATCATCGATCTAATCAGCCTGGAACCTGCACTGCACTCCTTCAGTGTGCAGGCTGTAGGAGTGCAGGGAGGTACTCTAGGCTGAAGGTGTAGAATAGTACAGGCTGAGGAGTTGCTGAGTCTAGTCTGACCAGTTGGGGCAGATTTAGGTTTAGATTTAAGTTTAAGTTTACCTGAGGGCTGCAGTAGGGTCTGGGCCGAGGGCTGCTGTCAGATCTGGCCTGAGGGCTGCAGTAGGGTCTGGGCCGAGGGCTGCTGTCGGTTCTGGCCTGAGGGCTGCAGTAGGGTCTGGGCCGAGGGCTGCTGTAGGGTCCTGGGGCCGAGTGCTGCCATATCGCTCTAGTTATAACTGATAATTACTAATACTGAATGTTGTTTTATTTCAGGATGGAGTTTTATCTAAAGATGAAATACTCGATAAATACGATGTATTTGTCGGTAGTCAAGCGACCGATTTCGGGGAAGCGTTGAGTCGTCACGACGAATTCTAAACAATGCGGCGTCGTCGTTAGCGATTGATCGACGAGTGAGCAGGCGGACTGATTATTTACTGCTGGGATTAATTTACTAATCTTGAGATTAAACGCGTATACGTGTGTGTATAGTATAGTAGTTCCTGAGAGGAGTATTATAGTCGAGATTAATATTTCATGATGTCAACGCTGGGTATGACTCGTCCTCAACTAAATCTACTTTTAAAATTCAGGTTATTTTTGTAGCACTCGATCCGAATATAGAGTTTGCGGTTGATATTTGTCTCATTCAACTGATTTTAACTCAACTCGAGTCAACAGATGTATAGACAGTTCCACCGCTGTGGACTCAGTTCCACCGCTGTGGACTCAGTTCCACCGCTGTGGACTCAGTTCCACAGTTATTGATCAGTTCCACCGCTGTGGACTCGGTTCCACTGCTCTGGACTCAGTTCCACCGCTGTGGACTCGGTTGCACAGCTATTGATCCAGTTCCACCGCTGTGGACTCGGTTCCACTGCTCTGGACTCAGTTCCACCGCTGTGGACTCAGTTCCACAGTTATTGATCCAGTTCCACAGTTCTGTATCCAGTTCCGTTGTCAGTAACCTGTCTGTGGTTTAGTTTCAGGATCGGATATTTTCACAAACCACATGGGTCGGTATAAGCCCATCCGATTATAAAAAGCTTACTACCAACGTTAGGTAACGAACTACCAGTTCCACTAAGTTCGACTTTTATTTAGATCATTTTCAATGTTTTAATAATGTTCGATGTTTCTTTCGTATTACAAATGACGCGACTGTGGAACTGGATCCTGAGTTCACAGTTAACTCTAACTCACAACTGTGGAACTGGATCCTGAGTTCAGAGTTAACTCTAACTCACAACTGTGAAACTAGATCCTGAGTTCAGAGTTAACTAACTAACTCACAACTGTAGAACTGGATCCTGAGTTCACAGTTAACTCTAACTCACAACTGTAGAACTGGATCCTGAGTTCACAGTTAACTCTTAACTCACAACTGTGGAACTGGATCCTGAGTTTAAACCAACTTTTGAGCCATTGAACCCCTGAAGACTCCTCTAGGCGTTAAAAGTAACTCAGCTTTGATGTATGAATGTTTTGAGAAACGCATGGAGAAAAATAGTTTCCATTTAAATTGAAACAGAAACATCGCATATCTGAAACATTTCTTAATTCGCGGCAAATTTGTTAATCAGGGGGAGGGAGGTGCATTATTACAATTATTATTAGAATGCTTAATCGCTTCAAGCTTTACCCATTTCTGCATGCATCGAATCATCACATGTGATACATTGTAGTCCCACACGAGAGCCTAATGATCAAAACCTGTTAATTTACTGATGAATTCCTTCATCGGGACCTGCTACTGAAGTTTTCCACCTTTAATCAAAATGACCCCCCTCAATTAGTTAGGGAATGCTACCCCTTCACTGATTACTTGACTTGAAGGTGCTGCTTGATTGTCTCGTTAGAGGTGCATTAATAGCACCCTGTTGTACACCCCGTTCTGTTTAATTGTTAAAAGTAGTTTTGGTGAAACGCTTACAGTGGAACCTCGTTATAACGAACTCGGATATTAGAAATGAATGTAGAATTTTGTCTCAATTTCATACTGGATATAATGAACTATCGGTCGGTTATAACGAACAGATTTTCTGGTGCCATGAAGTTCACTGTAACGAGATTCCACTGTATTTATAATAAGGATAATTGTAAATTTTCAATCAAACTTCTGAAATGGTTGATAAATTCGCTTGCCTCACAGGGACCAGTCTCGTAACTATAAACAGCGGTATGTTGGGGGAAATGTATTCATTTTCAGCATCATAGTCACGAAAACCAACATTCATAATGTGCATCGCTCCATAATTTACTCTTCCAGACCACGTTAACTGTAAAAAAAAAAGTTCTATGAAGTTTTATATATTCTGTTAGTGTTAGTGTATCTAGTATAGGAAAGCCTGCTGCTGCCGCTATGGCTGATGTATGGATTAATTATATAAATATATATAGAAATAATTCATGTATTATTAATGCATATGACACTGACCTCATTAAGAGAATGAAGATGATCTGGGACGCGCTGTGAACGAACTTGAAACGAGTCCATCAAAATTAATAATAGTACATCATTCATTTATATTTTGTTTGCACAATTTGTTTTAGCATTTTCTACATCAATAAAGAAAACTGTTTTTAAGAAAAAAAGATCGCTGTTTCATAGCTGTATTTGTCAAGATGTTGAGGTTTGGGTGTTCGATAGGCAGAGGTCCAAGTAGGAGAAAAAAGAATTCAAAATTCTAATTTGCCTGAACAGCAATAGAGCGATAGGTTAATACGTTTCATTTAAAATTACTTGAAATGGTCTTAATAATATCAATTCTAGATTCGAACCGTGGACCGTAGAGAATTTCTTTAATAATACGAATTCTTTTTTCGGTTTGATTTCATCGATACATTGTAATACATTGTACGGCTGTATCAGTGGCGTATTCACTGATAAAACTTATTACTAGCGTTGACCTACAAGGTCATTTCTCGAGGCAGGATAGCAGCCCTATCGTCATGGTATCTGTAGAGGGTGTCTCGGTTCGAACCCATTTATTACTGATACAGATGAAGAGTGGTCCTGATGCTGAATAGAGGATGTACAGGGGGTGCCCGACGAGAGGATATCAAGATTTCTAACGTGATCGCCATCTATTGGAATTTGGCTGAACTGACTAGATAGCTCTTACTGGTCTCACTGAGTCTTCTTTAATCCGTGAAAATCACACTCGCCATCTGGTGGATATAACCATCATTAAACTGTAGTAGCATAGAAATCCACCAGATGGCGAGTGTGATTTCAACCCACTGAAGAAGACTCAGTGAGACCAGTAAGAGCTATCTAGTGAGTTCATCCAAAATCCAATAGAGGGCGATCATAGCATCATCATTAAACTAAGCGGATGTCCCGGGTTCGAACCTAGTAATTACTGATACTAATTCAGAGTGATCCTGATGCTGAATAGAGGATGTACAGGGCAGGGGTGTCCGGGTTTGAATCCTGTAACTGATTTCCAGTCTTTGGTGTTGAATAGCATTAGTCGTGATTACTGTCCTCAGCCAATGAAGTAGGCGTTTAAGTTGTCCACATACGACAAATAAGACGATTTTGTTCTTCTTTCTTTCTTTATTTTAATGATTCGCAGTTAAAATACCACAGATCAATAATTTTACTCTTCAATATAAACAATCTATAAACAAATAGTACCTGTCGGTACTAAAAAATCATATTTGTAAATTGTATAAAAAAAGTGAAAAAAATATGCATTCAATTCCATACATGATAATGAAACAAATTTCAAGTCAAACTCTGTGAAGTTAAAATAAATATTTCTAATAGGTTTTACTTAATGGATATCACAATGAAAATGTTTGAATTTTAAACATAATTCTTCAGCAGTACCTTCTCTCCCCATTTACTCTCCCCTGCTCCATGGACTCCCCATAAACCTCCCCAGCGCACCCTGGTGACACTCAACGGAATCTAACGGTTACTATTTGCGGAGTTTCGAACGGTTTTTCCGATATTCTGCGTTGTTCCGAATTCGGAACTTTCGACCAATCGAATTTCGAATAATCCATCGTAGATTTTTTGCTCAGTCGATCGTTAACGGCTTCCTCTTCAATCTCATACGGAGGACTGAAAAAAATATCGTTTCAATCTCAATAAAATCGTTTAAATCTCATAACAAAATCTCTTCCTTTGAACTAAAATTCACTAATTCATTTTCAAGAGTACTCCTCTATAATGAAGACCTCTGTTCAGTGATCTGTAAATATTTTCTAAATTCATTTTCAACTAAGAGAACTCCTCTATAATGAACACCTATCTACAGTAAACATTTGACCTCTTCCGTAAACAGTGAGAACTTAGTCTGGTTTTTACAGAAAAGTTCAAATCATTCTACATTATATGCATACTTACTTATTTCTGTAGAAATTATTTCCAACGTCAAACGAGACTGAAATATTCAAGAAAAGAAGAAATAAGAATTTATCTAAAATAAGCGATGATATTCCACAGGTTTTGACTCTACTGTTAAAATCAGCTCATTTTTCTGATGATTTTATCTATAAATAAGGGTGATTGTCTGTCTTAGTTATTTGATTTGATGATTCTACTTTATTTGGTGTCGTGGTTCCCACAGTTATATCAATTCAAAATCCCCAAGTTTTTCACAAGTATTTCATGGGTGATTTTTCAATTTTCCCAAATGCAAATGAACACATATCGTCATGCTACAGTCAACATTTTAGCGGTGACTGGTTGAGAAAGGTGATTTACAAGGGAAATTGCTGAAGAAAGTTGCCCTTAGCAAATGCAGTATGTGAAATGTAATGAATTTCCCAAATAGTTCCGTGATTTGAGTCCCAAATATTTCCAAACCGGGAATTATCATTTCAAAATTCCCAAGTTATTCCCAATTTACCTGTTCTGTGGGAACCATGTGGTGTGTGTCACTAGCAAAACCACTAAAACAGTTTCTCTAATAGTCAAATCCTAACCAAGAACGGTAGAACTGCAGGGGTGGATGATCCAGAGGGGGAGTTTAAGGGGTTGATATTATAGCAGTACCTGGTATTGTAGGCTGTGTTATATATCTCTCTGAAGGATAAACAATATCCGGCGGTCCTTCGGATCTACGTCCGAATCCAATCGATTCTTTAACCACTTCTTCCCGTTGGTTGTAAATACTGTGAGCGATTTTACGATCTTCGAGTGAAACTTCTAAACAACGAAATTAAAATAAACAACATCATTACAGAAAGAAATTACCGTTTAGATTCGATATGCTGCTTAAGGTTAACTGGTTTTTTTTCACAAATATTCAAGGCTTTAGACGTGAATATCGGTGAAAAACTGGATCAGAGAAACCCATTTTCGTAGTTGTGAAGATCATTATGGTCTGATCCATACAACGACTTACACTCAGTAAATTGAATTAGAAATATAGATTGAGACTCAAAAATAGAGTCAACTTCAGTAAGTGACGACTTATCAAAATGATGATTTAAGCTGAGAATTCGACTGTTTTTTATTAACAGATATTCAAGGCATTAGACGTGAATATTGAAATCGATACAAACCTTTCCTGTCTAACAGTTCAACGGACGGTAAATGATGAATTACATACATCTTATAGTCGGTCTCTTGAGCCACAGGATTATGAAATAAATCTAGAAATTCCATATGAAAAAAAAACACGAAAAAACTTTATATTTAATTCTAGTGCGCGATCAAGTGACGTTTTTCTTCAATTCAGATAAAATGGACCTTTCCTGATGGATATATACAGAGGAACCTCGTTACAACGAATTCCAATTTCAACTGTTAAGTGAACTGTGGAAGAGGGCGTTAGAGTTCATTGTAACAAGGTTCTACTGCATCTACACTAACTCTATCCTCTCCAGGTAGGGATTTTAACCTGATGACATCGCTACACTCAGCCACAGCATGAAACCCTGCCAAACTAGATCGAGTGCGCAAGTTTGCCGCGAGGAAACTTGAATTTCAAATTGGACCGGGTTAAAGGTCCAGGCTAAAATATAAAGGGATTGCTGATTGGCTTATAATGACATCATCTAAGCAGCGCAAGTGTGCACTCGGTCTAGTGTGGCAGGGTTTCATATCATGGCGCATCCTGATGCAAGTATCAGGTTCGAATCCCTGCCGAGGGAGGTGGACTTACTCAGAACACGCAGGTCTTGCATTTGTTTAAGTTCTTTGACAACTTTTTCGAGTTTTTCCAACTGATTGTTTTGTAACATTAAAACGTTAAGCGTGGTCAGGTGACTCAACGAGCCGGTGATGTCTAGAATGTTGTTGTGTTGAAGATAAAGTTCAGTGATTCGGAGATTCATAGAAAAACAGTCGATATGACGAAGCTGAAATCATGCAGAATGTGATGAACTGATTGACAAAAAAAAACATGCAAAGACGAGAAGATACACAATATCCGTGTATGATGATGACGAGAGAAATCCCACAATAACGAAACAAAGATTGAAAAATTCTATATCAGAATGATTATATTTGAGGAGCGACGTTTCGGCTAACAACTGTTAGCCATCATCAGGCAAACTCTTAGCTAATCTTACAATTTTAAACCGTCTGATGATGGCTAACAGTTGTTAGCCGAAACGTCGCTCCTCAAATATAATCTGATATTCTGATATAGAATTTTTCAATCCTGGCTTCGTTATTGTGGGATTTCTCTCGTCAAAACATGCAAAGCATCGTTGATAAGAATGCACAGGGCTGCCAACCACTGAAAAGTGCTCAGTGACATTGAAATCAAAATCCCAGCCCTGTGGCCAACATGCTATAGAATATGTAGTTTTTGAAATCCCAGCCCTGTGGCCGGCATGCTATAGACTCTGTAGTGTTTGAAATCTCAGCCCTATGGCCGGCGTGTGGTTTGATGCAGATTCATATTTACCAGATTTCCATTCAACCAAACTCTCTGTAGATTCTTAAATCGTTCGAAACTACACACATTCTTCAGTTTCCTAAAAAAAATAGAAAAGAAAAAAAATTTTCAATCCATCCCTAAATTTACAGTAAATTCAATAGAAGAATATATCAAATATTTTCATTCATTTTTAATCTTTATTTTATACCCTAATGAAAGTAGGCCTACCAGTACCTTGAAAATAGTGGAGTAAAATGAAGTGGAGTAAAATGAAGTTTCATCAGAGGCCCTGTAGTCTCTCAATTATGTTACAGTATATGATAGTACCCAAAATACCGTGGAATAAGATGTAGTTTCATCACGCCCAGGCTTAGTCTAGTACCCAGCCGTTGTTCCTAGGGAACCGTAACAACGACTGGTATTCAGACTAGCCCATCAGGCTATAGTCTCCTAACCCATACTTACTTTTTACCAAGATACAACTCAATTACATCAACATCTCTTTTGACTTGGTTTATTTTTAGTTGTTCGTCAATAAGCTAAAATACAATGTAATCAATAAATAATCAATAATTGGGGGATGGTTCTAAATTATAGTGTGTGTATATCGAGTATAACTGGGGACCCTAAATAATTGAGAGCCTACTCCTGCTGGTTGGGTACATCCTATCATCGACTGAATCGGGGACCCCATAGTCAAGTCAGTAACCCTAACCCACCCAGGGCCCATGAAGCCAGCCTCGTGGGGATTTGCCTTAAACTTGGCCAGACTTTCTACTGGCAAGTTTTGGGCCTCTGCCTGGCAGTGGCAGTTCTGTGGAGGTCTCTGCAGAGAGTAGTTAGTCCGATATATACCCACCACAGCAGGCAGATGGCATGGCGATGCACTCTACTCTGGGCTAGCCTATGGTTTAGTTTCGTGAACCACATTCGTACAAGCCCATCCGATTATAAAAGCTTATTACGAACGACTCAGTTACAATGGTATCAACCTTGTCATATTTGTATATTCTGGTAAATAATCGTTTATCCTACCCGAATCGATGAAATCCTTGTCTCACCGGAAGCCGCCATGTTCGCTTGTTGCTACAACTATCAGTGGTGACGACTCGATGCAATCCGTCAGATGTAGACCATGGTAAATAATAAGGACTTCCCCTGAATCATACTCACGGGTCATTTTTATTATCTTGCGAATCCATATAGCATAAATTTCTATTCGTATAAATCCTTCATATTTCAAAGTAGTTCGATGATTCGCCGCTAACTATCAATAAAGGGGCAGCACTTAACGGCCCATATTTGACACGGCTCGATATTCTTACTGTGGCACGCGAGTGATAGTCTATTCGTACTCACTTGCCGATGTTGGTTGTGTTGTCGGTGGTTCACGCGCCGGGTTCACGCCGGGAGTGTTAACGAATGGGTCAGAACAAAATTGGGCAATTTCTTTCATTTTTCATACAATATCTTGCATGCTACTATTTATACCCAGTTCATATGAACGTTTTAATCGTGGGTTTAAAAATTGTGACAAAAGTCGGCTCCACTTGGGCACCCGAACTTGAAGCGTTCTTTGCACGAGGACTCCCAGTCAAACCGTAGGACAACGGGCAGTTCTAGCAATAATACAATAATATTAGCAAAAAAGGGCACTTTTCCAAATTCTGGGGGGGGGGGGGGGGGGTAACTGCCCTCTGCTAGATACGGGTATTTTTTACCGGCAAGCAGCTTTGCGAGTGGATTTGAGCACTGACATGGCGGCGGCGGCGGCGGCACTCCTCGCCGTGGTGACAGTAACTGAGAGACAGAGCCTCCGGTAATGGATTATACCGTGACTGATGACTGCAACCTGCCTGAGCTGTCCGTATAAACCCATTAAACGTTTCTGATCATATTCAGTCCTGGCTTTCACTGTTCCGGTCTCGGGATGAATCTACAACTTCCGGTCTGTCACAGAGACGACGCTGAGTTGATCTCTGAATGTGTCAAACCAACCGGCGTCATGCAAACTAAGGCTTAAAACTCTCTTTCTTTTTTTCATGTTTGAATAGATTAACCTTTCAAAAGTGGTAATTTGCCGGGAGCCGAGATCTATGCTTTTTTGTTGAAAAAAAAATTATGAAAATAAACAAGACTCTATATGAAATAAAAACGTTAAACATCCAACTCGGATATCACTCAGAGTCGGACATATTTTGCGGTCCCGAAAGATTCGAATCAAGCAAAGTCTACTGTTTTATGTTGTATGAGTTTAATCGTAAACAATGGAAATGAAGTTTAAAAAATATAACACAAAATCGTTAAAAATTGTTTCCGAATTTAAATACGGATTCCTCAGCTCAGATTGACCTCAGCTGGGTCCAGTTTCACATAAAAGTTTAACTCTTAAATCGATTTAATTCCTTCGTTAATTCAGTTTATCTTAAATCGATTTAGGCCTTAATCCTTTTTGTGAAACTGGGTCCAGCAGCAGGGTGTTATAGGTCCGTGCGTTTAAAACAAAAACAAGGGAAATAGAATTAAAGACCTGTAAACCGTAGGGAGAAAGAAAAAGAATGGCTTTTGTAGCCAATTGTTGTAATTCATGGACGTAATTTAGATAAAACTGTTTTCTTTACTTTTATATTTCAATTTATGACGACATAAAATACCGGTATATATTTTTTTCGCTTAAGATGTTTGTACCGTAACTCTCTCTCTCTCTCTCCTTTCACTCTCTCACTCTCTCTCTTTCTCCTCTCACTCTCTCTTTCCTCTCACGAACGAATTACGTTGTAAATTACAACTACACATTTTTTAACTACCCTCCCAAACGAACAAAGCATATACCGTATTATACCGTATCACCTCTTGTTTTCTATCTACGCATACAGAGTCGTACATTTCTTGACTTTTGTGAAACCTACGTCTTTCGCTTCTGGCAAATTTCATCATTTTGTTGACATCGTTAAAGTCATTACAGCGATGTCAGGTGGTATCATGTCTTAGCATGCTTTTGAAGTATTTACGTGTTTCATATGAGTGTTTTGCAGTTGCTCTTGTTGTGATAGCCACGTAGATTTTCGACAGTAACCTCTCTCATGCCTCGACTGACTGACTGAATACAAGATGAATATCAAAGATATCAAATTCTGAGTTCGAGATTGAGAGACTGTCTTCAAATTGTTTGATATCTGAGTGTGAGGAATACACAAGTAGCGAATATCTCAGATACTGCTGTAGCTCTCTGAGTCCTGCTGCTATACCGTGACTTTTAAGTGTGCTGAGTGTTGGATGATGGGGGACTGTGTTTAAATCGTTTATTACTGGAATACTAACTCTATGTCCCGCTAAACCGCGTCTCCTATAAGTGTGTTGGAATACTGCGCGGGTATACACCTCAGCTACGAGCAATCATCTCAACGATTGCTCGTTGATCACAGAGACAGGCGATCTCCTCCGGGGTGCTGCTAACTGCACCAGTGTCTCCGAAGTGTGTGGAATAAAGAACCGTCGATCGAGGGTATGGACTAGAGCTCTACGGGCCCAGCTGCTAACTGCACCAGTGTCTCCTAAGATACGGCGGGTTTTGCCTACATCTCGCTGTCAGGGTTTTAACGATATGGAATAAACTGTTTCAAATGTGCTTTTTTATATCAAGTGCGCAAATGACTGACGCGTCATATTGACTTTATGGATCACAGTAAGACATTGAACTCTGATTAATGACGTGTCCTGGCGATCTATGATTCTTAATTAGTGCATTATAGCTGATGTGGTCGGGGATCATTCTTATCATTCGTGGAAAATGTTGATTATTTCATATTCGGACGCGTTTAGACAGTGGTATCAGCAGTGATCACCGGCTGTCTGTCAGTCTCAACGCTTTATATCGGAATAAACACATCAAGATGTGATCAGTGCCACATACGACACGCGACTAACGACATACGACATAAGTCGGCTCGCACGTAGAGTGTCAAACGAATGTCAAGGTCAACGATGAGAGGCGCATCAAACGATTCTAAATTGTCTCTCTCATTCACACACAGGCGACCAACGATTGAGATCTCTTCAATTTAAATCGCAGTCTGCTATTCGATTCTAAATCGGTTTTCTCGAGAATAATTTGGACCCATCGGAAAAATAGTAAAATTTTCCTGAAACAGAATCCATAGAATTTCAGTTGAATAACGGATTTTTTTTAGAGCTTAATTTAGAGTTTTGAATGACTAATTTCTAGAGACAAGGGAATCACGTTGACATCAGGCGCACGATGTTATATACTTGATGAAATATTGTGAAAATTACGATTGTTTTCAGATAGAATTGGGGAATATAAAATTGTCAGAAAACGTTCGTTCTCGCTCAGTAGGAGCCCCGAAGTTCGGACAGATTTTGTTGTAAATTGATATTCAATAGATGCGCGACCGCAGCGCTCACACAGTGACAATCAACGCGACAACGTCAGCTTTCTAAGACCCGACGCAGAACTCTAAATCTGATATAAATCAACGTTCATATAAAGAAGGATGTTCGTCGGTCGATGTTGATAAATCATTGAAATTCGATCAGAGCTCTATTTACAGAGTTTACTTGTCTGTCTCTATTTCCCCGCGAAACACAGTATCCGATGTAACAAACAAACAGATACGACGTGTGTTTTTTCTAACTCTGTAACGCGAGAATATTTTGACGTTTCGTTATCGTGTATGAATTGCTGTTTAATACGAATAGATCAAGCGTTATAACGAGGTGCTGGAGCTGGTGGTAATAATATTCAGAGTCTCGCCGACACACTGCAAGCTGGTCTAACTCTCTTCATCTCGTTGCGGTTTGTTTTGGTAAGTGCTACGTGGTTTATATAAACATTCTTTCTCGTTAGTCGTGTATCGTGTATCATCATATCTTTCTTTAATGTTTAGTTAACTTTCTTTTACTTTTTATTCGACCTATATCTAACCACATCTACTACACCCGGAGAGTTTGAGTGTTGGGTGGTGGAGTTTTTTTTTCAGCAATGTTTTTTAATCGGTAATAAAAAGACACCGACTTTTTATTTCGAATTGTAATCACCATCATTTCACCATAACAGGCGGCGAACAGTTTCGAATATTAAGTCCAATTATAGCGGTCTTGAAAATTCAGAAAATGCATAAGATTATGGAATTGCTTTTTTCAAAATTCAACTGGCTGAGAAACTAGATCCTGAAAATAAAGGCGATAGATCGTATCGTGTTTGCAGCCAATTATATAGCAGAATGTTGTGAACTCCAGGGGCCGGTTCCATAGTCATGGCTTAGACTTAAGACCAATTTAAGACTGTCTTTGTCCTATAACCAATCTAACTGCTTAAGACCAATCTTAAAATCTAAGACCATTTTTGAACTTAAGTCTCAACTGAGGAACCAGCCCCAGGGACCGGTTGCATAGTCATGGCTTAGACTTAAGACCAGTCTAAGACCATCTGAGTTCTATAGCCAATCTAACAACCTAAGACCGTTCTAAGACCAACTTAGTTCTATAGCTAATCTAACAGCTTTAGACCAGTCTTACGATTTAAGACCACTTTGGGACTTAAGTCTCGATTATGGAACCGGCTCCCTGCTAGGTGTTTACCGGTCAAATCAAGTTTTTCACATATCCTCCTATGTCACTAAAAGGATTTCAATTACTGATTCTGAAGGATTAAAGGGGTCCCGTATCGGATAGATTCTATTTTTGTCTGATTCATTTTCTAGCAACGTCTATCTTAACATTCTATATATAAATGGCGCTTGTTCTCCCGAGTTTTTATAGTAAAATCCTAACACCTGACGATTATCTCTGAGTTCATAACGTGTCGTATCCTCTGTTTTTTTTTTTTCATTTTTTTTCAATTTTTGAATAATGAACGTCTAAATGTGAACGTAGTGGGTTTTTATCACGTATATTACTGGGTGCTATTTAAATGTTAGCGCAACCAGAATAACTGCGACACTTTGCGCGTGAAATTCAGAGCAATTATGGAGTGAAATTGTTCTTTGATGACGTCTCAATTTAACGTTAATTAGACTTGTCACGTGACGTGTATGGTATTCATCTCCGTCTTTAATTGCTGCTTAATTGCATAATTTACCGAACACAAAATTACATCCACAATTCGCCCGAAGAGGAAAGATTCAAATTACTGTCGAAAAAGTGGAAATTGAGCTAGAAATTTTTGGATTTGAAATTGAACGTTGACAGTTTAAATAACCGCTATACGTAAAATTATTTCTCGAGTTCATGATTCAACTGATAATTTAAGAAGATGCGCGCGCGCCGCCTGGAGGGAGGATATGAATAAACACACCGGCTCTAAATAGAAGATGATGCAGCACCGGCTAAAGGTGAAAGGTTCGAATAAAAGTCGCCCGGTGAAACGACGAAAAATCACCACCACCGACTACAGCAACCAGGTTGCATCTTGTGACATAAACAGAAGCAGTTGCCATAGTAACGAGCTGTTAGATGAAAAGGGCGCTCGCTCGCTCGCTGGTGGTTTGGTTAGGATTATTGTGGTAAAGATGAATAAACTTGTAATCTTTCCTTCTCGTCTTCACAAACCGAAATCCCGCTCTCCTCGTTAATCACTGCGGCTAATTAATACACATTGACACAACGCGTGTGATGTACCACGTCGTCACGTGTCATTCAATATCTATTCACCTTGACTCTCCGCTCGCAGCCGCCGCTGGTTCATCTTCAGTCCCTGAAGTGTCGAGGATGAGGTATCTATTCACCCTGACTCTCCGCTCGCAGCCGCCGCTGGTTCATCTTCAGTCCCTGTAGTGTCGAGGATGAGGTATCTATTCACCCTGACTCTCCTCTCGCAAACAGATGTATCTATTCGGTGAGGTGTCTATTCACCCTGACTCTCCTCTCGCAGTTCGAGTTCATCCTCAGTCTCTGTGATTGGTGTTGAGGATGAGATGTCTATTCACCTCGCCTCTCCTCCCGCACTTCATCTGCAAACAAAAGTGCTAACTTTGCCATAACGTTGCACCACACCACAGCACCACACAGCACCACTCCCTCCTCCAACCATGGCACAGTGAACACGCGTCGAACCTGGACGATCAAAAATTTGAAATCTTCTACAGAATCAGTGCAGTGGTATATAATCCAGGCTTAGGAGGTTGTCCAGTGCAGGTGGGTTGACAGGTTCCAGGCTGAGATGTCTAGCGCACAGGCTAAGGGGTGAAGGATAAGGGCCTATAAAATCCTTAAAAACAAAAAAGAATGAAATTGCAGTTAAGAGAAAAAATGTCTTAGGACCGTAGAACCATGACACCTAACCCTAGCTCGGTCGCAACCCTAACCCTAGCTCGGTCGCAACCCTAACCCTAGCTCGGCCGCAACCCTAACCCTAGCTAGACTCGAACCCACGACCTGGAGCACGCTAGCCGGACATACTAACCACTAGACCATAGGCCAGTGGTGACTGAACTTGTTTGGAAGTTTGTCTGGTCAGTGTAGTGACCAGTGGCCATACTGGTGATCAGTCAGGTGTGACCCAAAGCCACACAAGAAATAGATATTATCAAAAATGCATAAAAAGTGATATTATAGTGATAATATAGAAAATAAAACACATATAAAAAGGAATGCGATTAGCTTAGTTGACATGGTTCAGTAGCTGATTGAAACCTTTAACTCGCTGCAGTTTTACTAATTGTTTACAGGTGTTAAAGCGTTTCTAAATCCTACTAATTATCAACTTGTCTTATTCGTTGAGCAGCGGCAGCGGCAGCGGCAGCGGCAGCGGCGGGTTCCCCATTCATTGCTCATTATATTCAACTTATTCAACTGCATAGCGTCTATTGTAATAACGTGTATTCAATAGATTCAATAGCTTTAGTCGAATTGCTTTATTCGTCTGGGATGGGGATCCTTTTTTACGACTACGTAATTTCCCCAATCTGGAAGATTCGTTTTAAGAAATCTAAGTAAACTGTTGAGTTAATCCTTTAGATCCTTACGTATAATTTTTCATCCTAGAAAAGATGTGTTTTTATCTAGAGAAAAAAACCCGGTAAATTCAAATTATCTGTTCGCATTCTATATATTACTATTTCCATGTTTGTGGAGATTGTGTTTGTCTGTTTTCAGGTGTTGTAGCAGTCGACCGCAGGTAACACGTGACGATGTACGGTCTACTTCTCGAGGGTATCTACTACTACGTCAAGCTGAAATACGGCGACGAAATCTGGGACCAGGTTCTGCAACTATCCGGGATTCCCGTAACGACTTTCAACACTCACAAAGTCTACTCGGAATCGTATATTCCGGCGATCGCCGAGGCCGCCTCCGAAATAACCGGATTCGACGTCGACGAGATTATGGAAGATATCGGCGTCTATTTCGTGTCGTTCGTCAGTCAGTTCGGATACGACGGAGTATTAAACGTTTTAGGTCGACATTTGAGAGATTTTCTAAACGGATTGGACAATCTACACGAGTATCTGAGATTCAGTTATCCGAAATTGAAACCGCCCAGTTTCTTTTGCGTCAACGAATCGAAGACCGGACTGACGCTGCACTATCGATCGCGACGACGTAATTTCATCCACTACGTCAAAGGACAAATAAAAGAAGTGGCCCGCTCGTTCTATAAAGTCGACGTCGACATGGACATCGTGTCTGAGTTCGAGAACGAATCGATGATCAACGTCATAATTAGGTTGAATTTTAATAATTTCGCCTACAGATCTTTAGTTCAAATACAAGCGGATCAGCTAAACGACTCGTTACCGGTTCCTTCAGACGTATTCTTCGAAGTATTTCCCTTCAATATCGTATTCAATCGAGGATTAACGATTCGTTCTATCGGAGACGGATTAAAAGCCGTTATGCCTCAAGTAATCGGTCATAATATAGACGATATATTTGAACTGAGTCGACCGTTAGTTTCGTTTACCTGGGAGTCTGTAAGTACCATGCAATACACACTGAGCCTCGATATAGTTATGTGTACCAAAAAATCTCATCACGATAGAATATCAAACATGTGATTGTAGATAGTTGAGACTATTTTCAGTCTGGGTTATAGTTGTAATTTTTAGAAAAATTGTTATTATTTTTGTTCTGACGTTTCGGGAGGATTATTGATTTTTTTGCTTTACTATTATATCTCATTTTCAAATAAATCTCTGAAGATGGGTAGAAGTAATCCTCGCGAAACGTCAGAACAAAGATAATAACAATTAATGAATTTTTTTAATTCAGATTTTGGGTGAAATAGTTAGTTAAATATAAAACTACTAATTCTAATCCGCGTCAACAGTCGATAGATAAGAAAAAAGTCTCACACAAATTTGCAAAAAAAAACCACAATCGAAAGAAAGCTTACAAAATTGATCTCTAAGTTTCAGTTCAGTTCAGTTCATAAGTTGTTGCGGAATAACCCTTTCGGGTCTTAAGCAAATTTATATTTCTCAAAAATTTTTCAACTCAATTATTGTTATTGTAACTGAGTTCAGTTGCCAGTCTATCTCCTGTCTAAGACAAAACCCAAGCACATTCGAAAGATAACTTACGAAATTTATCTCCATGTTTCAACTCAATTATTGCTTTGAAGAATAGCTCGTTGTAACGTGAGGTGAAATGTTGTGTTGATGCAATATTCAATATGGCTCTCTTATAGTAGTCCATTGAGCACACGACCCTAGTCGTTCTGTGCTGGCGGTCCTCGCGTCGACTTCTCAAAGTTGATAAAATAATGCGTTATTCTATTTGTTTTTAAGGTGATGATGCACACAAACAACGTGTTTGAAGTCTACACGAAATTAGAAGTGAAAGAACTACAGGAATATCTGAGAAACTGCGGTATGATTAATCAGTGTTTCTTAGGCCTTTTTTAATAGTTCGGTTTACGGGGTAGACCTATTAAAATATCATTTCGGAGGAGGAAATTAAAAATAAAAAAGAAATTTCCTCAGTGAGATAAAATCACTTTTTGAAGGAAGAGGGAACTGTCGACAGGGCAATATACATATGTCCAAAACAAATGATTCTTGGAAAGTTCGAATTCTGCACACTGCGATATAAGAAACCTTGCATTTTCAATTTTTTCATCATTCAAGCCGGGATTCTCATTCGGTGGAGGTGAAAAACTTTTTTTGCTCGTTTTTTTCACTGAATTTGTTCCACGGGACGGGAATGAAAATTTAAAAAACATTTTTTTTATTTGACTTTTCTTCAAATTTCGGGTGGCGGTTCCCGTAAACCAAGCTATCAAACAGGCCTTATTCATTGTGTATTTGAATGACAAGACGCGCGTAGATTTCGATAAAAAGATTTCAGTTCTCTACGATTAATAGGAAGTCACTGATGATTAGGATTTTTCGTTCGTTTTTAAAGTATCGAACACCATAGAATTTATCGTCAGAAGTTCATTTTTAGCGAGTAACATTTTTTTCGTCCATTTTGATATGACCCAGATGTGAAAATAACATATTCTATAAAACGTCACGTCATTACTAAAAGCTTAAAACCAGTAGCGTGACGAAATCAAATCAAATCCATCTATTTTATCTATCTATAACTATGCTGATGAGTCACCCAAAAATGCTGGTCAGTTCTTAAATTAACAATCTGATACGAATCTTTTCGACTGGGAAACCAAATAAAGTCGACTAAATGGTTCACGATATACGAGAGTGTGCTCACGGCCCAAATTTTATAGATTTTGGCATAAAAAGGAAATAGAAGCAAACAAGAGAGATGAAAGTTGTTTGCAAGTTGTCGTTGAAAGGTTTGAGCTATTTTATTCGTGGTAGCGCCATTCCATCAGAGTAACTCTGCTCCAGGACACGTCGTGTCAGATACAGATTCAGATTTACAGGTCGCAGCTCGGAACGGAGCGCACATTTCCATTCAGAAAATTACACACTATCATGCTACATCTTGAAAGGGGCGTAACATGACGAGAGAATGATATTCCACGTCACTGCCGAGCATTGAATGATGAGTTCTTCAAACGTTACCACTGTTCTGTTGCCAACTGTAAGAACCTTCTCGGGACATTGCGATTATGTACGGAGTAGCTTTGCAATACGCTGGGATTATCAGTTCAGTGTTTATATGTACATCTTCTTTTACGGACCAGTCACAATACTCGGTATCATTTTGAATATCATAACGCTTCTAGTGTTAAAGAAGATGAACAATGAAGCGTATTATTTGATCAAAGTTCTCGCTATTTTCGACATATGTTATTCGACAACCGTATTCGTGATGTACCCTCTACGCGCAATGCATCTCTATATACATATAGGTGACGTCATTTTACGTTTGGATGATTGGTTTTATGGTTGGGAATTCATTATAACTGCATTGGCGCCGTATTATGCGTTTCAATTGATACGAAACTGGTGCGTCATTCTCGTCAGTTTGGAAAGACTCGTTATTATAGTTTTCCCGCTAAAATCTAGATTGTTTTGGACTCGAAAAGTTGTGGATTCTATAATAGGTGTGTTATGTTTGTTTAGTTTTTGTTTTTGTTTTGCGATATTTCTACCGGATCGAACCTATATACCAGTACCCTGTATTCACAACCCCCCAACTCTTATTCAATCCTATGTTATAGTTTACCCTGCGTCTGTTAATGAGTGGAAAAGACGCTCGCAAGGCTGGATATTTACAACAATCAGCATCATGGCCCCCATGGTCTCACTGGGTGTTATAAATATATCTTTAATCGTAGTTTTAATCGTTGTTAAAGTTTCTAGTGTCGGTAAAACTCGTTCTAAAAGCCGCGCCACTAACACATTAGAATTGCGTGTCTTGCGAATGTCATTTGCATTAGTGGCCGTGTACATCGCCTGCGAATCAGTGCTATTTCTAGAAAAGCTACAGTATTTCGGTTTTACTGGAATAGTTTGGGTTTATTATGGAAATCTTACTGGTGTAGAAACGCTGATGATTCGGCGTAAAATCGGTATCGGAATGACCGTCGTAGATTCATGTATGAACTTTATCGTTTATTGCTTATCAAATAATAAATTCAGAATCGCTGTTAAACAGTTACAATGTAACAAACCGGCCTGCCGCGGTCCAACTTTAAAATCTGCAGAATGATAGTGCTTCCTTCGGCGTCAGGATCACTCTGAATCAGTATAAGTTATTCCTGGGTTTGAACCAGGGACACCCCTGAACATCCTCTTAATCAGCTTCAGTACCACTCTGAATCAGTATCAGTAATTACTGGGTTTGAACCAGGGACACCCCTGTACATCCTCTATCCAGCATCCAGGAATCAGTATCAGTAATTATTGGGTTCGATTCCGGGACACCCCTGTACTACATCCTCAGCACCACTCTGAATCAGTATCAGTAATTACTGGGTTCGAACCCGGGACACCCCCGTACTACATCCTCAGCACCACTCTGAATCAGTATCAGTAATTACTGGGTTCGAACCCGGGACACCCCTGTACTACATCCTCAGCACCACTCTGAATCAGTATCAGTAATTACTGGGTTCGAACCCGGGACACCACTGTACTACATCCTCAGCACCACTCTGAATCAGTATCAGTAATTACTGGGTTCGAACCCGGGACACCCCTGTACTACATCCTCAGCACCGCTCTGAATCAGTATCAGTAATTACTGGGTTCGAACCCGGGACACCCCTGTACTACATCCTCAGCACCACTCTGAATCAGTATCAGTAATTACTGGGTTCGAACCCGGGACACCCCTGTACTACATCCTCAGCACCACTCTGAATCAGTATCAGTTGTTACTGACGCGGTGAAGATGGTGCTCCAGTAAAACACCTGCCTCTTCGCATAAACTTAAAGACACAAAATGACGATCACGTTGAATTATGAATTTTGTTTATTTTCATATAAGAATATAGAAATCTGTTTTTGACATTGAAATAATATCTGATAAATGCATCATACGTTTTGCACGGAGCAACAACTACAAACACAAACACACATCTCATACAGACAACATTTCATACAAAACTATCTTATAATCAGCAAAACTCGTTTAATTATCATCATCAAATAAAGTCATCACATTATTGAAGTTTTCTCTATTCATGAGTCCTGATATGTATTTTCAATACAATTTACAAAGTGTACGTAAATCATTATTTGGATAAGATGTCACACTACTGAAGTCATCTCCATTTTTGAGTCTCAATTTGTATATCTAATTCAATTTACTATGCGTAAGTTATCATTTGGATAAGTCTCTAGATTAAACTTTTTTTCTGCTCGTTTTTTCACTGAATTTGTTCCACAGGCGGGAATGAAAATTTTAAAAAAAACATTCTCTTTTTTATTTGACTTTTCTTCAAATTTCGGGTGGCGGTTCCCGTAAACCAAGCTATCAAACAGGCCTTATTCATTGTGTATTTGAATGACAAGACGCGCGTAGATTCCGATAAAAACATCAGATTTCAGTTCTCTACGATTAATAGGAAGTCACTGATGATTGGGATTTTTCGTTCGTTTTTAAAGTATCGAACACCATAGAATTTATCGTCAGAAGTTCATTTTTAGCGAGTAACATTTTTTTCGTCGATTTTGATGCGACTCAGATGTGAAAAAAAACATATTCTATAAAAATTCACGTCATTACCAAAAGCTAAAAACCAGTAGCGTGACGAAATCAAATCAAATCAAAAGATTCCATCAGAGTAACTCTGCTCCAGGACACGTCGTGTCAGATACTGATTCAGATTTACAGGTTGCAGCTCGCGAGCGGAGCGCACATTTCCATTCAGAAAATTACACACTATTATTCTACATCTTGAAAGGGGCGTAACATGTTTGAGGGAAGAATATTCCACGTCTCTGCCGAGCATTGAATGATGAGTTCTTCAAACGTTACCACTGTTCTGTTGCCAACAGTAAGAACTTACTCCGGATACTGCGATTGGGCTCGGAGTACCAGGAGAATACACTGGCAATATCAGTTCAGTGTTTATACGTACATTTTCTTTTACGGACCAGTCACAATACTCGGTATCATTTTGAATATCATAACGCTTCTATAATCTATTGTCATTTTCATTATCAGTTTTCAGGGTTCATCCCCTCTCTGAATACAGCCTTGTTTGGCTTGGGATGAATCCTTGACACATTACTGTACATTAATGACTGATTTATATTTGTATATATTTGTATTCTGCTCTGTACTGGTAACTTTTGTGTCTGAATAAACTTCAATTTAAAATTCTTATTATTTACAGCTCGGTTTAAGAGAGAAAAATGCCGGAAACCTCACAACGCGTTCGCGAAGTTCAGTATTCTGAAACCGTTTCGGGCATCAGAGTCTCCGACCTCTTCTCAATACAAACGATCCAGTAAAAGGTATCCATCAAAAATAAACTGTTACCGACCGAAGATAGATAGATATCTATTTTTCGTGAACCTTACATACAATATAAATAATCGATACAATTTGTTATTTTATTTTTTTTTTAAATATTTATACACGATGTTGGTTCGAAAAGGGAACTTAGGAAAACTTCGAGTAGAAATTATAATCTAAGAATAAAAAGAGTCTGAAAATCAGGTGCAATGTATTTATGTAATATTTTGTTGATTGTTGATTTCCAGTAGTTTGTGCAGTAGTCACTCAATCGGAAACGGTAAAGGCGGGGATAGAAGGAACAGTGATACATTTGTGAATGGCTGTAATAACGAGGTAACACATACATGTAGGAGTACTCACAACAATTCATAAAGACTAGTCTTAATGAATTGTTGGTACTAATCATGTACTTTAACTAACTAGTTTAAATCTATCCCCGGGATGCTTCCGAAAGGCGACGATAACAGCAGCAATAATGACACCTTATATATTCTTGTTTGATTGGAGTTTTGGGCGGAATGATTCTATATTAATCTCCAGGATCCAATTCCACAGTTGCGAGTTATAGAGTTAACGCTGACTTAAATCAGTTCATTTTCAATGAGTTGAATCTGAGTCAAATCTTAACTGACAACTGTGGAACTGGGTCCAGAGATTATTCGAAAGAATACTTAATAATGTCTTACTTATTGATAAATCAGCTCACTGAAAAAAACTGACTTATATTTGAGCAAAATAGATCGTCGTTCGATTGAATAGAATACGTGTATTCTGATTCATCTATTGTGTAAGTAATAGGCTGCTCCAGGACGTTTGAAATATATTGACAATCTGAAGTCTGCAGCTAATTATAATAATTTCCTCTGATTAACTATAAGCTTTTCTCTTCTTAACAAGGACAACGAGATGACGTCATCGTCTGAAACGGAAGAAGGCAGTTTGAAATGTTTGAAATTGAAAGGTCAAATGATGTACATGAACGATTGGGATAGTATTATATTCCTCGGGTGTCCTGTGTAAGTATCCCATTCCTCGGCAGTCCTTTGAAATAGCGCAGTGGTCGAGTGGTTTAGGTCACAGGTCGCTGGTCTCCCGATTCCAGGCTTATGGGTTCGAATCCTGTTCGAAAAAAACTTACTTGGCCGAAGTTCTGTCTCATGTGAAGAATGACTTATTGATATGTCCCCATAGACTTTTTAGACTTTTTTAAATTTTTAAAGGAAAAAAACATCAAACCCGCTAATTCGGTTTGGTGAATTTTAATAAAAGTTGAATATTCTTTTTCAAAAAGTAGAATGACTTGTAAGTCCACATTTGGACTGGATGCATGTTTGAGTAACTAACACATTTGTAACTATACTTGCATATATAAAAAAAAACAATTAGCTAATTAACTGATAGCCAATCATTTCTACAATGAATAATTCGATTTTATTCGATCTTTTCAGTATGAAGGATATCAATGATATGTTCAACGCCGGTTTGTACATCAACGACTTGAGTATGCACGACTCGTCACGTGACCTGATCCTAGCCGGTACGCAACAGTCGGCCGAGTTGAAATTAGCGTTGGACCAGGAGCAGCAGAAATCTCGTAAACTCGAGGAGTTTATGAAACGTCTTCACGTGGAAATGAAACGCACCGATCAGCTTCTGTATCAGATGATACCCAGATCTGTGGCTGATCGTCTGCGAAAGGGTGTCGACCCCGTAGAAACCTGTGAGGTATACTATCTACCAGTATCCACCATTATCCAGTAGTGTTCACCAGTTTCCACCAGTATCCACCAGTAGTATCTACCAATATCCACCAGTAGTATCCACCAGTATCTACCAATATCCACCAGTATCTACCAATATCCACCAGTATCTACCAATATCCACCAGTATCTACCAATATCCACCAGTATCTACCAATATCCACCAGTATCTACCAATATCCACCAGTAGTATCCACCAGTAGTATCTACCAGTATTCACCGGTAGTATCCACCAGTCTATCTACCAATATCCACCAGTATCTACCAGTATTCACCGGTAGTATCCACCAGTATATCTACCAATATCCACCAGTATATCCACCAGCAGTATATCCAACACTATCCACCCACAATATAATATGATGTATCACGATAGGTAAAACACAATATCCGTGTTGACGCGATGAGGAGAGAATCCCACAATGATAATAAAAAGTCCGAAAATGAAACTTCGAGATAGTAGTTTATTTCAACGTTTCGACTATATCCTAATAGTCATCTTCAGGAATACTGAGAAATAAACGTTGAAATAAACTACTGTCTCGAAGTTTCATTTTCGGACTTTTTATTATCATTGTGGGATTCTCTCCTCATCCCTAATATGATGTAACAGTTTATTTTTTGCATTTTCGATGTTTTGAAAATCATGAAATGATGAAAATCATTGTAGTTTCTCTGATGAGTTATTCATTCAAAACTTTTCGAAACTATCAAAATTAACTGTTTATAAAGATCATCGAAACTATCAAAATTAACTGTTAATCAAATATCATCAATTGAGATATTTTCTGAATTCGTTTATAGACGTTTGAATGTGTGACTGTTCTGTTCAGTGACGTGGTCGGATTTACGACGATCTGCAGTAAGATTACCCCGTTACAAGTGGTCACCATGCTCAACTCGATGTACACTAAATTCGACCAACTCAGCGAAAAACATCGAGTTTACAAGGTATGAGAAATAACTACCGCACACCAGGGCTGGGTTTCATGGATGTGGAGAAAAATAGTCCCTGGGCCCGGTTTCCCGAACGGGGATTAACTTTTGATTCGAATTAGGTGATAATTCGAATCAAAAATGCTTATTTCGAATTAGACAATTAATTAAAATTACGGACTTAATCCCCGTTCGTGAAACCGGGCCTTGGGAATATTTTGAAATTCGTCAGTTATAACCATGGTTTCTCATTGTTACTATTACCAGATTGAGGATTTACCCCTAGGGTTAACGTCGATACTCAATCTATGAAACTGCTACCCATAGCAAAACAAATCCAATCGATGAATTCTGATAGGATTTTGGTCGAAGCTCGAAACGTCGAAATCCGTACAGCATTTTTCTTCATTTGTTGGTTTTATTTGTGTTAATGAAATAAAAATTTGTGAGGTTTGAAGTTTGATAGATGTATTAAGAAGATTTTTATCAAATTTTCATCTTTTTTTGTCCAGGTTGAGACTATCGGTGACGCGTATATGGTAGCGGCCGGTGCGCCGGTTGTAACGAAATTTCACGCTTGTTATATTTGTGATATGGGTTTAGATATGGTATCGACTATGTGGGAAATCATGGATTTATCATCAGGATCGCATATCACTATTCGAGTCGGTACGAGTCTGCCTAAACTACTGCATGATGGAAATTGAAAACTTGAAATTGAAAAGACCTGACCATTTGTAGAGTTAAGCCTTATCATATTCAAGACCATCTTATCCTAGTTGCACAGGCGACTGTTGTTAGGTTGGCTATAGAACTAAGATGGTTTTATGCTGGTCCTGGTCCTGAAATGTTTTTTCTATCCAGTCCACCAAAAGATTATCTATTCAAGAACCAAAATGAACTTAGACTATGTCTCTTTTAAGTTTTTTTAGATTGGCTATCAGCAAAGATGGTCTTAAACGTATCTTAAATCTAAGCCATAAACATGCACAACCGCTTGGCTAGTAGTCTAACTAGATATGATTAGTGTAATAAGTTATGATTAACGATGACATTTGCATAACATTTTTGGCGTATAATTTTCAGGAGCGCATTCTGGTACAGTCGTAGCGGGCGTTGTGGGGTTAAAGATGCCTCGATACTGTTTGTTCGGAGACGCTGTAAACACCGCGTCCAGAATGGAATCCAACTCCGAATCGCAGAAAATACACATTTCAGAAACTACTAAAGTTTTGCTGGAAGGTTTTCCGTATAGCGTAGTGGAAAGGGGAACAATTCAAATCAAGGTAATATTGAAATGTATCTAGCTGTAGCATCTTACGGGTTTAGAACCGGGGACCGGGACCAGGGTAAGGCTTTAGCGAATTCAGAAGTAAGGCTAGTCGTTGAGTCAGTTTTATAACCATATCTTAGATTGGAGACCATTCTATGGCAATTTTATACTTCTAAAGCCAATTTGACAGAATTTGAGATGAACACTTTCGTACTTGAGAAACGACTGTGCAAACTGAATCCACGACCTAGTCATAGCTAGCTGGGGCTTTGGCGTCTGAGATTGTTCTGGTCATAATAACTACCACGTGGTCATATCTAAGGCCCCAACTGAGGAATGGTCCATTTGAGTACACCTAGCAATATCGAGGCCCAGTCATAGCAAGGTCCACACAGTATTTAATCAATAAACACGTATTTGTATTTGCAGGGTAAAGGAGTAATGAAAACGTTTTGGTTACAAGGTAAAACCGAACTGGATCCGAGCGACCCGAAAATACAATCGATGCTCGAAGAAAAACAACGTCTGAACGATAACGTCTCAGACAGCCAATCAAATACGAGCAGTTACGTCATCGATGGTGAGAATCTCGGGAGCGCGTTGTTTAACCCGAGCGAGGCGATGAAACAATCAGTGACCGATCTGGAAGGAGTTCACTCAAAACTGAAAGCGATGGCCAAACTCAAACTGGTGCTTACTAGATCGGTAGAAGGAACGGTCGGTGACGACTGTGATGACGTCACGATGGATCGATCCGCATGTCAAGGTCATTATTGTGACGACGGCGGTGATTCTAACGAGTGCAGTACAGTCTCGGAGACAGGATCTGATACGGTGGACGTGAGGCTGGGTACTGCTGCTGCTGCTGTTGCTAAATCGTGCGGAATTATCGGTAGTTCTGAAGAACGCGCATGCTCATACAGCAGCAGTATTGATACGATACCACGTGACGAATATGGATCCGAACGGGCCGAGGAAGAAACAATTGAAACTCCTGATTCGGGGGCGACAGATATTCGAAGTAACGCCGCTGCGACCAGTGTCCTAAACCTTTCTCATCATAACGACGCTGATACAGCAGCTGAGGTAATGCAGACCAGTAGTTACCCGATCCCCCGTCAGGATACGCCACCAGTTCGTTCTAAAATAACGGGCGAAGTGAAACCCATCCTGGTAGTGTCGCATCCTTGCATCCGGGAACTTCCGGCGACAACAACAGACGACGAATCGCAGTCGCAAGCACAGAATACCGACTCGCATCGTAAAACGGCGATAGTCGATCTATCGTCGTCCGGCTGTGGTCCGTATTTCAATAACAATACGGGTCCTAACCATAGTCGCACCTGTACGATTATCTAGTTCCAGGCACCACCAGATGGCGCTTTTAACAGTCGGTTTTAGCCTAAATCATTTCACAAACTTTAAAATTCGAAATCTGAATTTTTCGGATAATCTGCCGAATCCAAATTTGATTATAGTATGCAAAAAGGCATAAAATTCACTTTTCGTCTCTCGGTGTTTCCTGATGGTTTCCATAGTTCAGAGAAAAGTTGATTTCATTTTGATTAAAATGTAGAAGCAATTGAAGCGCAAATAGTAGTTAAAGTACAGTCTGCGACTACAAGGTAGTGGGTCTCTCACCCGGTGTAAAACAGGGTCCGAGGGAAGTGAAGGTATTTTTAGGATCTAAGTGTTTTTTTTTACACAAATCAAGCATGAGCACAATAATCGTTACAGTTGATTCTACCCGAAATCAAATTAATGTTTCTATAGTAATTCAGGTATGAATTTGCAGCCAGGGATCATTCCATTCAGGTTGGGTCCAAGCTGAGGGGGTACAGGGTCCAGGTTCACCAAGTGGGCTGTTCACTCAGCGATCGCCATCGCCCTACGACACTATTTCACGATCCGCCTATCGGACACTGAAGTTCTAGGTGAACAGGGGCGGATCCAGAGGGGCGGTTCGGGGTGCCCAACCCCCCCCCCCCGTTTTCTTACCAAAAGCCCTTTTGAAAATCACATGTGAAAACTTCCAACCGACATTGATCAATGACAGAAAAGTTCACAGTACTTAAAGCAGTAATATGCACTAGAATTGCATAAAAATGTGCCTAATTTTTCCAAAATTTCCTGGTGTTCAGTTCCCAGGCTGCACAGATTCATACCCGTAGTATATATATATGCACTGCACGGAAAACGGCAGGATGCATCACTAAATAGAAACGTCTTTAGTTTTAGATGTAAATATATAAATGTTCCCTTCGTTTTTGATGTTTCAGCTTGGCCCTGATGACGGGATTACAGCAACCCCTAGCACGCATCCTACCGCCCGTAGTTCCCGATAGGTGTCGTCTCAGCAGTGTTCCCTCTCGCGTAGATTGATGTTTACGTCATTAGCTCCGTGTGCGTTGATTGGTTAAAACGCGCTGTGAGAAACGGCTTCGTGCATGTTGATTGGCTGCGACGTTGGTGACGTCACTAGAACCTGTCGCGTTGATTGGTTCGTCGTGATAATATGATCATAGAGCATCGTTATAGATTGTATTTTACAACTGATGTGAATTGATGATTTTTATCTCGTGAAATAAAAGTCGATCAAGTCTAAAATTACAATATCGGCTTCTTGCATTTATTTGAAATCGGTTAATTCTCTTGGAGTCGAATCTATAGAGAACTCTGTGGTACCGGGTGGAATTGTGAAGGATAACTAGAATTTAAAAACATGCGCGCGCACACACACTGTTTGAATTACTAAAATCACATTTTCCATTATAATTCCATAAGACGTAAAATGAAATCCCGCACTTGGCTCGTTTGAAAATAACTGGTAACTCGCTATGCAAGACCATTCTGACTGATCTGAACATCACCCAAATACTGCTGGTCAGTTATTGAATAAACAATCTATATATGAGTCCTTTCGACGGAAAAACCTTAAAAAACGTCTCATTATTCCATAAGCCCCATATGGTAATTGTGGTCACGTGCCTGTTGGACAATCTATGAGCATTAATCCACGGAATTTTTACATCAAATTCGATTTCACATTTTCCGATATTCTAGAAGTTTGAATTGGTCAGTTGTGGTCAGAGATTACTAAGTTTTTAATATCCTGGTTTTGGTTGAATCCTTGGAATTCGGTCTCCAATCGTTAACACCCCGTCCGGGTTGGGCCATGGAAAGAATTAATTTCTTGTGAGTTAAATAGGCAAGGCACTAATTATATAGTTATTGGCCTAAAGAGGAAATAGAAAGAAATGAATTATCTTAAACAAGAGAGATGAAAGGTATTTGCAAGTTGTCGTTGAAAGGTTTGAGCTATTCGTGGTAGCGCCATTTCATCAGAGTAACTCTGCTCAAAGACACGTCGTGTCAGATACTGATTCAGATTTACAGGTCGCAGCTCGCGAGCGGAGCGCACATTTCCATTTAGAAAATTACACACTATCATGCTACATCTTGAAAGGGGCGTAACATGACGAGAGAATGATATTCCACGTCACTGCCGAGCATTGAATGATGAGTTCTTCAAACGTTACCACTGTTCTGTCGCCAACTGTAAGAACCTACTCTGGAGAATGTGACCATATACGGAGTACCATGGGAATACACTGGCAATATCGGTTCAGCATATATATGTACATCTTCTTTTACGGACCAGTCACAATACTCGGTATCATTTTGAATATCATAACGCTTCTAGTGTTAAAGAAGATGAACAATGAAGTGTATCATTTAATCAAAGTTCTCGCTATTTTCGACATATGTTATTCGACAACCGTATTCGTGATGTACCCTCTACGCGCAATGCATCTCTATATACATTTAGGTGACGTCATTTTACGTGCGGATGATTGGTATTTTGGTTGGGAATTCATTATAACTGCATTGGCGCCTTATAATGCGTTTCAATTAATACGAAACTGGTGCGTCATTCTCGTCAGTTTGGAAAGACTCGTTATTACAGTTTTCCCGTTAAAATCCAGATTGTTTTGGACTCGAAAAGTAGTGAATTCTATAATAGGTGTGTTATGTTTGTTTAGTTTTTGTTTTTGTTTTGTGATATTTCTACCGGATCGAGCCTTCAAACCAGTACCCTGTATTCACAACCCCCCAACTATAAGACGAACCCATGTTATAGTTTACCCTGCGTTTGTTGATACGTGGAAACGTCTATCGCAAGGCTGGATATTTATAACAATGAGCATCATGGCTCCAATGGTCTCACTGGGTGTTATAAATATATCTTTAATCGTAGTTTTAATCGTCGTTAAAGTTTCTAGTGTCGGTAAAACTCGTTCTAAAAGCCGCGCCACTAACACATTAGAATTGCGTGTTTTACGAATGTCATTGGCATTAGTGGCCGTGTACATCGCCTGCGAATCAGTGCTATTTCTAGAAAAGCTACAGTATTTCGGTTTTCTTGGAATAGTTTGGGTTTATTATGGAAATCTGACTGGTGTAGAAACACTGATGATTCGGCGTAAAATCGGTATCGGAATGACCGTCGTAGATTCATGTATGAACTTTATCGTTTATTGCTTATCAAATAATAAATTCAGACTCGCTGTTAAACAGTTAAAATGTAACAAACCGGCCTGCCGCGGTCCAAATTTAAAATCTGCAAATTGATGATACACAATAATAGTGCTTCACTCGGGATCAGGATCAGTTATTCCTGGGTTCGAACCCGGGACACCCCTGTACGTCCTCTATTCAGCATTATCATCCCTTAATAGTCAAAGAACAAGAAAAATTCTCCTACGTCAAGTAGAGGTGGTTGCTCGTCATACCAATGGAGATTAGGAGCAGCAGCTTCGTTCTGGTACAATTCCGCATTTTGTTAACTGACTTAAACAATACCGAACAATGAATCAATTGCAGATCACAATATCCGTGATAAAACGATACGAGTACAATCCCACAATAAAAGAATTATATGATAAAATGTTTATTTAAAACATATGAGAAATATTTCGGGTGGTTACTACCACCCTTCTTCAGTCTAAAAGTCATTTTAGACTGAAGAAGGGTGGTAGTAACCACCCGAAATATTTCTTATATGTTTTAAATAAACATCTTATCATTTAATTCATTTATTGTGGGATTTTACTAATACCGAACAATATATTCTATCTATCTATATAACTAGCTAAACGCCGAATCTGCGTCAAGCTACAGAAAACCCAGCAACACGGTACTTACTGGGTGTGCTAGGACCCTACAAGAGACGACTGTGTAAATACTCGATCTATATTAGGTAATGCTAATTGATATTCGACTTGCCAGCGTATAAGTTTCAATGCTAATGCACGAATAATTCTCCCCCCCCCCCCTCCCCCCTAAAGCACAAAGACCGGCACTGCGCGGTAAAATATACACACTGCAAATATAGAACTGGTTTAACAACAACAGTAAACTATTCGAGGGCACTCACTAGAGGCGGTCACGTGACCCATCGTCACCCTGTATATATGCAGGTGAAACGGGCAAATCGTCTTGAATAATACAAGTACATATTATTGAATACAATAGGGGTATATATATATATAGAGTACCTTGGTCTATAGTATACGCCTTACCAAGGAGATCATGGTTTTACCCGCGGGTGCTGGGACTGGTGGCAAGTAAGTGTGAAAATAACATGTATTAGTCTAGCACTGTGAATATATCCTGCAGTTATCTGTTTTTTTCTAATGTTGAAAAAGCGATAAAAAATTCGGATCAATTTCATTTCGCGATAACGCTAGGAAATCGTGATAATGTTTAAGCTCAGGGCAAAGTCGCGACCTGCTGTCTTAGCGGTCTTAAGATCGGCGTTAGCGCTAAGATGGTCTTAAATCTGAGCCATGAGCCATAACTGGGGAACCGGATCCGGTGTAACTGCAGTTGGGGTCACCTATCCACTGGGTGGCACTAGTGTTTAAAGAATAGTGTTACGGTAAGGTTAGGTACATAACCATTAGGGACACCTAAACTGCAGTCGCTCCCCTGATCCTTATGTGGCTGGTATAGTATACGAATATCAGGGGTCGGTACGCCAAGGTTGAGAGATGTGAAGTCTGAATATTGTTTCTGAATAATTAAGAATGAATATAATCAATAACTATGACCTCACGAAAATGTCTTCAACTGTTTCTTTCTCTGGCAAAGTATCGTCAAAATGTTCTAAATAGTTCGAATTATTTTTTCCTATAAAATTCTTTAGGATGCTGTCACGTCTATGCGCAGTGTTAGGAATTGTAACGCTGATGAGCAGGGTAGGTTTCAAAGTTTTACACTAAGTTAAGTGGTTTGAATTTACGATACTGAATCCAGTTTCATCAAAAGCTAATCACAATCTGTTATCTCAATGTTGTTTGAGTTGGTCGAAAATCTGAGAATTGTCCTTATTTAGGTTTTGTAAAAACTGATAAGAATTATACCTAAGAAATGACAGCGCTATTCGGTCGAAGTTCGATACCGCTGCCAACCTGTATAATGCCACTGTTCACTTTTTAGAGAACGAATTTACCCAATCTAACTCAGATTCAATGGATTTACCATTCTTTATAAAGCCTAGCGCACATCGACACTGCGATTGGAGACAACTAGTTGCAAGGCAGTTTTCGGCGCATGAGAGGAACTGGCTGGATACGATCAGTTGCTTGAATGTGTCGATGTGAGCGAGCTTACGATAGGTAAGCGTCGATCTATCTCCAGTTCCAGCCAGTTGCCCATGTTCTACTTTTGAGCAACTGGTTGTACTCAATCGCAGTCATATCCGTAGATGTGCGCACTCTGGATCTCGACGATCGACACGCGCGCCATGCAGTTGCTGCAACTGACCGGTTGTAACTAGATTTCGATGTGCGCGGGGTAATCGTTCGGTAGCAACTAGTTGTCTCCAATCGCAGTGTCGATGTGCGCTAGGCTTACAGCTGCCAAATTCGTTATAACGCCGTGTTTTTCATTGGCATTACAAAGGACTTCATATTTACGATTTTTCAGATTGTTTACGGTTCGTCTAACGTAACGAACCCGACAAATGCAACAGTAATCGAAAAAGATCTAAAAGTCTCGCATCGAGATGTAATCATTATCAACGTCATCTCGTATATATTCGTCGTGTTGGTGATCGGCGGATCATGCGGGATTCATTTCACTTGTAAATATAAAGAATGGCAGAAAGCTAAAAGACGCAAACCAACTTCCGATGACATCGTAGACGTTATGCCTAAACTATCAGAGGTTTATTCAGTACAGGTACTATAAGATAAAAACTACCGGGTTTGTGTCAGGCCCCTGTTAACTGACCTGACCCCTTAACTTCCTTGGGCGGACTCTTTCTTCTGCATTCTTCAAATTCTACATAATGAAGGGACGATCAACTTGTTATAATCGCAGTAGAGTAGTAGATTATGTTCTATGTTTCTATTTTTTTTTTAGACCGATGAATCTTTACATCAGATATCTACAGCGAACTCGACGGACAATGTAACTAGTAGTAGCACGTTAAAACTATTTCAAAACACCTCCGTGTAAGAGTGTAACGCAACCGTTTGGAGGATTCAAGTACCGAGATTTTGGAGTGTAATTGGATAAAGATCTACTGCCTCGGCGGCTGACGACACCGGGTTCAATTTAGAATTTGCAGCATTTGAAGCAGATTCCGAATTTTTTTAATACAACAACAACAAGACAAAAGAGATTGATTTCAGTTTCTAAATGTTGTCATGTATATGCGCACCTGGTTATGCAATCCCGGCGCCCGTAGAGTTACAAATTTGAATGTAGGTCGTTTCTGGTTTTATTTACTGATTATTCAATCAACCGAATTATTTGATTTAGTAATTACATCATTTATATTTGACTGTATGTATAAGGCTTGTACATAGAAACCTTGTTTAAACCAACTAACTATTTCAAATGAGAAACTTAACCAGTTTCACCGGTACACTGACCCGACAAACTTACAGACGTCAAGCACCATCAGATCTATGGTCGAGTGGTTAGCATGCTCACCTGACACACTGGAGGTGGCACTAGTTCGAGTCCCAGATTTGGCAGAGCTAGGGTTATGGTTACTGGTGAGATAGGCGCGGTTAGGGTTACTGGTTAAATTAGAGATTTTGCTCTGTTTTGATGTCATATTTGAAAATTTCGAATAGCGATTTTACATCTCAAAATCTGTTTTTAGTTTATAAATCCCCTGATTATGTTTTTTATGTTAAGCAAACCCACTCTATGACGTAATTTACTCACAAAAGGGACTGAAACTACATCAGATTATTTTATTACGTTGTTCCATATATCGAATTGTCTGTATATACACGTGTATCTGATTTCATCAAAGAATACAAAATCATTAGATTCGAGTGAAATAGAAAATTGTTTTTTGTTCTTTTTTCTTCCAATTTACTTCTGTTGAAGTAAAGCCAACCCGATGCCGGTTGTCGGATGTCGGATGCCCGACGCCGGATGTCGGATGCCGGTTGTAGGATATCGGATGTCGGATTTCTCCTTAGATTCAATTTAAATCTATCCATAATTTCCACGAGTCACAAACAAACATATCATAAACCCTTGATGTCAATTTGAGTTTATTAAAGAGACAGGATTTTTCTAATTTCTGGTGTGGCTAAAATCTAGATGAAATTCCATTGAGAATGAACTAGATTTTGATGCAGAGTTGTCCAACTGTTATGCACGCCATCTAGCGGGACGTATCACGAACAGTACTACGCGTTCGACTCGCAATCGGAATGAATCGTTATTCTGTGCGTCTGGTCGACCGAAACCGAGGAATCTACGGCGGGAGTGTTGAATATTTTTCTGTTAAATCGCAGGAGCCGTTGCGAGTTGGAAGCTGATCGGTTTATCCAGATGACTGTACACGTGGTTAACACTGACACCAGTAACGTGGCCGACAGCGCCATCAGGAAATAATTCACTGCGCGGAACTCGACCTGTTTATATTGCATTAAATCTGAAATTATAGAATGATATATATTAAGATAAAATCCCACTATTTACAGATTAAAGAAATTAAAAACCAGAATTTATTTATTAAATCTTAAATATATAAAAGACACGACGTTTCGAACTCACCCTAGAGATCATCGTCATCATCGTAGAGATTTAATAAATAAATTCTTGTTTTTAAATTCTTTTAATCTGTAAATAGTGGGATTTTATCTTATTATCCGTTCACCACGTTTGAGTGTGGTCATCGTTCTAGTGATACATATTGTATTGGATTGGATTGACATTCATGTTGTATTGTCTTTTTGCTCTAAGCAAATGTAATTTTGTGAGCAATGAAATATATTGTATTCTATATAAAAGTCTCGTTGAGGTGACACATGGCGCGTTTTTTTTTCGGTTTGAAGCTCAACCTTCGTCGGCAGGGCTTCAAACCGGATAGCATCTTGTCATGTTCCTCCATCGCTGGCAATCGAACCCGATGGCATCGCGAGACTCTGCCACCCTCATCCGTTTCCAACTAGACGATGCTGATAGATTTCCCTATTGCGTACAGATCCCCTCGAGGGATGAAAGGCCACTAATCTAAAACTCCACGATTCAGGTGTCGTGACTTATATTTATAAATCTGGAATTAGAATGATATGAAAGTCTCGTTGAAGTGACACATGTCACCTTCATCCGTTTCCAACTAGACGATGCTGATGTATGAATTTCCATATAGGTTACTTTTCGAGGGATGAAAGGCCGCTAATGGGCCAGTTGCACAGTCGTGACTTAAGTCCAAAAGTGGTCTTAAATCTTAAGACTGGTCTTAAGTTGTTAGTTTGGCTAAAGAACTAAGTTGGTCTTAGACAGGTCTTAAGTCTAAGCCATGACTATGCAACCGGTCCAACCGGAATCAGCTGCATTGTCGTGACATAGATTTATTAAGAGTAGGCTAGTCTAGTTAATCAAACTAATAACTGTTAAAATTGGTTCGAAATGTTTTGAGCATTAGAACAGGGACGGAATTAAGGGATGGGCCCCTTCCAGTGAGGTTGCCCTTTATGACAAGACAGAGATCGCAGAAAACCTGCAAATTCGGAAATTGCTTTGACATTTTTACAAAAAGGTCTAATACCGAGGGAGAGCCCCGCTGGTGGCCATTGATATGATGGCTGCTTAATTCGAGAAATGCCGTTTCTTGTCTTCTGGGGCCGGTTCCATAGCCATAGCTTAGACTAAAGACCAGTCTAAAACTATCTTAGTTCTA
Source organism: Tubulanus polymorphus (assembly GCF_964204645.1). Classification (NCBI taxonomy): domain Eukaryota; kingdom Metazoa; phylum Nemertea; class Palaeonemertea; order Tubulaniformes; family Tubulanidae; genus Tubulanus; species Tubulanus polymorphus. Next base: position 13,476,522 of record NC_134035.1, on the reverse strand, counting down.
TAGCCAATCTATCAACTTAAGACCAGTCTTAAGATTTAAGACCACTTTCGGGACTTTAGTCTCGACTATGGAACCGGCCCCTGGACCCCAATTTTCCTTGATCCATCGATCCCTGCTAGAAGTTATTTCTTACGTTTTGGTGTCGACCAGTATTTGAATCTGAAGCCACGCCCCTGTTCACTGTCGTCCGTTTTAAACGTCACAAACATGGCGTCTTTGTAGCCGGTAAAATTCGCTGGTAGTTTATTTCCGCACCAGCGACGTAACGCGTAGTCCCACTGGTATTTACCTTTCAATGTGAAATAAATGAACATCAACAAGATTTGGATCTAAATCAAAATTATTTAATTTTTTTATCAGGAGTCAAATATTTGCTAATAATGTCTTTTCAAAAGACTCAAAAGCATATTTATACACTGTAACACTGTAGAATTGTTCTCATGTTCATGAAGCTACTTACAACTAAAAAGGAGTCAAATCTTTACTAGCGGGAATGGATCCAAAAATTGTATGTCAAATTCAGAATCGTGGAACCTTTCAATTTGAAATCAAATTAACTGCCTCAAAACGACTTTGATATAGTTTAAAATCGCGATTGATATATTCGTACCGTCTCTGATCTCGATGAAGTCTTTGTTACAAGTCGGACTGCCCTCCGTATCAGTGTCGAGTACCTCAACGGTTATCACGTGACTCTCCTTTGCTTTCAGTATCCATCTACAGTAGGTCAAACTGTAATATCAGATTCGGCAAAAACCCGTTATAACCCACCACCCTCGCTTACCAGGGCTTGAGCCTTATCAGAATGTAAGATATGTTGGACAGTGCGTTAGTGATGTCATAGGGGGATCTAGGAGGTCGCCATATTTTCTGAAGGAGTTATAATTACGTACGGTTTATAGAAAAACGGATAATTTGGAGACTGTAGAAATTGCGGAGCCGCCCTCGCTTCTAATTCTACTGGATCTTCGACTCGACATTCTGCGGAAATAGACACAAAAATATTCCATCATCCGCAGCTGTATCTAAATGATGTTTCATTATATTCTTATTCCATCGTCACAGTTCCACAGTTGTCGGACTGGTTTAGTATTGACTGAGTAAAAATTAGTTCATAATAAGTAAAAATGTTTTAACACGAGGGTGAAATTACAACTGCGAATTTTGGTAGAACTTATGGACCTATGAACCCTGAGCCCGGTTGCACAGTCGTGACCGAAGTCCAAAAGTGGTCTTAAATCATCTTAAGACCGATCTTTAGTTGTTAGATTGGCTAAAGAATCAAGTTGGTCAAAGACTGGTGTTAGAGATCGAAGCCATGCGACTGTGCGACTGGGCACTGTATTTTTACCTACCTGACGTTACTGTCAGCGAACTATCAAATAAAACCATAAGTTGTAATACGCGAATTTTCAGTAGTTGATGGACGAGGCGCCACATAGTTCTTCATTTGATATCTCCAACACTTCTTCAATCACTTCAGCATTTTGTTTTTATAGTTCCAGTCTGTACACGTTCACCCGGTGACCCACACAACAAACGCACAAATTATCTTATCGCATCTACGTTTAAACAGCTTTAATAAAGATCATCAGGTTAAAGTTAAATCTGTTTAATCCAAATCCCGGCGGTTAATAATGATATATATAGATCACTAACTGTTTCTGAGTTTGAACATTTTTACGATTACTTTTAATAATGAACCATTGATGATGAAACGCTTTCTGAGTTCGTGTTGTAAAGATGATAAAGATACCTGAACATTAAGAACAAAGAGCGTCTGAAATTTTTTCTCGAGCTCCTATAGTAGTTAACGTTTATCCTCAAATAGTCATCTTCAAGAATACATTGATGAAACGCACTGAGTCCGTGCTGTATAGTAACACGAAACGCCTGCACATTAAGAATAAAAAGAGTCCGAAATGTTTCCCCGAGCTGATATCTAGTGGTATTTTCGACTATATCGCATTTACTGTGAGTCGTCTTTTGGAATATTTGAACAGTTATGATAGTCTCGAAGAGTCCGAACTAAATCCGTGCTCGACGTGAATCTAACGAGATGACGCTGGGGTCCACCGCGTAGAACGACCTTCATCAAACCATCAAAAAACACAATCAAAACTGATCGTAGTGAAGTGGACGTGCGGGTCCCTGAGGGACACCACCACCACCCACTGCGCTCGAGGAGTAATTAGCCATTTTCGTCTGGTTGTTTTACGTAAATTCCTTACCTACCTGTCTACAGACATGGGAGCGTATCTCGGTACCGGATGGTTACCTTGGTAACCGCAAGCAAAATGTTTGTTAATCCACAAGCAAGATTTGATTGAGGTAATATCGAATTATCGATTTTTCGAGAAGGATTAAGTATGTGACGTTAACCCACGCAAAGCGACGGTTCTCAGAAACAGAGTCGATTCAGTGGAAAATACTTCTTAATTTCAATTTCTAGAATCAAATTAAAATGAAAGTTTAAAACATGGCTGCAGTTTCTGCGCGTGTGGCCCCGAGTTCGAGCCAAGCACCGGTGATTTCTGTATCGAACACATCACGAGTTTGAAAGGGTTAAATTCGATTTGCGTCGACTAATTTCCGGCGCATTCACTCGCAACAGTTTTTTTATTTTTATCACATTTAGGGCCTCGTATTAATTCAACAAACTCAACGACATATTTCATCCGCCTTCACAGCGGGTTTGATTCTATCAGTAAGGTTACTATGTGGCGGGTCGGGTCACAAATGGAAGTCCTCGCCCAGAAAAGGGTCTACAGTGAGATCCTGCAGAGTAATTATTCTAATTGGAGGTACTGAGACGATTTCTGGATGCGACCGGAATCAAACTTCACAACTTTCACCTCATCAAGAGGTGTCGGAGTCCACCGCGCCTGTAAAGGGTCTGTAGATTGAGCGGGGAACGGGATTTTTATTTAGTTATCGGCACTTGGATCGTGGAGCAGCGCATCGAATTCGACCAAAAACACTAAATAACGATAAAATCGAAAAATAAACTACTTTTTTTTCAATAATTCATCATTTATTAAATCAGTAATATTATGTTTCGAGACTGAAGGATCTGTGTAACTCTGGCCGATCGATTAACGGTAAATTCAATCTCTAGACTAGGATCAGATATAATCGAAAAACAATTGCTTTATATTGATTGTAGTCACTGTAATGTATAATGCCCTGTAGATGCCCAGTAATGCCCTGTAGATGCCCAATAAGTGCCCCGTCGATGCCCTGTAGTTGTCAGTAATGGCCCAGTAAAGCCCGATGTCGTTTCATTTGATAACACACAGTTAAATACGTACATGTACGTGTTAATAATTCAAATGAACAATATTGAACAAACTATTTACTTAAAACTGAATTATTCACCTTAAAAACGTCATTAGCACCCAGTAATTAAAGCAATGATATCACTAATACACATATTTTCTCGGTAATATATGCTAAAATTAAACCAGTCTCATTGTTATATTGCAGTAAGGGACAAACAAGGTCTACCCTCATTAGGCACCAACTCGGGGTAAATAGAATTTTTCCAGTCACAACCGCAGTAAGAGACACAGTCTACTGTATCTCTCAAACTCTTACTCAGTATTTGACACCAACTCGGGGTAGAATTTTACCGGTCTCAACTTTACTGCAGTAAGAGACAGAGTCTACTGTATTTCACAAACTCTTACTCAGTATTTGACACCAACTCTGGGTAGAATTTTACCAGTCTCAACTTTACCGCAGTAAGAGACAGAGTCTACTGTATTTCACAAACTCTTACTCAGTATTTGACACCAACTCTGGGTAGAATTTTACCGGTCTCAACTTTACTGCAGTAAGAGACAGAGTCTACTGTATTTCACAATGATAGATGAATTTCTGATTTTAATAATAGCACATATGATTGTATTAAGATAGGTATTTTCATTCATTCATCCCTCTCCATATTCAGTCACGTTATTCTTTAAAGCGGCGCATTTCGCTACCGAACTGAACACAACGCACAAACAACTCAAGAAATTAAATTACAAACTTTTTTACCGCTCAAAAAAGAATAACAATAGGTGGCGTGTCTATAGATTATGTCCACGACGTCACTTCCTGTGTTAAACTATTCACCGATGACGTAACCGACGACGTCACTGATGACGTCACGTAGCGTTGTTGTTTATTTTTGTTGGCGCGTAGTTTATTTTCTAATTGTAGGAACGCGATCCTCGACACGCAACTGGCGCTATGACGACGAGCGATAAACGATAATTCATCGTCAACGTCTCCGATATCTATATCTAAATATTCGCGACCGGATTTCTTCGGACCGCGGACTAGATCCGGAACGCTGCCGTGTAATAGTGTTTCCTCGTCGTCACACACGTCGCCGCAGTGTTTCATGTGACTATTAGATTCCACCTCTGGCACGTGAGCAGGTGGTGCACCGCATATTTCCGTTACTTTCACGACTTGTTGCTCTTCGTCCAGATAATAATAAGCCATTATCGTATCCATCTCGTCCGTCTGTTTGACGTATCGTTCTAAAGTCTCGTACGATTGGTCGACGACGCTTTCTTTTACCGGTTTGTTACCATGACGACGCTCGTCTATCACCTATAAAATCAATAAATCGATTTATTCCCGATTTGAAGTTTGGTAATTATGCAAGCAGGCCTGCAGATACCACCCCCCTCCAAAATTTGGGTTGTACTACCAGGGGTTAAATCAAGAATCAACTTCAAATGTAACGCACGGTAATTGTGGTAAACAGTGACTTAACTGAGATCAGAAGCAGGGCCGGATTTAAGGGGGTGGTCTCGGGGGTCTGGACCCCTGCCTTCCCAATGAGGTTACATTTATCGTCAAGACAGAGATCGTAATGACCTGAACATTTGACGCTCATCCGCCGTCGGACTTTCGCAAACCGCAACCTTTCAGATGTATTTCTGAACACCGAGGATGCCTCTTTTCTTTCTTTCCGAACATGGCCTATTTAATTTCCCTAGATCCGCCGCTGTACAGGGGGGGGGGGGGGGACGGCGGTCGAGGGGAGATTTTTACCTGTTTCTCTATCTGATGTAAACAGTCTATTGGACGATGATTTTGATCTATCACCGTCAGTTCGTTACGAGACGCCGCCAGATCCACCAGAGACGAAGCCAAGTTTCTATTGGAGTGGAATTTTAAAGCGAATCCCATATTCACTTTACGGCGTTTATTGTGATGATACGAATCGGGACAATCCGTTTCTGTTATATCCAACTCGCAACGAAATCTGAAAATAAATCAGATTTAAACAAATCAATTATAGCACAGTTCCAGTTCTGAACCCAGTTCCACAGTTGTAGACCCAGCTCCACACACAGCTCTGGACCCATTTGCACAGTGGTTCGTGAATACAGCCCCAGTTCCAAGGTTCTAAACCCACACTTCCACAGTTCTGGGCCTATTTCCACAGTTCTGGATCCAGTTCCACAGTTACTGAACCAAGTTCCACTGTTCTGGATCCAGTTCTACAGTTCTGGACCCAGTCTTATATCATAACCCAGAATACAAAAAGGTCATTGAAATAAATTGAACTAAATTTACATATTTGTGTCTCATTCGTGATAAACAAGGTTTAAAGATGAATTCAGTGCTCAATAAAATGTTATCTACTTCCTGGTATGGCATGGTCAAAACAGTTTAAACAGTAAACACAATTCGGAATCTGATACACAGATCAATGTTCATCTATTTTATTACGCATCAAAAAACTTTCTAGGGACACGTCATTGCCTAACAACAGGACTGCCAAACTGAAAATTTGTATAATACATAATCACGGAAGTTTATTTCGGACACTGGATGGAGTCCATAGAAGGAATTATAGATATGATAAATTCACATACTAGACTAAAACTTAAAGACAAACAGTAATAAAAAGGTCAAATAGATTTTTTCAGAGTAAAAGCTTTCGCTACCACTGAATATTGTAGTTAAATCGGGTAAATGAGTCATTGAAATTAATAGTATAGCATGATACCATTACACAATAGAAGCATGTGTATTGTGAAAAACATTTTTGCGAATTCTGCCAAAACTTTAAATGAATGAAATTACATTAAAGGTATTAATTTTTAGCAGGATTATTTATGTGAGTAAAAGGTATTGATGGCAGTTAAAACCCAAGAGAACCCATGGGGTCATATTTGTCCCAGCAACACGCGAAATTTCAAAATGTAGGTCAAAGTTCCCAAATTTAAAAAATGAAACCTGGGTTGTACTTTGCAATGCTATAGCTGCAATAAAATGCATTTTCATAATTTTTTGAGCGGTTACAATTGGTCTTGGGTTCTCTTGGGTTAAAGTTAATTCAACATACCTGGCTTTATAGTTGTGTCGATGTTTCAGATAATACAACAACGATTGTAGAACATCTTTAAATTCTGATAACAGCCACAAACTGTCGTCGGGAAGCGTCGGTAACCAGTGGAGAAATCTACAATTTAAACACAATAACTATATTTATCAAGTGAGGGAAACTTGGGGGTTTTGAAAATTGAGTGAGGGTGAGGGGGAAATCAGCTAGATTTTGCATATTTGTAATTTATGAACATGATGCCCACTTAGAATTTAGTTTATAAATGGACGTTTTAATTGTTGCTGGTCCTCAATCGAGTTCTACAGTTTTGATTTGAAATTAGACTTTAAGAGTCTAAACATCGGAAATGAGTTGATTTTAACTCTGCAGTCAAACTTTACTGACAAATGGTGGATCTGGATCCACCAGTAACTGTGGAACTGGCTCCTCCAGTAACTGCAGATCCGGGTCCACCATAACTGTGGAACTGGTTGTAGCAACTGTCGAACTGGACCCTGTTGATATTGTGGAATCGTTTAATAAAAACGCACCTGATAGTGAAGTTATACACGTAATCTAACGGTAAAACCATCGGAGTGAAAGCTAATGCCGTTAATCGATAAATACGACTTTCGTAAAGATGAGCTAAAATACCATTCTTAGTGCAAGCAGCTTGTAATACTGAAATTATATCAAATATCATCATTATTATTATCATATTAACAATTTTCTAATTCAAACCACGGTTTTTATAATGGCGACCTCAACGGGAAAGCAGGGGTCTGCACTCAATACCCCTTTCTCTCTAAATGAAGTAACGGACCCAGTTCCACAGTTGTGAGTTGAGATCTATGACACAATTGTGAACCTGGATCCAGGAACCCAATTGCACAATCATGACTCAGTCAACTGGATTCTGCTGCTAGTACAGTCTCCGGTGAAGTGTCGCCCCCTGGTGGTTATTTACCTGCTAATACTGTCTCCGGTAAAGTGTCACCCCCTGGTGATTATTTAACTGCTTATACTGTTTCCGGTAAAGAGTCGCCCCCTGGTGGTTATTTACCTGCCAATACTGTCTCCGGTAAAGTGTCACCCCCTGGTGATTATTTAACTGCTTATACTGTTTCCGGTAAAGTGTCACCCCCTGGTGATTATTTACCTGCTAATACTGTTTCCGGTAAAGTGTCGCCCCCTGGTGGTTATTTACCTGCCAATACTGTCTCCGGTAAAGTGTCGTCTAATGCTTTTCTCTGGCGATGCCTACAGTCAATACAGCTGACAATATCACAGTGATTCGTTATATATCCGTCATCATCTATTTCATCATACATCTCCTCTTCAACACGACCAACAGCAGTATCGGCATCATCATCATCGTCATCATCGTCGATAGATAGTTCGACCTCGTCTGATCCTATTGAGTACGAGTCATTTCTAGGTCTGATACACGACACAATACTGACGTGTTTCACGCATGAAATCAAATCTGAAATTCACAAAATCAATCAAATGTTTCTTTTCGGTATCGTAATTTATCTGCAGGGAAAAATAAATCCTGAATTCCCGAGCGGGAACATCATTTAGAGACCTAAAATTAAAATTCCCCGGTTTAGTTATAAGATAGTCTCAGTGAGGAGCTGTTTCTTATCAAGAGGTTCCTTGTGTCACTCGTCACCAGCAAGAACAACAAGACACCAGAATTTCAAATTCCCTCTGATTATTTCATAAGATATCCTCAGCGGGAGCTGTTTCTTATCAAGAGGTTTCTTGTGCCACTCGTCACCAGCAAGAACAACAAGACACCAAAAATTCCTTAAAACTCAGAATTCCCTGATTTCCGACCCGTAAGAACCCTGCAGGTTTATGATTTCTGTATATATGTATTCTGTTCATATTATGAATGAAATGAAATGAACTTACTGTTATTTTGAAGGAATCGTAGCGCGTCGTCGAATCCCTGTCTGCACATAGCGCTGAGAATCTCAGGATGCGGCGGGAATAGAATCCGGGACAGACGATACAGATTCCTCGACGTGAACTGTAGACTAGTATTAGCTAGGTTGATATGAAAGTTAAACGGCGAATGATCGTTCGGGCAGATATCAGTTTCACCTGCGAACGGGGAAACAGTGATCGTATCTTCATCTAATACCGGTAGATTATCACTTAAACTACCGTCGACATATCGCTACAAAAAAACAACACACAAATTCTTCTATTATCATCATATCGATTATTTGAGATACAGCGATATTGCTGTATGATATTGATAATTTGAGATACAACGATAATTTGAGATACCGTGTGATATTGCTGTGTGAGATAAAGATGCACGGTATATCAGTGTGAGATTGATAATTTGAGATATCGATACTATTTGAATGATTTTGATATTTGTAGGTATCACATAACGATGAAATTGTTAGAAAGTTGCAGTGAGTTGAATTCACACTCGGGGTCGATAGATTAAACTTACCGTGCCTTCAAACGTCGGAGGAATCAAACCGCAATAAAAGGGTACAAATGCACTGCATAAAACTGCCTGAAAATAACAACAAAAATCAAACTATGTTGCAAGATGAGTCAGTTTAAAGAACTGTTTATGGGTTCGCTTGGTCAGAAGAGCTGCTGGGGTTTAGGTGAAGTTGTTCAGATCAGGACCCAGTTGCTCAGAGGTTAACAGCCCAGTTGCTCAGAAGTTTCGAGCCCAGTTGCTCAGAAGTTTACAGCCCAGTTGCTCAGAAGTTTACAGCCCAGTTGCTCAGAAGTTTACAGCCCAGTTGCACAGAAGTTTACAGCCCGGTTGCTCAGAAGTTTACAGCCCAGTTGCACAGAAGTTTACAGCCCAGTTGTTCAGAAGTTTACAGCCCAGTTGCACAGAAGTTTACAGCCCGGTTGCTCAGAAGTTTACAGCCCAGTTTCTCAGAAGTTTACAGCCCGGTTGCTCAGAAGTTTACAGCCCAGTTGCTCAGAAGATGGCCAAAACTGTATTTATCTGATGGTTGATTTTAACCAATGTTTGTGCAATTGAAAAAATATCAGAAAAAAAGTCGGCTTCAATTTTTTACGTAGTTCAATTCATTGCTAAACGGGAGACAAAAATTGCATGATATCACAAAGGAACATTGACCTTGTACCTATTAAATGAAATATATAACCACGGGTCGAATCTTATCTTTAATATATTGTTTTAGGGCCTCGTGATAAACACAATTAAAAACATATCGTCACTTTAAATAGATTCCATGAAATGTGATAATAATATCGAGGTTAACTGGTGCCGTTGCACTCAGAGTTACCTCTCGACGAAACGTCGTCAGAAAATCGAATCCAGAAAGATTTTAGGATCGGAAAATATTTCCGAGAATTTAAAATCGATCGTAGAACAATGTCTGGCCGAGTATTCATAGTTTAACTGTTTAGTCTCTGGAGGAGACGTTTAGAATTTGTCCGCGACAAACTTTGCATTTATCAATTAAAGGTGACTTCACTGTTCAACGAAACAGAACCTTTATTTTGTTTCCTTTATCGTGTTTTGTATCGTTCAGTTCACACGAGACTGAACCCGTTATACTGAATTGTTTATTTCACCTCGATCTTTTCAATTATTCGCTTTCTTTCTAGAGTGTAAACCTAAATATTAAAACATTTTCCTAACTTGCGATGTTTAGTTAAATCTTAGAATTTCCAGAGTCAGATTTTCACTATTTAAATTCGAACCCGAGTCGGACGAAGGTCCCCGTTCTAAAACGATTTGAACGAATCCAAAAATGATCCGACCTAACGGACCGACTGGAGATATAGTCAGTAGCCTGACTGTGGTTTAGTTTTATGGTCGGATATTTTCACAAACCACATGACATGTTGGTATAATAAGCCTATCCGATTATAAAAGGTTTCCACCAATGCTTAGGTCGTTAACAAACTGTAGATAAAAGATATTTTTCCTATCTTAAAATAGGGATTGACCCTGTTATTTATTCAATTGGTCTTTAAATCCCTGATATTTATTTGATTGGTAGATTTCATTTTTTCTAGTGATTTGGTGGCCCTCAGCTGCTGTCCCTTACAAACCCACCACATACAAGCCGGTAACGAAACAAAAAGTTTGATAGAAGAGATTACAGTATTATACCTGGATATTTTATATCTTATTAATAGGGATTGACCCTGTTATTTATTTGATTGGTCTTTAAATCGCTGATATTTATTTGATTGGTAGATTTCATTTTTTCTAGTGATTTGGCGGCCCTCAGCTGGTGTCCCTTACAGGGTTAGATAGAAGAGATTACTGTATCATACCTGTATTAAATCATCTCTTGTTTTGAACTGTGAAATGATAACGTTCTGTCGGTCTGACACTCTGGTCAGCGACACGTGTAAGCGACCGCTACAGATTTCATGCGCGTTCGGTGGCAGGATGTCATCCAGGCCTTGGCGCAGAATCTGTAACACGTGAAAACTAGGATGGAACGGACCGAGCGTTCGAGACCTCGCGCGAGTCGCTAACCGTAACACGAAACTCGTACAATCACCTGTAAATAATATAAACAAAACAATACATTTTATAGTTGTGATTTCGTAAGATTCGTCATCTGAATTATTTGTATTTTACACAAGTATCTGTTTACATGGTGGCCATATTTACAAATCCCGAGTTTTCAAAATTCCCCGAGAGTGAATCAGAGAAATTTCTAGGTTTAAAGTGTTACAATTCATTCATTTTTCATTGAATCACGTATTGATCAAGAAACATGTGGTAAATAGCATTATAGAATTCCCTGAAATTTCCAGGTTTTTGGTAAAATTTGTGAAAAATTCCCCGAGTTTTCCCTTGACTTTTCTGATTCCCGAGTTTTCCTGGTTTTTCAGGTCAGTGGTACCACCGCGCGTTTCAGTCAGTAAACATGTCAGCGGTTCAGTTTGACGGTAAAGATGCCTTTTTTCATGGAACATTTATATCACAATTTTTCTTAATAACAACTGAATTTGCCCTCGAAAATAGCAACTTGACAGCTCGAATATAGGGGTAACTAAGGTGAACAACTATTCTGTTTCGTATCAGGAAACAATTTGTCAAAACAGGTTTGGAATCGGTCCAAAATTAGAACTGGCCCCGTACGTGACACGTGTACCAGGAATTTTGCGCGTCGCAAAAATTATATTTAATAGTAACAGAATCCATTGTGACCTTGGCCGCCAAAACTTGGCAATGCGCAGAATAGACGCACTTTTATATGGCTACAAGCCAAATTCAGGTCACCAATCTATCGGAATGCGAAGAATTAAAAATCTTTTGTCTCCATCGTCGGGATCGGTGTCCGGCAATAAAATACGAGTTTTTTATAGGAAAAATTCCGGGAATAGGCAAGTTTTTCGGGGTTGTCAGGGCAGTAGGGGTTTAGCACTGTCACACGTGTTTTAACGAATATACATATTCTTATGTCGCGTGACGGGTCAAATGTACTTTAACATCGGTCAGTCCGGCGAGTCCGTGCCGGCGTCTTGTGTAGCTGTTTTGTTGAACTGTCATAGGTCAAGACAGTCACGCGAACTATAAACAATACTTTGAAGAGTTTTAATCATATGATGTGTCTGTCTCTGTTAGTTTACTACAAGAAACTCCTATAATCACTTGACCCTGCAACTCGATCGTGAAGTTCTACGCATTTTGCCCCCGTGCTAAAAAGTTCCTGAGCCCAACTAGCCAGATCGTCTCGTCTCGCGGGGTTTCGGGGTTTCAAATTACTTTGTGTGAAATCATGCAACCCGCGAGCAATCGGAGCATTTGATTTGAATAACTCAGACAGTATATTTTGAAATCGTTTTTTCCGATCCTTTAGTTCAGACTTTCGGGACAAATCTTGCAGCAGGACCGGTTACTCCGGATTACATGGTTGAACAAACGAAGCATTGTAATGTACTATTGACTAGTATTCAGTTATAAACTTTGTATTTAGAAACAAACTGAGAAACTATCAGGTTTTTTTCTTTTTTTTGTTCGAATCATATTAGAGAAGGTGACACATACCTAAATGACAATCGCATAGTAAACATGTTGCTGTAATTGCCCCGGCGCTGGCTCCAAACACTTTCGTTCCTTCCAGTAAATGAGGAGCATACTCCTTCAGACAACTACAAACGCCTACGTGATAAATACCCAAAAATCCACAACCAGCGAAAGAGATACTGGACTTAGATTGCTGTGGCAACAACATCGTGTCTCTAGATCCTTCGAGCCTTAATTGTTGGCTTACTGCCAGAAGAAAGGCTTGTTTCAATCCCAACTGTAGCAAATCGAGTTCTTGGATCAGTAAAGAACGGAATTTAGTTAAAAAGTAGACTGTTTACTCGAAGAATATAAAGCTATTTAAACCTCTTTCCTGCGAGTAAAATATCCGTTTAAACAATAAATCCTTCCACGAACTAACACATCGATATGAATGAGATGGGAGATCGAGTTCGACCAATCAGCGTGCTGCGTTCGGCCACACACCCTCAGCAGCTCGGATTGTAGTACGATATACGAATCCTATTCCCTCTCGCTTTCTACCAGTTATAGATACGAATAAAACACCGAAATGAGTTCCCTGAGAAGTCTTTACTATAACAACTCGATTCCAGCGATCGCTGCGCGTCTGTGAAGTCACACTGACCACGAATCGCGTGACATACGCGTAATTTACCAATCCGTGTTTACATTGATGACGTCAATAAACAGAATATCGGGGAACCCGGAAATAACCGTTCACTTCCGCGTGTGACGTCATTAGAATAAATATACACCGCCAGATGGCGCTTGAAGGCTGGGGAACCCGGAAATAAAAACTGGTCGCGTCTTCTTGTCTTCGATTTTGGATTAATTTAGTGATATTTTCGCGGATTGATAACTGGTAAGGTTTGTTATTGTGTTGTTTGAATATTTTCCAATCAAATTACTGATTGTCAGATTGTCCCGTTCACGTATAAACCAGTCCGCGTTTAAAACAATCGCAATTCAAATCTACTGGTTTTATTGTCAATGTTCGTTCTGTTTGTTTCAGTCGGGTTGCCGAAAAAACCATGTCGCAACCACTTCTTCCAAACGGACAACCTTCGCCGGTTGAGCCTCCGCCCCCGGCACCTCCTCAACCTCCAGCAGATAGTTCTCCTGTACCCCCACCTCCTCCAACTGGTAAGTAATAATCATCAGTATTTTACTTCTGCCAGCCCCTGGGCCCAGTCTGTCATATGGTCATAATTTGAATATAGATTGAGTATGGATTATTCTGGGCCCGGCGGCCCTCGTTATTACCTACTTATCACGGGGTTTCTCGTGAGTTGGTTTGAAAGTTGTTCGACAGTCTTGACTTAAGTCTAAAAATAATCTGAAATCTTAAAATACTGATCTTAAGTTGTAGTAGATGGGGATTGACTAAAGAACTAAAGATAAATTGACCGGTCTTAAATCTAAGTGATGACTACGCAAATTACCCTTGAACTCAGTTCCACAGAATTATTTTTCTTCATCTTTTTAATCAATCTATTATTACAAACACAAGTTTAGAATTCAACGACCTTTTCAAGGGCAGCTGTAACTGGCTAAATATTGTAATATTTGTAATGATTGTTATTATGCAGTTGGAGGTGAAGGACCCCCTTACCCTGATGAACCACCACCAGTTTATCAAGCGCAAGACACCGAAAAAACCGGATTCGGACCTCCGCCATCTTACTCTTATCAGGGTTCAGTTCCTGCAGGTTTGTATTTGATACATCACTATATTTATCTAACTATTGACTCTTATTCATATTTCTGCTCTTCTTCATGAGCCCAGTTTCACAGTAACTAGAACCAGTTCCACAGTTACTGGACTCAGTTCCACAGTTCTCGACCCAGTTCCACAGTACAGGATCCAGTTCCACAGTACTGAACTCAGTTCCACAGTACTGAACCCAGTTCCAGTTCTGGACCCAATTCCACAGTTCAGGATCCAATTCCACAGTTCTGTATCCAGTTCCACAGTTACCTGACCGAATGCCACAGTTTTGGATTCAGTTCCACAATTATCAGATTCCTCAATGTTTCTAAAATCATCATAATTCTTTTCAATATTTACAAACTATTTTTTTTCCTATATCTAGGTCAACCAGTAGTGATCCATCACGTACCGTTCGGACCACACCCAACAACGATCAAGTGTCCGAATTGCTTAGCAACAGTAACAACCACAGTGACGTATACTCCGGGTGCGCTTACGTGGATTCTATCAGGATTGCTCTGTTTGTTCGGGTGAGTTTTAACATCACCCCCTCCACACAGTTTGTTGCAATAGAAAAAGTAGATTTTCCAGTCCAGCAAATAGCGATTAGATCCGTAGGTGAATTTCATCACTATATTGGAAAAAAACTTAAGTTTTGCCGATTTTCATCTCGATGAAATATCAACATCAGTTCCGTCGCTATTTTGATGCCGTGTCACGCGACAAAATAGAATTCGTACCATGTTCAATACGACATGGAATAAACTAGAAAATGATTCAAGTGTTTCCATCAAAGGTTTGGACAATTTCTAGCGGATGACTGATATGTTCTGGTTCAGACGTGGACAATACGTAAAGAAATTAAAACCGATTATTTACAAATCTAAAAGTTTAAAAATGAAATTGATTATATCAAAAATTAAGACACAATGAAAACAAGACTCTCTCCAGAAACCATCATCAGCAGTGATGGAGACCTCCCTATAATAATACGTCGTGTTCAGTAGCTGAGAACCTCGAAATTAAATTCATGTAATAATAATTATCTATGAATTGAGTATGATATACTCGTAGCACCTCAAACAGCTGGTTAACTCACTCCCTCACTCTCTCATTCTTACAGCTGTTTCAATGTTCTCTTGTTCATTTAATATGAAATTTACTTTTAAATCAATTTCGCCCCATTCTATTAGTCAGCCAGTCAGTCGGTCGGTCGGTCGGTTTGTAAAACTACAAACCAACAAACCAACTGCAGTCACGATATTGATACGTGTAATATTATAAATAATGAAATATAAATTGATTTTACGTTGGTTTTATTTTTCCGTGTCCATTAAAAACATCTGTGACAAAAACAGCGGAACAGAACCTTCTATAAAAAACACCAGTTACTGTAATAGGGTAAGGGATACCCTTACATGGGAACCTCCTATCTAATAGATAAACTTGTATAAACCAATGATACATGGTGACACTATGTCTACTGTGAGGAAGCCGACCGACATTTTTGATTCCGTTTTGTAATTGAATTTCTAATGTTCAGCTTCCAGAAATTAATTCAGTTGAATCAGATTAAAATGGTTTCCATTGTTGAGTACGTTTTAACCCTATCATTGCCAGATCGTACTAACTGAATTGAACAATACCCCTAACTCTTCACCCCTCCCCACCAAACCCCCTTTAGTATCCACTTCACCTCCTTCAGTATCCTACTCCCCTTCTTTCAGTGTCCCACTCCCTTAAGTATCTCCCTCCCCCTTCTCAATATCTCCCTTCAGTATCCCACCCACCCTTGCTTCAGTTTCTCCTTCCTTCCAGTATCATCTCTGTTTGTTACTTAACAAAATTTTTTCAAAGATTTGATATGAATGATTGTAAATAATCAACTGGACCTGCTTCACAGTTGCGAGTTAGTACTAAAAACTCTTTAAGGAGTTCAGAAATGATTGAAAACTAACGCAAATTTTAACTCATTAAGACTCACATCGTGTAACTGTTAGTGTTATTACTGTGATTATGTATAATTGTGAATATTGATTATTCAAGCAGTAATTGTTCCTAGGTGCCAGTTAATAGATTTTCATACCGCGTGTTCGCGTTAACAATTTTTTACAATTTGAATATTTGAATAAACATTAAATTTCATCGATTTTTATTTCTACCGATTCTAATTTTGGTTGATTTTATGAACACGAAAATGGAATCGCTAGTCAGTTGTTAATTTTCGTGTATATCTAGTTCTGTGTATTATGAAAAGAATGAATTAATGAATAATTGTTTTTATTTTTGTGGATTCTTATTTTCGCAGCTGTTGGCCATGCGTTTGTATTCCATGCTGTGTTGACAGTGCTTTAGACGTTGAACATACGTGTCCCAAATGCGGAAATTGTCTTGCAGTAGTTAGAAGAATATAATTAACCCCTAACCTTTCGTACGTTTGGCAATTTTCAAAATTTTGCATATTTTTTTTTTCATCTCCTGGAATTGGTATAATTCATACACGTATCAATCTGCAGCCTGGAACCTGCAGCCCTCATGCGTTCACCATTGTAGTGTCAAGTGCAGACAGTCAGTTTTAGAATTGAATTGAATTTAAATTGAAAATGTCTAAATGTCTCAGGTGAAGCACTGAACACATGTAAAGTGTGGACGATCAGTTTTTGAAAGTGTGCTGATAAACTGTCTAATATCTGGTGTTTGTAGTTCATTCTCAATTGAAAATGTCTCAGATGAAGCACTGAACACACGTGAAGTGTGGATGATCTAAAAATTGGAAGAATGTTGATGTGTCACTAGGTGCTGGGGGAGTTCCAGACAGCAGATTGTTACCTGTGTTACTAAGTGGAAATCTTCTGCATTTTTTTTCATTTCCCTTCAATTTCTCAGTTTTAGATTTAGATGCCGTTCTGGTTTTCTAAAATATGGTCATAAATGATAGTTATTGGTGTTCTCATTTCACCCTATAGTTAGAATTAGTTTAAATTATCATCGATATTGTAACAGTTTGGAGTTAAATGAAACCGAGAACTATCTAAGTTGTTCGTGTAGTTTGTGGTTTTTAGCATGTTTTCTGTTTTTAGTCTTTATTCTTCTCCGTTTTCTGGTTTTAGTTTCTCTTTTTTCCGACAATGCATGTTTTCTTCCCCCTTAAACTCTGGGAATTTTTAGAATTGAGGTTTTTTGTCATTTTTTGAAAATGTTTTCAATCGTGTGAGTACTAGTAGGCCTAAGTAAATGCCATTAGAATGGACTGCAGGAGTTTGTGAGGATTCGTCATCATCTGAACAAGTCGTCACATATTCTTGAGTTCCCAATTTATATTTGCAATTCAATTTACTAAGTCATCGCTTGGGTAAGTTATCATCATGATGATGGTGTCCTAACTATGATGACTTGTGTACTTCTCTATTGTCCATTGTTTTATTGACTTGATATCTGTATATTTTGTAGATGTTGGTTCGGATGTTGTTTGATACCGTTCTGTGTGACCAGTCTTTCCGATTCTACCCACACCTGTCCAAATTGTAATTCAATTCTCGCTCATCACAGACGTCTTTAAACACACCATGGGAGGAGTCATTCATTGGAGTCATTTGTTGGAGGAGAGTCATTTACCAGAGTCATTTACTAGAGCAACTAGTACTGCTACTACTAGAGTGTCTGTTTAACAGAGTATCACTAATAGATTTTTAAATTGTAAACCCCCCAATTGTTCCGAACCCAGTTCCGCAGTTCTGTGTTAGAATTACAGTAAACGTCTTCTGTTATAACGCCACTGCTGGGACCACTGAAATAGATGGTTTTATTACGAACTAGGCAGTGTTGTATAAAGAATGGTATTTTCTTAGAATTTGAATAAAATTGAGCAAATTTATTCTCTGGAAAATGTGAACAGTGGCATTAGAAAGAATGGCGGCGTTATAACCGACTTTTTCATCATTTCCAATGTTTTCAGCCCCGAATCGAATATTAACCAACCCAATAAAGGTGGAATACCAGGTCGTATTAAGTATAGTTTCAAAGTTCTGTGTTTGCTTTGGCTGGGTGATTTCGAATAAGTACCAATTCTTAAAGTTTTCTAGTCAACACTAGAGTTAAATTCAAGCAGAATTATGGAACTGGGTTCCAGTGTTGTTAATTAAGCTGGAGTATTTTTTTTTGTTGAACATTTCCACTATTTTGTTTTTGTTGTTAATTGTAAATTTATTGTATAATGAATATGCAAGTCGTTTTTCGGGCTTCCGAAAATGCGATCACTTCATTCCATAGAATTCCATCGAAAATCAGATCGAACCGATCAGAGTTCAGATACTGGGGTAGTAATGATAATAACTGTTGAATGATATATTTATCTGTATAATTATTCATCGAGCTATTTAAATCTTTTAGTCATAATCAAAGGTTTCGGGCTACGTAAGTATTATTATTATTAGTATAAATATGAATATATATTTTTGTATGTTATTGATCTATAAATGTCTATGGGTACAGACTGTTGTTGTCAACCAGCTTCATTCGGATTGTTTTGGGACCAATGAAACTTACGTCCAGGGCCGTACCTACTAAGGGGAGGGTAGAGAAACCCGAAATGGGGCAGTTACCTCGAGTCAAATGTTGATACAACGATTCTTCTAGGCCCCTGAGCTGTCACTTCCCGATTTGCTAAAAAAGCAATTTGTTTCTATAACCAGAAATACGGATTTGATCTGTTAGGCCTATAACAAATTGCTTTTTAGTCCTCGGTTAAGGATTCTACATTAATGTCTAATGGGTATAACAATAATAATTGCAGAAAGGACACTTTTCTAAATTATCTGGGAGAGGGCCCGATATGTACGGCCCTGCAGTTTTTGAAAAATCAGGATCAAACGTCACGTTTTCAATACATTCATGTATGGATGGATCATAGATAATGTCCGAATTAGATCAATATCGGGATTAAACTGATCTGGATTAAGCCGGTTTGACTGTATACAGATAAATCTGCTTGATGAATCGAAAATTGTTATAGTTAAATTATGTCATTGAAAATGACTTTCTTTATTAGAAATGAGAGAATTTTATGAAACATTTCTTCTAATGTTTAGGTATATTAGAATTAGATGGATAGGTGTAATTGCATACTACGAATGTCACACTCTTGTTGTGGTCAACAATTTACGATCATTGTTAAAATCGTAAAAATGATTTTTAGAGTAAACATTTCAAAGTTAAAAATTGAAATATTTTCACTTATGATAATATATATTTATTGTATTTAAAATACACAACTGATGCAATTTCAACTGCTGTCTCTTGCTGAAAGATATCACAAGTCTTCCATTCTGTAGAGTTACGGGTACCACACACGTCAGTTGGTGCGGCCGGGCTCCCTTCCTCGTCCCCATTGTTGATGGTCACCCCTAGTAACCATACGTGAGTCTTCCCTAAAAGTATTACATGAAGAGATATTTAACTATATATTGTTAATAAAGATTCCGCGATCATATAACAGTGAATAAGATGTAATTTTTGGGAGGGGCAACCCTACCCCATCTTGAAGAGTGTGTTCTAATCGTTCCGTATTTATTTTTGATACGTCCCTTACAAACCCAGCCCCGGCTTAGAACGAAACAGACGTTTTGATTTTCTTTTAAATTAGAAATTGAAGTAGGCCTACAGTCAAACAAATAATGTTCTAAAGCAAAGTTCTAATGGATTTATAATCATGATTGTCATGATCGTGGGATTTTTCGATAATTCTATACTTTCACGGATCCCCCATGTATTGATGTCAGTCAGTATTTATTAACGGTTTTTCTCTCAGAGGATTTATGGTGTATTCTGTACTTAATCAATGTGTAAAATAGTGCAATAAAATACAGCTGAGTAAACAATAACACATCGTGCGTCTTATTAGATAGTGGCTCCACTGTGTGGAAGATCTGAAAACGACTCTCTCTTAGTCATTAGTATCAGTAGACATTAATTTGAGTTAAAAGCGATCCATACCTAATACCTCTTTAGAATTTTTTCAGCAGACTTCAGGCGGACAATGTTGGTTCAAAATGATTTTAAAAATATGTAAAAAAAATCGACGCTGCGAGCAGGGTTCGAACCTGCGCGGGAATATCCCATTGGATTTCGAGTCCAACGCCTTAACCACTCGGCCATCGCAGCACGATGGATGGCGCCACACAAATATTGTATATGAAACTCGGTGACGTGTCGCATATGACGTCACGCTGAAAAGTGGAAAATTTGTGTAATGAAAATTCACCAATGCTAGATTTGAACAGAATTTGTTGTTTAGTACGGACCTGCTGTATATGATAATGAAATTCTTAACGAAGTGGTGTCAGTAATACAATGAAATCTCGCGCGCATACAGATCTGTGCCAGATGTGAACCAACCTTTACTAAGGTCTTACTATGAACCAACAAGCACCGACCAAGACCTACAATCTACCTTGTGCCGCAAGCGGGTAGTTTTTTTTCTACGAAAGAGAGCGATTGCGCAATTAAAAACCATTATGAAGTTTCTGAATGGAATCTGAGTTTCACAAAATAAAGTGCTAAAGGTTGAAACCTCCAGTTTCCAGTGCACTCTTGTAAGCCTGGAACGGGCTAATTTCCAACGGGTTTAGTGTTCCGATCCAAGATTAATTATCCTTGCTGAGCAGGGACATGCTGAAAATCATGCTAATAAACGGTTTTCGTCTAAAACAGAATCGTATTAACGAGGTTGAATGGTTTTTCTGGGAAATAGTAGACCACCCGGGGTTGTTTTACACTTTGGCGATGGCATGCCAATCATGAGGAAGGAATGCCAAACTTTGTTAGAACGGAGCTGAACATTGAAACACTGAAATGTATCATTCGACTCGTTGGCCAATGTATGCCTCGATTCCATGCCTTAACACACCATGATTTTGATATTTTGAGAATATCTGCAAAGGATCCGCGTTGGCCGGTGCCGAACCCGGGTCACACCCGGTAACACCCGCAGCGAGCAGAGCACTTTTAGTGGATTATCACGAACGCTATAGTGAAATTAAATACCCCACGTCTAATATAATCGAATTGGAGATGAATGAAATACGTTATATTTTCATTCTAGATACGCGCTACTATTATTCCTGTATCTGAACACACGGGACCAACTTTGATACATATCAATCGAATTGTAGATTAGTATTTTACAGATTGCCCGAGGCGGCGGCGGCAGCGGCGGGTCCTGCACACGTTCCCTTTGGGCGTGTCAGTTTCAAACTCTCGCCGGTAGAATCGGGAATTCCTGCGGCGTTTGAAATAAGGCGACGGCGGGCAACAAGTTAAATTCTTAAACTCCCAATTTCTAGGGTAAACCGAAACCGCATAGCGATAACGTGACAGATGTAACCAGGGGGATGCTGGCTGATCTGTTGTTACCCGGGTGAACTCACTGATCTATAATTGTTAGTGATCAATTGTTTGAGGCTTTTTGACGTAAAATAACGTGACGTTACGCGTCTAGATGCCTGACGGTAATACGATACGTCACTGGTGTAAAACGCGTTTTCAACGTTGTTTTTTCCAGGTATTGTGTACGGGCCCCCGGAGGACACGACGTGCCCTTGGGCGTTTCGGAATTAAATTACACCGGGGAACTCACGTGTGCGCAACCAGATATCTGAGTGGAAAGATAAATAAATCCGCGACTAGTGTCTGCTGATGTTGATATGTACAAAGAGTATAATTTACCCCATAGATAGTCGTAGATTAATCAGGATACACCTGCTTCATATAGGATTAACTTAAGCCACGTGTATTGAGCTAACAATGTTATGTGATCTATGGATTTCATTGTTGCCACGCAAATCTGTTCATTGTTAACGTCACATAGTTGAGTAGAGATGAGAATTGGTATTTATTGTGACGGTTGATCATAAGAAGAAGCCAACAGAATAAAGCATTATCTCTCCTCTCTCTGTCTCTGTCTCTGTCTCTGTCTCACTCCCTTATATAGGCTTCAGTGATCCAAGCGTAATTGATACACAACTGCCGCTTTAGTGTTGCTTCTGTCTCAGAAATATGGCGTCAAAAAGTTTCTCAAAAATTACCCAGAAGTAGATTCTTAAGAAAGAAAAATAATAATAATACAGAATGTTCATCTTCAGACGAACAAAAGTGGTTGACTTGGTAACGCGCGGTCGCTATTGTTACGACACGTGACCGTTCTATTGTTTCTCTCTTTTCTCGGTGGTGATTATAAAATGATGACGGTTTAACGAACCGATGTTCGATTTTTACCACAAACTATCGCCTGCTCTCCGGAGCCGCTGTCTCACACGTGGACGCATCATTCATTCATGACCGTGTTCGTACGCCGCTTCGTTATAAATTAATACGCGACGCGCAAAATAACAAGCTTCATTTGCATAAATTTGCATATTAGTTTTTTGTCTCATCGTCGGCGGATGTGACGTATTGTAGTTTAGCGTTAATTGTTGAACGCGCTGCGCGACGGAGCTGATGAAATATAAAACTAAACCGGGTGTAACTTGTAAGGTTTGTGTTGTCTGCAGTGTTCTGCAGCTGGGGTAGCAACGTTGACGCAGTCACATGTTTCTCACGATTGTCACGTCGTCGTTAAGGCGATTATTGTTAAGAAACTATGGATACGATCGGTGTAATTACAGTTAATGAAGACCCGCGTAGTTCCCCCTCCCCTCCCCCCTCCCCCTTCTCTCCCTAATCAGTAGATTATCGGGACACAAAGATATCTTTTCTCCAGTTAGCTCAATATGTCCGGATGACTGATATAGTCTCAGTTTGTAAATGATCCCCCCTGAGTTTCAGAGACCCTGCAGGTAGCACATGTGACCGAAGTGACCAATGATCTGCTGGGACCCGTTTTACAAAAAGGGCTTTAAAATTACATTAGATAGATCATGGCCTCTAAAACGAGTCAGGCCAGTACCCGGCTTTTTGCGTTGTAGTTCTATTCTAAGAGGATACTTTTTCACAAGTGACAAGGGACACTTTCCTGAAAAAGGACAGATCTTAGATTTTTTCGATAACCTTAACTTGAACAAAAAAAGAAACAAATATAAACATTTGAGAATGGATCATTTCCGAAAAAGATATGAAAATTGACAATCGTCAGGTCTTCAAATTTCTAAAATTGTTGACCCGATTTTTTGTACGCCCCCTCGGTGCGGGTCTGGAAAGAGTGACTGAATGCTAATGTTAAGGTCCACACACCGTTTGAAACGGGTCCTGGGACCGATAAAACTTGCTATGTTTTCAAGTGAGAGGCTGGACTGGAATGAGATGATGGTTTATTATCAGTATCAGTATTCCTCCCATGTATTATTCAAAACTTAGCGCATGCATCTTGTGTTAATTTGTTCCCGCATACTCATTAAATACCCATAATGCCGCGCACGTGTCGCCGACCGGACGGCCATTGTCGCGGTCACGTGATCACCAGTGTATTCGTCGCTTCGTGAATTGATTTTCGATTTCTATACAGATGACACCTGGGCGTAGTCCCGCCGGGTATAGCTACAGATTCTACCACAAACCTGTATCAGTTTATCATTTAATTGAAGAGTTTTGCCTGTTTTTGAGATGTCAAAGCTTTTCGGGAAAAAAGTCGAGGATCCAGTTCCACAGTTCTGAGTTAAATTTGGTTCTAGAGTTAAAACATTGAAATTGACCAGGAACCAGTTCCACAGTTGTGAGTTAAGTCTGAGTTCAAGCTAGTTCATTTTCAATGAGATACCTCTGAGTCTAATCTCAACTCAGAACTGTGGAACTGGATCCTGATTTTAGCCCTGAGTCAACTCTAAGCCACCGTGGAACCAAAAGAAATAGGTTATTGTTACAAAATTAGGAAATTATTGGTTAAAAGAAAACAATATAAATTCGGAAAAAATGGTTTATTATTGATAAAAAAGGTTTATTTTATCTCTTAAGCTCCACCATAGCAGCGAAAACTCGTAATTTCAAATAGAATCAGCGAACCATTTCTATGTGTCTTGATCTTCAGAAAAATGTCGGTTATATAATGGTGGGTGTGTGGGTGTGTGGGTGTGTGATCGTTATGTCATCTTCGAGCTAACTCGACAACATTTGTGTCTGAAAAATAGTTGCGCCGAAAAAAAATGCGCCCACTTAGAAAACATCAAGGAGTGTACCCAATTTTACCGTGAGACTGTCAAATATAAACACGCCGAGTACTTTTGTGTTCGACAGGGAGAGAGTAACGCGCCACATGTTTGTGTCGGTTCAAATATTGACACTCATTTTTACTCCGGCCGCGTCGCGGAGTCGTTCAATTTTTATCAAAAACACATCTGTTAGCGTATCGTAGAAAACGAACTGTTAATAAAAGAAACCTCATCGTCGACTGACCAGTGTCAACCTGCGTCTATTACTGACTGACCACACCGCGACTGACCGACCCATTGTCCGCGATAAATCTCGAACACTGGTCAAAAGAAATGCGACTATTTTTTTAGGCTATAAAAGGTTTCGCGTCTATTGACGTTGTTGATTTCACATCTGTTTGGTTTGTGTTTTATTCCCACGAAATTGTGATGAATTCATCGCCCTCGTTAAAAATCTGGCGCATTTTTCCTCGTCCTACTCGTCACCATAATAACTTGTTTGACAGGTATTTCTGCACATTAAGGGAGTGAAAAGAGTCTGAAATGTTTCCTTGGGCCAACGGTTTATTCAATGTCATCCTTTCCTCTTGATTTCTGTAATAAGAAATTCTGGGGCCGGTTTCATAGTAATGGCTTAAACTCAAGACCAGTCTAAGACCAATTAAGTTCTATAGCCAATCTAACAACATAAGACCAGCCTCAAGATTTAAGACCACTCTTGGACTTAAATCACGACTGTGCAACTGGCCCCAGGGATGGGTGTCATAGTCGAGACTTGAGACTCTAAATAATGGTCTTAAGTTGTTAGATTGTTGACTATAGAACTAGGATGGTCTTAGACTGGTATCAAATCTGAGCCACGACTATGGAACGAACTTGTCCCTGTAGGGCCAGTTACTCAGACACGGCTCAGATCTGCAGTTCACTCTGCCTTCCTATGTTTGAATCAATAAGCTCCCATTCCAATAAACTCAGATAAAAACAACTCACAAAAAAATTGATTTTTTTCATATCGAAGAATTATCTTAAAATTTCTATTATCAAAAATTACAAAGTTACAAAATTTTCTGTACACAAAATTCATCCGTTATAAATATTTACATTTTAATAATGAAATCCCGTTTAATAGAGGATTCATATCTTTCTCTGTAGATAATTATTTACAAAATAATCGTTGGTTTGTTCGCCTGTCGCGCCGTTAAGAAAAAAAAAGCAGGATTCGAACCCAACAACAAGAGTGCGGGCACGAATCAACGCAATTAGATTTTTTGTTCGTTTTGGTCGCGTAAACATTATAGACTGGTTGCCTGCCCCATTCTTATTGAAGATAGAGACCGGTAACCAGTCTAGTAGACATTATACACAATATATAAACAATTAATGACTAGTTTTTTTTGTAGAATCTGGATAAGGTACAACCCAGGATCTAGTTCCACAGTTATCAGTTGAGTTCGATTTGAGTTTAAACCAGTTCAATTCCAGATGTTTTAACTCTAGGAGTCGAATCTTACTCGATATAATATCATGGACTCTAAAACAAGGGGTTTACGAGTCCATGATCGGCACACTGATCGGTCCTGCATCGAGTCGTACATATGATAGTGATCAGCATACAATCCTCTATGTGTGATCGGCGCGTGATAGTTTTTGATTGGTTAGATAGCTGGGTAGTTTTCTCGATTTCTCGCACACCGGGTTCTGTTTTAAACTGTTTAACGGAGCCAGATTCCTCATCACCACCTCGTGTAACATACGTTGGTTTATTTCTGTTTGACTAGGAGAACCTGTAAGTACATAATCAAAAACTACATTAAAGATAATGTACCTAACACATTTCACGTGCATGTAATTCATTTTTTCTTAGAAATAAGGCGTCTCGCACAGCCGGGAATTAAATCCAATTGTAGATTATACTTCATCTTATTTAAGATGGACTTTCAAGTTGTTATATTGGTTATAGAACCGAAATGAGCTTAGACTGGTCTTAAGTTGTTAGATTGTCTATAGAACCAAAATGAGCTTAGACTGGTCTTCAGTTGTTAGATTGGTTATAGAACCAAAATGAGCTTAGACTGGTCTTCAGTTGTTAGATTGGTTATAGAACCAAAATGAGCTTAGACTGGTCTTAAGTTGTTAGATTGTCTATAGAACCAAAATGAGTTTAGACTGGTCTTAAGTTGCTAGATTGGTTATAGAACCAAAATGAGTTTAGACTGGTCTTAAGTTGTTAGATTGGTTATAGAACCAAAATGAGCTTAGACGGGTCTTAAGTTGTTAGATTGTCTATAGAACCAAAATGAGTTTAGACTGGTCTTAAGTTGTTAGATTGGTTATAGAACCAAAATGAGTTTAGACTGGTCTTAAGTTGTTAGATTGGTTATAGAACCAAAATGAGTTTAGACTGGTCTTAAGTTGTTAGATTGTCTATAGAACCAAAATGAGTTTAGACTGGTCTTAAGTTGTTAGATTGGTTATAGAACCAAAATGAGTTTAGACTGGTCTTAAGTTGTTAGATTGTCTATAGAACCAAAATGAGTTTAGACTGGTCTTAAGTTGTTAGATTGGTTATAGAACCAAAATGAGTTTAGACTGGTCTTAAGTTGTTAGATTGGTTATAGAACTAAAATGAGCTTAGACTGGTCTTCAGTTGTTAGATTGGTTATAGAACTAAAATGAGCTTAGACTGGTCTTAATTTGTTAGATTGGCTATAGAACCAAAATGAGCTTAGACTGGTCTTCAGTTGTTAGATTGGCTATAGAACCAAAATGACCATAGACTGGTCTTTAGTTGTTAGATTGTCTACGGAACCAAAACGAGCTTAGACTGGTCTTCAGTTGTTAGATTTTCTATAGAACCAAAATGAGTTTAGACTGGTATTAACTATTGACTGTACAACAAGGCCCCGTGTATTTGCTTTAAAGACAGATAGGAGAAACAGGAAGTCAGTGTGACGTCACGATGCTATAGACACGCCGTTGACTATAGATAAAAAATGAAAAGTCACGTGTCATCCTCTCGGGTTTTGAATGCGAGGGCGTAGGTCCTCCCGTGGGAACCATGGCCCGAACGGGTTCCCACTGTACTACTTTGCGATCGGTTCAGAGTTCTCTGACCATCTGTGCCGCGATGATATAACGATCTTAGGCTCTCTAGAGCCGCGGTCTGATCTCAGTGTCTATCGTGATTTTTGACAATATGATATATTGTTTATTGACTCGGTCGCCGACCGAAAAACAAAACGTTTTCTAAGTTGAATCGCTCACAGGTAAAACGCGCCCGGTTTTTAGAGTGAAGTCTATTGATTTGTGTGGTTATTGTAAGACCGGCTATTGTCAACTGGAAGTGGTTCCCACGATCGCAAGGTTCAAGTTTGGCATTTGACCTATTAATGATACGACATTTTGATGGTTCCATCTGTCATCAGACGACACGACTGCCGGTGGTGTGTGTGGGAATTTTTGACTGACATCGTTAAAATGAAATATCATATCAAAATCTCGAAATGGACTCTTGAGCTGAGTCGTTTGCACCGGGACCGCCGCGGGAAGTCGAATTGGTCTTAGTGGAAACTATTTTCCTCTGTCATTTCAATTACCTATCGTCATATACTTTGCCTTCAGTCATAGAATTATCAATTCGCGACCAGACGATATCTCTGATACTAACGGTCAGAGTCGTGAAAGTATTGAACAGTCATTAAAACTCATCCACCGATGACGTCACACTTCGGAGTCTGTAATCACTGAACACTCTTTACTTACCGGTTTGACTACTGCTGCTGTTGCTGTTGCTGTGCGACAGAGTTGCTGATTGTGATTGGTTATTGTTATTGTTCTGTAATCGCTCTATCAAAGCATTGTGTAATTCATCGATGTATTTTATCGCTTCTTCGATCACCGTAATCTGTAAATAATAGAGAAAAAAAACTAGAGAAATCTATCGTAATCTCGACCTCTAAACTGCGACCTTTAAATCAGAATCGAAGCCTGGGCCATGGATCCAGTTTAACAGTTCTTGACTTCCAGGGGCCGGTTGCTCAAAAGTTGGTTAGAGTTAACCACTGGATAGCTGGATAGTTGACATAGTGACAATTGAAATTTCATTGTTAGTATGGTGTTTAACAGCTAGTTATCTTTAACCAACTTTTGAGCAACTGGGCCCAGATTCTTTAATTACATTTCTTTCTTTATCATTGTTGGATCTTTATATCGTCTCCAAGAAGCAAACAATTTTGGCATGAAACAATTCATCTCAAACTTCACAATTTTCAACTGACGTCCAGGTGTTCGGTACCTGGCGACATGTCGTGTTGATCCAGTAATTAGTGCCAGTAATTAACAGTCCGTTAATTACGCGCAAACAACGGCGCGAACAATTATCTATTTTAACACCTCGAATAAAGGTGTTTGTGTGTTTGGTGTTGATTGCTGTATGTAAGGTGCCAGAACTGTGAGAAGGGTCAGAGGTGACAAGACCCGCGATCATCCGATCACCCGCAAGCTACAACTTAAACACAAACCCCGTAAACTGATGTGTCTTATTGTCGTGCAAATACAATATACAAATTGACACAAGGATAATTTGCCGAAATTCCAACTCAACAATAGACACAGGTGCGCGGTCGTATACTCGACCGAACGCACATAGAAAATCCGAAACAAATACTCTATAGAAAAAATCGTATATTTCCCACGATCCGATGCGGCGCCGTACGTGGAGCCTATGAGAAAAAAAGTGCTTCCCAAGCAAAATCTACTAATGGCCAATTAAATAAGCAGTATATCTTTCAAATTTGAAATTGATTATTTGATTTAGTTTATCTTGCATTGTAATAGATGAACAAGTCGGATTCGATAAACTCATTAATGAAATATCCATTTAACTCGGATAGATTTTTGTCGATATATTTTGTGACAATATCTGTAACATCTAACTTAGATATTCATCAAGTTGGACAGATTTGTTTTTACAGTCCAATAAGATCAGACTTAAGGAGAGCGTATAGACTACTGCACGAAGCGCTAGCAACGCAATTGACTCATCACTGGTGGTAAAAGTGGATCTTGGTTATTATAGAAATTCAATAGGCTTGATACAATATTACCCGGCGAACAGGGGATATTATTGGGGGGTATTTTGTTATCTAGAGTTATTTGGAATCACAATAACGGATCTGGTCTCAGCGTGTATGTAAAATAAGTTGTATGAATATATTCAGTGTTTAGACCCCCGTTGCCAACTGGTTGAGATTTATAACCATCCCTAGAGCAATTCCTGTCAGATTTTCTTCTAAAACATTCATTTTACACTATTTTACATTGTACTCGTACAATGTTTCACAACAAAACATTCTTTACATTTGAAATGATGTAACGTTGCAGAACTATTAATCGACTACTATTGTGTTTTACAAATTAACTTTCTAGGTTCGTAAAAAAGAAAGCGATATTCAGTTTTGCGCAATGGGTGCGGGCTATAGGGGTTGGTACAAATAGATAATTATACCTATTGCACGATGTTAGATTATGTCGATTACAAGGAAATAATTAGAAAGGTTTAACCGCGTAGAAATCAGCTAGGAGTGTACATTCACTAATCGTGTATTTGCACGAATTGAAATCCATTAAAACTTCATTTAATTCGAGTCAAGACGCAAAAAGGGATTAATATCTATCTCCCTGTTCTATAGAATAGTGATTACGTAAAGATTAAGTTGCGGGATTAACTCAATAACAGGAGCGGTTTGTAGTCGTATTCTCACAGTTAATCCTGGAATAATAGATCCATTACTAGATGTTAACTTGAATAATAATCGGTTTTTGAAATGAAATCAACACAGCTGAGGAAATTACTACTAAACGTGAACTTTGACGCTATTCAACACCATTTCCACACCTACACGACTTAACCCTCAAAATACCGTTATCGTACAGCTTCTGAGATATAGTTAATATATTAAAAACAAAATGTTTAATTTGACACCATTTCTGAGATTATACGAACGGAACCGATCCCTTAAGTTAAAAGTCACTGAAGATATAAAAAACTGAAGTTCTAACGATGGCAGAATCCATGTGAACCCAGCTCCTGTACTTGGCCTAAGTTAAGATAGGTTTGTAAACCCATATCAGTCAAATACTGACCGCAGGAACTGGACCCGGTTTCGTTAGTTGCGAGTTAGATTTTAAGCCCTTAGTTAAATCAATTCTTTTCTGATAATATTTCTTTCTACTCTAGATTCAAATATTAAACTTAAAGAACTGTAAAACTGCATCCAGAACACTTAGATTTTAGGGTCCATGTTTTAGTCAGGCGGAGAGAACCACTGATGATTTCTGTTATATATGTAAATTGTCGTTTGTTCTGTACCTTAGAAACTTTTTCCTGTTTGGCCACGGCCGGCACCATCGCTCGTAGTTTCGAGTATTCACGTTTGTGTAGTTTTTTCATACGAGCTCTCATCACGATCTTCTTCGCTTTTTTCTTCATCAGTTCGGATTTCGTGTTGGATGACGAGGATAATGTCGTCGGTTCGCTGAGTCTCAACATCTGTAACAAGTCGATAAGACGATTATAGATAACTTTGATGAGTTTACTAATAGATTAACGAGTCCTTGTTGTAAAGATATAAAATCCCTGCACAACCTGAGCTGTGGCATGTTCAACGTTTGGTTAAGCTTAATCCTTATAGACATTGCTTCGTCGAGTTAACCATTAGCTCAATGCTTTTTATATCACAATTTATATAGACTCAAAGCATTGTTACAATATTATGTTAATTTTCCGCCTGATTCATACGTTCAAATATAATATATTAGATGGATTTGGCACCACGCAAAGTATCAAAACAACATTACAAAAACTAAGAAATGCTTCAACGTTTGTAATCAGATCATGAACTCTAAGTCCACGGCGATCAGATTCACATGACTTCATTGTGTATGAATCAAAATTTTTGAAAATTCCCATGGAAAAGTTTAACTTCAATTTCTTCATCATAAAAACGTTTTCATGAATTCGAGAATAAATTCGAGTAGAAATTCCAGTTGCACGTGATAGTCGACCTCTTGTTTCGCTACGATCAAACTGTATTTCATGAAAAATTGAAATTATCTTTGAAAAAATGAAAGAATTCAAACCTTGCTCGTCTGTGTGGTGAGTAAGTCTTTCGTTATAATGAAGAATATAAATCCTATAAGAACTACGGATGACGCGACTTTTGAGAGTTATTCCTGTAGTCGAACTTGCTGCGGATCTGGTCACGATCTAGACTGATCTAATCTGTCAAATCGCTCGCTTTATATACCGGGCTGAGATCGATGACGTCACGAGTCGGGTGGGTAGTTTTGTCGGTTGCCGTCGCTATGCAGTTGACTGCAATGTAGTCAGACCAGATGCGCATGTCACGCGCATATCTCACCGCCAAGTGTCCATTATTCCCATTGTCACCCGCCTAATTTACGATCTTATTTTCGCGGATTTCGTTTCCCCGTATCTTAGCCGAATTCGGCGGTTATCCTTTTTAACCGAACCTACGAAACGGTGATCGCAAATATAGATGGTTATTACTTACAGAAAGTTTGTATCTGTATCAGGGAATGATTGAGGGATATTTATTGAGGCGCGGAATTAAGTTCCGATAGTTTGAGGAGGTATATGGAGCCCGGTAGCGATGGATTGACAGGATTTCCGTTCCGAACACGAGTAACCACGTGCTTAACATCAAACAACACGAGATAGTTCGAGAGAAATCGTCTCTATGACAATATGGCTTCAGTATTGTTGTATTCTACACTAGTGCTACTGCGGGGCTTCTTCATCAGGGACCATTTGCACAAAATCGATATATTCCCAGATTTAACACCCGTTTTATGTAACTAATATATACAAACCCTGACAATGCTGATTTGTACGGCCACCAGTCCAGTTGCCTTTGAGCTCAAATATCGGAAAACATCGGAAATTTACTCATTTCAAGTTTATTAAGTTTTTATGTACCAAACAATTTAGAATCAAATCCTGATCTTCAACCATACATTTTTTTTGTATTTGGATCGTGGATTTATGAAACTATATTAGGAGTTTTAAATTTCCACATCTGAAAATGTTTATTCCTTGAATATGAAACGAATTCTCTGATATCATTTTAAATTTGAGGGTATTTTCGGTCACAATCGACCAGGCCTCGCGCGGTACGAGCGACGGCAAAACTTTGAAGTAGATTTTTCTTGTATGTTCATACATGAATTTGAGTTGTATTGATTTTCAACGATTTTAAATATTGAACCGTTAGAAATAAAATATTCAAACCCGTGTGACTGCGCTTACTGCGGCGTGCGCGTGCGCCAAAATCTCTCTCTCAATGTCTCTCTTTGTTTTTTTTTTTTGTGTTAGATACAGACGCGTGTTTTCACTGAACCCTGAATAATTCATCAGTAACATTATTAAATAATTACTGAATTCAAAATAACGAACGGGGAACAGAAAGGTGAACATGGTTCGTTCGCCAACTCGTGCGACTAGAAACAGGTGTTATTCTAACCCGGTCCGCCAGCCAACCAGCCCGCCAGCCCGACCGCCAGCCCGCCTGCGTCAAAAACAACAACCGATTATCTCAGCGAGAAAAATACTGCGTATACACATCTGCCACAGAGAAATTACTGGGAAATTGTCTTTTCAATTTTGTCACCAATTTCAGCTGCGTCTGTAATTATATAGAAAACCGCAATTTCATACACCAGTATTTCATGCGCAGACACCCTCATCGTCATGAGTACCACCACCACCACCAGCAGCAGCAGCAGCAGCAGCAATTATCAAAAATTATCCACCTGCACCAGTTTGCTTACATCTGAAACCCGTATCAGACACTATATAATAATAACACCCGGTACTATACAGTCTTACTCTAGAATTAAATACGGGCTGGACTCGTGTACACGGGTTTAGTCCGAGAGTAAATTGTTTAATGATTATTACACCAATTAGTTTTAGTTGTCGTGTCACATATGTTTGTGAGTCCGGTTATTGAAACTATATGCGACGCTTCAGTAGAGAGGGAGAGAGATTGAGAGATGATCGGTGGTTTTGCAACAATAGAGTAGTTATAGTCAACAAGAAGTCTTGCCATTGACTGATGCAAGGCACCTTTATACTTTCCGTAGTGAATATGAACTTGGTTGTAGTCAAATATTACTGGGGGAGGGGGGGGGTAGAGAGTGGGAGAAAGTGGGCTGCTGGTAGGCTGGTGGGCGAGCGGGGGAGAGCGGACTGGCTGGCAGACTGGTGTTGGAGAGCGGGAGAGAGCGGGTCAGGCTGGTGGGCGGGCGGGGGAGAACGGACTGGCTGGCAGACTGGTGTTGGAGACAGCGGGAGAGAGCGGGTCAGGCTGACAGACTGGTGTGGGAGAGAGCGGGAGAGAGCGGGTTAGGCTGGCAGACTGGTGTGGGAGAGAGCGGGAGAGAGCGGGTCAGGCTGACAGACTGGTGTTGGAGACAGCGGGAGAGAGTGTGACAATACTCTCCTAGTTTAACTAACTTGTATAGATAAGTGTATTTACTCGTTTTGAAGTGACGACGGTTTTAAGTGTGAGAAAATCAAATAAGCGATAATAATTCATAGAGAGGCAGTTTGTGTTTATATAGTGAAATGTCCCCCACCCGCCCGCTCGCCCGATCGACCGACCACACATATGTTATCTCATCTAAACGAGATGACTTTTTTCCATTATCAAAATTGCTACTTGTGTTTTATGTGGAGTGGTAATGACTCCACTCGACCCTTGGCACCCGGCGTACGACGCAATCAAAGTTACTGTGAATATTCGATTACTATATCCAGGGAGGTGGGAGTTCACTCCCACCTCCCTGCTATATCTGAAGTTTTAGATCCCTGTGTGAGAACCTATACCTGGAGGATGAATAAATTGAAATCGAAAAATTCGAAGTGTTAAGGTGGCTCTTTGATAGGCTGGTCAAAAATACTGCAGTCGTGCATAATGATATTGAAACCATAGATTCTAAAACGATCGTTTTATAATTTAAAACAATCTCGTGTGACCAAAGTTATCTGCAATAAAGCTCTTCAGCTCTGAGTTGAAATCAACTTTAAACAATGAACTGATGATTTTCACTTTTAAGCTGATCTATTCCCGCGCTAGAATGGTGATAGTACGGTTCTCAGTAGTTACAATTTGATTCAAGATTCAATTATTTCTTGGACCGAAACTTTACACCGAGAACTCATATCGGTATTGGTAAAAATGTCAGAGGTAAAAATGTCATGGATAGAAATTACCAGTTGGAAATACTGAGAATTAGATAGCATAGATTATGTATACGAAAATGACTGATAAACAATAATTGCTAAGAGAACAATTATTGTTCTCTTCATTGACAAAATCAAGGCTTGTGAAAATTTACTATATGAAAAACTGGGTCCAGTCTGTTCAGTAATCAACCCCTGACGTCAAATTCATTGTATCATAAATGGAGCAGGCTTTTTAAAAGTATGGAGCAACTAGATTATAGTTTGATATCGGGATCGTTTCAGCGAGTGCCAGGTTTCAATAAGTGGAGTTTATTTGGGGATGGGGCGCGTCAGCTTGCGTTTATCAATCTCTTCCCAGAATCGGCCAGGACAATTATCTAAACGCCGAACCTTCGGATCCTTGTTTTATGAAAATGTTTTCCGGGTAGAGAAATTACCGAGAATTAGTCGGGGAATAAACACGGAACAAATTAGAAATCGCTTCCTGGTGTCCGCGGCTATAGAGAGCCTTAATAACTCTATAATTCTATTGTCGCCATATGTTTCTTTTAATTCGAAATGTTGTTGACCTTTTGAGAATTACGTATGAAAGCAGAGTCTAATGACGTAGAATGGCATTAACTCCGGCGTATAGATAGCTGCCGCTAAGAATGCCTCTGTCATTGCGCTACTCGCGTATACACAGGGCCGAGTCGAAACACCTGCTAGGCTCGACCCGACGACCTCGGATCCGATCAGTGGTTTCCATGCGCGCTGACAACCGAAATACGCGACGAGTCCTTTTACGGGGTAGAAATGTGATTCTTAGCAACGCGCGCTCTAAAATCACAAATCAGTCTCATCAACACCAGCCTCCCAGGCTGCAGGATGTCATCCGTCGCGTATTAGCCATATGTCTCAATATTTCACCGGTTGCTAAGAGGGGGAGAAAAGTTCTGGTCGATTTTCTTCGCCAAAATGTGGAGAGAAAATAATAGCGAGATTCGCTCGATTTAACCGGGCCATAGTTAGCTTAAGATCGGACTTAACTCATATTCGGTCTTGAAAAGTCAACTTAAGTAATCTGCTGGGGCTGGTTCCATAGTCAAGACTTAAGACCAAAAGCGGTGTTAAATCTTTAATAAGACTGGTCTTAAGTTGTTAGATTTGCTATAGAACTAAGTTGGTCTTAGAACGGTCTTAAGTCTAAGCCCTCACTATGGAACCGGCCCGCCCGGGGTCTGGCTGGCTGCAGGGGTTTAACTGGGGAAGATGACATCTAGTTATGGGAGTAGAAATGTTCAGAATACCTAAACGACTGCGAATTGAGTCACGAGGCTCCAGAAAGCTTCATCAATCGATTGTAGGGCCGGAAAAATATGGCCAAGGAAAATAAAAAAGCCAAGGAAAATTCATAAGAATTGCAGAGATGGAACTAATTACTGCCGCAATGTTAATTAATAACGACATTGAGAGTTTTCTATTTAATGAGATTACTATTAACTATTATATACGTCATATCAGGAGTAACATTAACGTTTATAGAAATTCTTATTATTTTTGAAAACATGATTTTGATCTAGAGGACTAGAGTACTGTTCTCGATAGATCCGAGGTGGGCCTATCAGCCACCCCTAGCCCGTCACAGCCCGTATGGCCGATAAGTCTCTCAATACTGATGTCTAATGAATAAATATTAATCAATGTTTTATTACTGATAACTGGTTACAGCGCGTATAGCACAGCTGTCATATCATAACAATTATCACTTTAGATTGTTTGTTGACAGGTCCTGACAGGTCCTGACAGGTCCTAGTCACTCGCTTCAGTAATAATACCTTATATTGACGTGTTTGCTTTGTAATTTACACAGTTTCACGATTAGAACTCTGTCGCAAATAATAGTTTAATATTTGTTAGTATTAATAACTCGAT
This sequence comes from Tubulanus polymorphus, assembly GCF_964204645.1. NCBI lineage: Eukaryota > Metazoa > Nemertea > Palaeonemertea > Tubulaniformes > Tubulanidae > Tubulanus > Tubulanus polymorphus. The sequence goes on along the minus strand of NC_134035.1, from coordinate 13,440,126 downwards.
AAACTATATGAACCTCACACTCAGATATATCTTCTTTTTAATTCGTGATTCGATAAATAAATTTCTTTAACTTTTTTAATCTTTTATATTTGTACATAGTGAGATATTGAGTGGGTTTTGATATTATCATTTTCCTCCACGTCTCAGTGAAAGGCTTCTATAATCTCCATTAATTTGAAAGTCTAAAACTGCTTTTAACATTCTAAGTCCTCGCTTGAACGCAACTCTTAATCTGAAAGTATATATGTAAATTTCCGCCTATTTGCATAAAGTATTTCAATAATTAAGTAGTTTTGAAGATAGATTGAATTTGACACGTTGTATAGTAATCAGCCCAGGGACACATATATAGTCAAATTAGATCTTCCTGTTTGTTTGACTTTCTGTGTTGTGTGAAGTCTTTCTAACAATAGAACAGGTGCTATACATATTCACGTGACCTTTCTGTAACCAGGCGACATTGCCAAACGATTATACCATGGACTCTAAAACGATTTAGAGTCCATGATTATACTATACCAGTAGATGACGCACACACCACACGGTCTCTAGCGAGAGACCTGGCACAATAAATCTTAAATTTTCAAACTTTTAATGAACACATCTTCGTTTTTAACGAGAGAAATCCCACAATAACGAAGACAAGATTGAGAAAAATTCTATATCAGAATGCCTGATGATGGCCAACAGTTGTTAGCCGAAATGTCGCCTCCTCAAATATAATCATTCTGATATAGAATTTTTCAATCTTGGCTTCGTTATTGTGGGATTTCTCTCGTTATCATCACACACGGATATTGTGTATCCTATCGTCTAATCTTCGTTTTTATTTTTTGGAATTTGTATGAATTAACGGTTTATATCGTATGCAATTGGGGCCTGTGATTCAACAATCTGCAGCGGTTCTATAGGTCGTCCGTCGATACAACCGAGACTATCATCCACTCCGGTCCCTCTTCGTTTTGATCTTGAAGTAGGGATTGTTCTCCAAATTTGTCATGATTTAGTATCCCTCTACTAGCCCGCACCACACCTGCCGGGAGCGAAACAGGGGATTGAGTTTTAAAATCGGAATTCGAAGTTATCGTTTTATGAGATTGGGTGGTCGAAATTACTCTGAGTTTCAGAGTCCTCGATTTAGTATAAGTTTATTCGACGAGCTCGTCGATTAGATATAAGGTATTTCATGAGCGCGTCAGGGATAAAAGAATTCTAAGGAAAAAATACAAAATACAAAAAATATGTATTTTTGCTATAATTAGATTATATCGTTCCTTTATGATTTACAATCAGCCCTGCATATACCATGTTTTTGTTCTGGAAATATTGCACTTTGCTGAACTCTTAATTTTGCTGCTTTCTGTTGGACTGATTTATGGCGAGATTTTCTGAACGAGAAATCGTATCCTGTTTTGCTGTTTTTGTTTCAATTCTTTCCATTATTTCAATTTCCCCCATTGACACAACGAGAGAGAGGGAGAGAGAGAGGAGAGAGAGAGAGAGAGGGGAGCGATCGAGTGAGATACGCTCTAACCCGACAGGGGATATTCAAACATATCTCCATCAAACATCGACCCATTCTTCAAACAATCACCCGTGAGATTTCATCCACCGGAAGTCAGCTGTGCTAGTCAGCTCGATTATTCTCACTTCCGGTTTCAGTGCCGTCGTTCATTTCCGGAACGCATGCGCATTGACGACTGAACCGGAAGACTTGTGCGATGTGTTACCAGGGGGACATCTCCGCGCGATGTGTTTGATGCCGGGGGGCATCTCGGCGACTGGATTCAAACAAAGGAAAGAACTGTAATGAGCGGTTGTTCGCAATTTACGATCTATCTGCAATTTCTATTATTTCATTGAGCTTACGATTCAATAAATAAAAAAAATCCGACCCATTGTGAAATGAAAAAGCCTTTTTTGCTAATGAACCGCGTGAGAACAAAGGCTGAGCGATAATGATACTATTGTTTCTCATTACTGCGCTGAGCTTCGTTCACTCGGTTTGTTCACCTGGCCAGCCGCCCTATCTACCCTGTACATTCTCTTAGAATCGTCACCAAGCAAACAATAACAGAAACTGATTCCAAATTTTATTGCCGTTTACAAAATTCTTACTAAAATAATTAAAAAAAATTATTTTAATTTTTTTTATCTACCCTTCCATTCTAAAACGCCTATTATGATCTTAAAAAATTTCATTTTATTTTTTCCTGCCCCCCCCTTACTTTGGTTTTGCTTTGCAAGTGCTTAAAAGGCATAAGGGCTGAAAAGGCCGGGCACACTAGGTGCTGATATCTACCGCTACCTTTGTATATAGAGGCAGCACTTGACAATTTTTGCCTTTTTAACCTCATAGTTTCGTAGTCGGAAGAATGAAAGTTTATCATCTTTATCTCTGGCGCTTATTATTGTCATCCCAAGACTTTTTCATTAGCGGGCGATTCAATTTCAATTCAAATTTAAATTGTTTCAATCGCTGCCTGAAATTGTATAAACTCTTTATTCACCATTAATTATTGCCAATAGTTTTGAATCATATAAACGTTTTTAGTTGTCTGTTTTAAAATACGTAACTAATACCGCCATCGTTTGCGATCTGCAGTTTTGTTGTCACCACATTCCGATAGATGGCGTCTAACTCACTATTGGGCGAGTGTATTAACTACAATTCAAAAAATCGTAAAGAGCATCTTGATGTATTTTTGCGACATCTCTAGGAAATTAGGAATTTTTTTAAAAACTTAAGTGAAGCTAATCAACACATATCGTCATCTTTTTCATCATTCCGGTCCTTTGTCAATATTTATATTTGACCCGAAAGATGGTGAACTATGCTTGAGCAGGACGAAGCCAGAGGAAACTCTGGTGGAGGTCCGTGGCGATTCTGACGTGCAAATCGAATACGCACCTGTGTATAACAGCTTCTGTATTTCTCCTTTGTAGCCCCTACAAGTAATTAAATTGCTCGCAGGTAGCCCTAACATACATACATTTTGTACACAGTTATTGTCGTCTCTTTTCTCAGTCAAATAATTATTATTGTTTATTTCATATTCTCAATGTATTTCATATTCTATATGTTATGTTTTATAATCTTTAAATACGTCTTGACCTCACTCCGTGAGACCTCTCGTTCATGACCTCACTCCGTGAAACCTCTCGTTCAGTATAAACAAACAAACAAACAAAAATTAACAAACAAACTTATTTATTTCATTTCCACCCGCGCCGAAGTAAATTGTCGGAACCGATTAAGATATTTTATCAAATCTATCATTATCAAAATTCCGCGCCTAGTGTCGGCTCTTTTTATTTGTTTTGTTTATTTTTCATTTTTCATGTTAAAAACTTTGAAAAATATCTTGCATTAAATGAACTAATTAATGAATGGAAGATGTCTGGACTGGATCGCAGTAGTTGATTTTTTTTCAAAATTCTCGTATCTCGTTTTCTGTAATGCAGCGCGGTTTTCCCGGCTCAGCACCAGAGACTACCCTAATTGTGGAATAGAAGAATACAAATTTTTTCGAATTATTTTCTTGTATTTTACGCGAATCTGTATACTGACTTTTTGAAAGCTTTTGGGGGGTTCCACAATTCCGCATTTTCTTTCGTTACAAATTTAGTTTTAGTTTCCACCTTTCGGAAATTTCATAGATATTTTGCCTTAAAAAGGTCCAGAAAAGGCCACTCTCCCAAGCTTCGAATATCAAATGATGATTATTTATGCAATTTCATTGGCGGATCCAGAGGCATAATATGACTACCGCATTTCGGCAACCGAATGCCGAAGGCACGAGATGTGCAATACGAGTGTCATAGGCACGACGTGCCTACGGGGGGTTTGGGGGCCCTCCCCCAGATAATTTTGAAAAATTTAAAGGGCTGAGATGACATTTCCTGGGTTTTGGAAGAGAAAAATCCTGTTTTAATACGGGTACTTTTTTCCAAGGAATCAGCTAAGTCAAATCCATCCATGAAATAAATAAAATGTTGTTAGAGGAAAAATGTTGACTATCGCATTAGCGGCAAGTGCGGTAGGCTAAATCCGCCACTGAATTTCAATGATTCAATGGCATTAGTGGATGATTCAGTCTTATCATATTGTAAATTGTTATTTATTTACTCGTGGAATATTTTTCCTGATTTCTCAGACGAAGAATTACCCGAGGATATTAGATCAATCATACCGATGATCGTCGCTTTGTCTCCGGGACGCCGACTGGCCTCTCCTCACTTTCATCATCTGAAGTATATTTCTCCTCAGTACAGATGCGAAACATGAATGAAACTAGATATTGAAATTATTGTAATTCGAGACTCATAGAACCTCGTTGTTTAAGATATTCTTGATTCGCGAAAAAGAAAACAATGGAGAAGAATATTGAGATGAGAAATGGCCGATCACCGCCAGGCTACGCGTCTCAGTCGCTGCCGATATCACCGTCACTTCAACTCAGATATATGTGAAATTAAACAACTTCCCATCAAAATATTTACCAAAATTGATATCAAGATTATCGGAAATATAAAAAGTTATCATGTTATTATGTTTGTTAGGTGTAAATTATTGTTTGATTGCGCCAGGGGTCGATTTAGAAAAAGGACCCGAGTTGGCGGCGTCATACCGCGTCTGACGAAACTGCTCTGGTAGGGTCAAAATAAATCGTCAAATTCCACCAGTTTTACCGCTCCAAATTTCACAAAACTTCGTCAGTTGATAAAAAACAACATTATCTTTCATCTGAAATAATAGTTAGATGGATTTCGAGATGCGAAACGTATTAATTTTTAGCTTTAGAACAAAGTTTTATTTTATTTTCCGCGATTGTCTTCAAACAACTGAGATTTCGATACCGTTAACAAATATGAAATATCGATTTGATCACATAGATTGATAGAGTCAGATCTTGGCTTTCAGAATATGTTAGTTATGTTTGGGTTTGAGCGGTGATAATTCGAGAAATTAACCGTTTATTAAAATCATCCAGCACAAAATCCGCGTCGGTGAATTCAGCTGAATAGAATCGAGCGCTCTGCGCGTAGCAGCGGTACGTGCGCGTCGGCAATAGTTGAACATATACAAGCGCGTATCGGCTGAACGGACATCACTCGAACTGTAGAAACCGTTCATTCAACACGTCGCGTTCTGATCTACGAGATTATCAACTCAACGACTACAACCATGTCTGACGCCGTAGCCGCCGCTCCAGCCTCGCCCGCTAAAAAGGCCGTCGCCAAGAAGACCGCGAAACCGAAAGCTCCGGCCGCTCATCCTTCGTTCAACGTTATGGTGAAAGCCGCTATCACCGCCTTGGGAGACAAAACCGGATCGTCTCTGGTCGCCATCAAGAAGCACATCGCCGGACACTACAAGGTCGACATCGAACGTCAAGGCGCCTTCATCCGTAAAGAACTGAAATCCGGACTCGAGAAGGGAACTTACGTTCGTTACATGAACAAAGGTCAAGGCGCTTCTGGACGTTTCAGATTGAGTCAGGGAGCGAAGAAAGAAGAGAAAGATGCCGCCAAACCGAAGAAAGTCGTAAAGAAACCAGCCGCCAAGAAGGTCACCAAACCTAAAGCAGCTAAACCGACGAAAGCGAAGAAGCCTGCCGCTAAGAAAACAACCGCCAAGAAAGCGACGAAAGCTTCGCCGAAAAAGAAAGCCGCGGCCAAGCCTGCCAAGAAAACCAAAACTCCGACCAAGAAGGCAGCAGCCAAACCGGCCAAGAAAAAGACTCCAGCGAAGAAAACCGCCGCTAAGAAAACTGCAGCAAAGAAGTAAATGAATTCGACGGTCTTTTGAACTCTTGAATCGGTCCTTGTCAGGACCACCTAAAACTCCCAGAAAGAGCCAGTGTTTTGACTCCTGCCTCGCTATTAATGCTTCCTCCTACACTCGGCCATTTCACATATTGTGCTTAATGGTACATGACAGTACAGTGAACCGACCCTCGGACATAGTTATATCCCTCAGTCGTCTGAATGGATGATGGAATCATTAAACATGCCCCTGAAGGATAAGTGTATTGAAATCGATTAACGAAAAATGACTTTGTGTGGCGAACCAAACACTGGACTGTCTTTCCTTCCTGGAAGATGGAGCCGTAGAGGTTCCCTGGTCTCAAGCCCACTGCTGTACCTGGCTCGAGGATCCTGAACTGCCTTCCAGCGGTCCCCGGGTTCTAAGAAGTGACACTGATTCATACAGTGTATACACCCACTAGGTAGGATAATGATGTCAGTTAAGTCGAATCGAAACACTAGTCCGTGTTAATTAATCGTAGAAGTCGTTCTAATGAATCAGTTCGAACAATTCGAATTGTGGGACTTCTTCCTTTTATCGTTCTTTGTAGAATTTAGAATTCCGAATCTCACTTCAAATTCTTCCTTTGGCACGCGAGGGATCACTGCGTCGCCGGTTAATAACCCACGCTAACTACAATCGTTGCATAAAACAGTTCTGTCGCAAACGACTCTTTTTAGAAAGCAGGTTTACCCCTAAAGTAAAATTTTCAATGGTAGTATTAAATATTTGATATATTCGCCGTGGTAATCGAATTTGCTCGATTAGAAAATCAATCTTTACTACTCGCATGCCACAACCGGAATACCGACTTCGTGCCGTCTATTAGTGCTAACCAAGGACCAAGGCCTGTATATTATTGGTTAGTTGATTGAAGTGAAGGAATTTAGGTCTAATTGTGAATGGTGTGATGACAAATATTGTATCGCCGACATAGAAAGGACATCTTTTCAAATGGAGTCAGTAACCTGTCTATTGTACCGTCGTGAAGTGAGCACTGGATTCGGTATCACTCGATTCAAATTTAGACTGGTTGCCTGTCCCATTCAGTTTTTGAGAAGGTACCTGCCATCTTGAGCACAGTTTCTGGAGTTATATATAATGTATCGCCGTATCGGCGCTATTGCACTTTCGTACCCCCCTCCCAAAGATGTTCTGATGAATAAATATTATATACCCAAAAACGAAATTTTGTCAATTCAATTTAATTTATTGAGATCCAGATGTTTTTAGGTGGTAATTAGTGCGGAAACATGGCCGACCCGTCGATTTGAATCGAGGAGATCGGCCGCAAATTATCACAATGTTGGCTTGGAAAAAATTATTTTTTTTGTCAAAAGTAATTTATTTTGACTCTACAGACCTCCCCGATTAATAACATACAGAAATTAAAATTTTTGGGAGGGGGTACGAAAGTGCAATAGCGCCGATTATGAAAAAAGACCCCAGAAATAGTCTGTGAGTGTGAATGTGATGAACTGAATATTATACCTTGTCCTTAACCTCAGTCGTTGTTACGATTCCCTACAGTTGTTTGAGGAACAACGGCTAATGTCTATTTCAACCTGACTTGAGAGCATTCCAGGTGACCTAGCTTGCTCATTTTTGGTAGTACATACCTGATAAAGGTCTTAATAGGACCAGAAAGGACAGGCAGTCGACCTAAATCAATCATCATTTTTTAATCCATTTGAAACTGTATTGAAGGATATCCAAAAAGACTTCACTGAAAGGGGTTAAATGAAGAGAAGTGACTCCATGATTTGAAAGTTTAACGATATGTTTCCATGCCTACGTACCAAACTTCAGTTGGTAGGCATGGAGACATATTGTTAAACTTTCAAATCATGGAGTCTCTTTTCTCTCAGGAACCCCTTTCAATGCAGACTTTTTGTATATCCTTCTATACAGTTTAAAGTGGATTAAAAAACGATATTTTAGTTCAGCTTTCCACCAGTTGACTGTCACAGTGCAGACAGTGTCACAGTGTGATTTATTGTCAATCTCCTCAGGTCGTCGTTGAATGAATGTAGTTTGAAGTCTGATGTTTAACGATGCTACAACAATGCGAACAGTTCACAGCGATCTTCAAGACTCTTCCCGATAATATGATCGACAATTTCCTTCGCTGGACTCAGAAAACGGCAACAGGTAACGAGATCTCGAGGGGACCTCGAAAATACGAGACCTACGCGTAATTGGTACGTGAATGTGAGCATGTATATTCCTTGAGCAAAACTTGAAAAGATAGATCCCTTTTTCTGAGCGTCTTAGCTTCTAGAACAAAATGACTGATGATAATTTGCCACTGTATGTGTTGCTTTCATGGGCCGGTTGCTCAAAAGTTGGTTAGAGTTAACCAGTGGATAGTTTATACGGTGACAATTGAAATTTCATTGTGACTATGGTATTTAATGACCGGTTATCTTTAACCAACTTTTGAGCAACTGGCCCCATGTTGTGAAAATGTTATCTTCTCAATAAGATGTGGGGGAGGGAGGGGGGCGGCGGTCTGCGTAGACCCCCTGAATCCTCTGCCCCCCGCACACAGACGGTCGTCTGTCGACAATCTGTTGATGCATAGGTGCTTGTACTTTTGAAGTTTGGGGGCGAATCTAGTTTTGCTACTTTTTACCCCCAATTTTAAATTACGAGCCCCTGTGTGTTGATCGATGTTTAGGGGCTTTTCCATGGGAGGGAGGGGTGTCCAATGAGAAAAAAGGACACATTTTACGAAGCACCACATACTCTGGATACTTCCACACAATTTCAGGGGGCGCTTTCGGTCATTTCATGCGTTGAAAAAATTGTTATAGGTGGAAAACCTTGGTCAAAAAAATTTTGGAGTGACATTTTTGAGGGCACTTCAAAGTTGAGGGGGGTCCGGACACCCTGACATCCCCCTTTAGATCCGCCCCTGATGTTTCACAACAATATTGGTTTGTATTTGTTTGTAGAATTACTGGAGGGAAGAAATCGTGTGAGATATAGAAATTCAGACGTTATGATCAGAAACATTCAGGACGATCTGAGAGACATTTTACCTATTGATTGTACGGTTCAGGATGAACATATACGGTTTCCATCCTCGTCTCAAAGTCAGGTAGGTTGAAAGAGAGAGGGGTTGCCTCCATCCTCATCTCAAAGTCAGGTAGGTCGAGAGAGAGAGGGGTTGCCTCCATCCTCATCTCAAAGTCAGGTAGGTCGAGAGAGAGAGGGGTTGCCTCCATCCTCGTCTCAAAGTCAGGTAGGTCGAGAGAGAGAGGGGTTGCCTCCATCCTCGTCTCAAAGTCAGGTAGGTCGAGAGAGAGGAGAGCAGAGGGGGAGAAAGGGAGAGGGAGTATCCAAAGGGACATGATCAGATGCAGAAGGCCACTGAGGGGGTCAAAAGAGTTGATTTATCCCTAGCGAGCTAGTAATCTTAAAGATTTTACTAGTTAGTTATCTAATCGTTGTTGGTGTTAAGCTTATAATCGTATATGGGCTTAAATATGTGGTTGGTGAAAATATCCGATCATGACAATGATCTCAAGTGAGAGTTTGAAATATTGTGTATATGATTTCAACTCTTGATAAATGAAATTCCGTTTTTTAATCTGTTAAGTTCTGTATATAGGGGGTTTTAAACTTATCTGTTTTCTGCTGTTAATCTACACCAGGCACAGATACATTGATTCAATTAATTGATTCATTTGTGGATGCTTGTTTTTCAGAATTCCGATTCGTCACGCTCTACTACGATTCACGTCGATTCATTTATTTACGATGATGAGAAACTGGATGAACTTTGCGAACTCGGAAAAATCTCTCGTAATTATTGTCAGCTATGTGGAAGTCATCAGGTGTCACCTCTCAGTGAGTGTAACCCTCGCATCCCTCGGCCAAGACCAAGCACCCTCACTACCAGGACCCTCATCCTGCCACCCCTCTAACTGGGAAATTGGATCATACGACCCTGAACCCCCTCAGTCTAGATTTTGTACGATCCGCTCGATGTAAATATAAATGTAATTTCTCTTTAATAGAGAGTACAGTACAGTAGAAAGTGACCAGAAAATCTGTTATAATCGATAGTGAAATTGTGTTACTTTGATATTTGTTATATCCAATGAATCGTTGTGTCTGAGTTCATTATAACGAGGTTCCACTGTAGTTATAAACTATGAGTATCGTTTTTAAGACTTCGTTCGAAAAAACAACCGTTTCAGATTTTCATTTTCACTTCTATTTCAGCGTTTATTTCACATTCTGCGTCTTTGATTCAAGTGAAGTTTATTTTTGAGTATATTTTGTCGGATCTTCGCGGAAAAACAGTGATTGATATCGGTTCTCGACTCGGCGCTTTACTTTACGGGGTAAGTGACCTTCACTCTCTGCGGTTGATGCAATAGATCTAGATGTTTTACGGTTACACTTACTACTACTACCGGTTACATGCTAGACTACACAGATATATGGATCCTGGTCCTTACAACGCTTCAATTAATTTAAAACTCCTTCTAAATTGAAATGCATTTTAAGGTGCTTGAAACTCATTTCATGAGAGCAAAATGCCAGAAACTCCTTCAAAACTGCTTTAATTTTGAGAAGCATGTAATTAGAAATTTAGGAATTGTACATAAGACCCTGGCTCCATTGTGAAGTAATATGCATATGCGATACCATAAGCCTCCAGGTGCACAGAATCATGGCTTAGATTTACGACCAGTTTAAGACTATCTTGATTCTCTAGCCAATCTTACAACTTAAGACTTATATTAAGATTTAAAACTACTGTTAGACTTAAGTAACAACAGGAGCCAGTTCCATCGTCGAGACTTAAGTCCAAAAGTGGTCTTGAATATTAAGACTGGTCTTAAGTCTAAGCCCTGACTATGGAACTGGCCCCTGTGCGATATCAGTTCAATTTTGTGTACGTTTAGACTTTAGTTTATGGCTGCAGTAAAAAAGCCATCATGTTTCAAACACTAGTGATTGTGCATTGGTTTTGATTTCAGGCTTATTTTTACAGTTCGGCAGAGAGAATCGTTGGTGTTGAAATCAGCGCTGATTGGTGTCGAATTCAACAACAAATTATTGAGAAATATAAACTGAGTGATAGAATTGAGGTAAGCTGTATTGAGATAAGCTGTATTGAGGTAAGCAGTATTAAGATGAGTTCGGTTAAGCCACGATACGGTCAACTTATAAGTAACCCGACTAGAACACACATGACCGCTGCAGGGGCTGGTTCCGTAGTCGAGACTTATGTCCAAAAGTGCTCTTACATCTTAAGACTGGTCTTAAGCTGTTAGATTAGCTATATAACTAAAATAGTCTTAGACTAGTCTTAAGTCAAAGCCATGACTATGGAACCGGCCCCTGATTCATATTGCTAAGTCATCTCTAGTATTGTCTCCCAATTTGTATTTCTAATTCAATTTGATAAGTTTGAGTCATTATTTCGATGATTAGTTGTCTCAACTTCAGCAATTTTAACTGTATGTTGGAAATTTAAAGGATTGTATATTTGGTTTTAATTCTCTATTTTCAGGTACTTAATTCAGATGTTAGCTTGCAGTCTAGTTTATTGTCTACCGGTAAGCGATGATCTGTCATCTTCATCGTCGATATATTTCATATGTCTAAAAGTTATCGTTCGTTGATGGCGCGTTCTATGTTTGTAGGTGATGTGGTCATTATGAACAATGTCTTCGAATATTTCATGCCTGATGAAGAACAAAAGAAGTAAGTTTGACTTCAATAATCCCAGATCTGCCCACTACCTGATAACTGTAGTATCATTCTGCAGTTCTCAATCATCCCCCATTAGACATTCGTCACTACAGTTGTGCGAAGTCTTGAGAGTGTGCTGATAAAATGTCTAATATCTGGTGTAGTTCATTTTCAATTAAAATGTCTGAGGTGAAGCACTAAACACATGTGAAGTGTGGATGATCAGTTTTTGAAAGTGTGCTGATAAAATGTCTAATGTCTGGTGTTTGTAGTTCATTTTCAATTGAAAATATCTCAGGTGAAGCACTGAACACATGTGAAGTGTGGATGATCAGTTTTTGAAAGTGTGCTGATAAAATGTCTCTGGTGTTAGTAGTTCATTTTCAATTAAAAATGTCTCTTGTGAACTTCTGAACATATGTTACAAGTATGGATGAACAGAAATTGGAAGAATTGTGATATCTGAAGGAGTAACATGGCCCAAATACCATATTGATACCTGTATAAACACTGGATCCTGTAAAAGTCAATTAAAAAGTTTATATCTGTTTTTAGAATGTGGATGTTTTTGTCACAAACAGTTCGTAAATCGGGAGCATTAATTATTACTTTACCAAGTATTGAAGAATCAATGAAACAATTACAGGTAATGAATCAATGAATATCTATTTTATTTGTTATCGTGAGATTCGTTGTTTCATCAATGGTTTTCATCATGATCTCTTTATTTTGTATCATTTCAGTTACAGTTCCCTCAGAACTGGCTTTGTCAAATTGACCTCGATTCGAAACGTGAAATCATCTCGCGTGAATTATTTCCCGATGAAATCGACGCGATCGAAGACAATCAATTACACAATGTTTATCTGTACGAAGTTTTAGGCTGAACTGATTCAATTCCTTGTTTCTCGTTTGTGTCGCTTCATTCGAAATTGGTGGTGATTTCAAACATATTCCAATCCGTCTCTTATTATGTTATTTTATCCAATGTTAAAAGGAGCAGGGTTTAGATCTAATACTTAGGCTTATAATTAATCAGTGTTTAAACTGTTTGGGTTTAGATCTAATCCTTAGGCTTATAATTAATCAGTGTTTAAACTGTTAGGGTTTAGATCTATTCCTTAGACTTATAATTAATCAGTGTTTAAACTGTTTGGGTTTAGATCTATTCCTTAGGCTCATAATTAATCAGTGTTTAAACTGTTTGGGTTTAGATCTAATCCTTAGGCTTATAATTAATCAGTGTTTAAACTGTTTGGGTTTAGATCTAATCCTTAGACTTATAATTAATCAGTGTTTAAACTGTTTGGGTTTAGATCTAATCCTTAGACTTATAATTAATCAGTGTTTAAACTGTAAGGGTTTAGATCTATTCCTTAGGCTCATAATTAATCAGTGTTTAAACTGTATGAGTTTAGATCTATTCCTTAGGCTTATAATTAATCAGTGTTTAAACTGTTAGGGTTTAGATCTATTCCTTAGGCTTATAATTAATCAGTGTTTAAACTGTAAGGGTTTAGATCTATTCCTTAGGCTTATAATTAATCAGTGTTTAAACTGTAAGGGTTTAGATCTATTCCTTAGGCTTATAATTAATCAGTGTTTAAACTGTAAGGGTTTAGATCTATTCCTTAGGCTTATAATTAATCAGTGTTTAAACTGTAAGGGTTTAGATCTATTCCTTAGGCTCATAATTAATCAGTGTTTAAACTGTATGAGTTTAGATCTATTCCTTAGGCTTATAATTAATCAGTGTTTAAACTGTTAGGGTTTAGATCTATTCCGAAGGTTAATAATTAATCAGTGTTTAAACTGTATGGGTTTAGATCTATTCCTTAGGCTTGTAATTAATCAGTGTTTAAACTGTAGTCATTGGTCTCAATCATATAAAGTGCTATTATTGCTGTTTACAATCAATCCATGCGTATTTAATAAAAAACTTCATAAATGTTCAGTTTATTTGTTATAATTTTGTGTTGAGTTGATGCTGAATGACGATAAAAACAGGGGGTTCTCCTAGGTTCAAACCCGGACTTGTGAGAATCTGATTTTGAGTGATCCTTGTTATAATGCCGTCAAATAGAGGATTTACAGGGGTGTTACAGGTTCGAACCTGTTCTATTTGGAATTCTGATACTGAATAGAGGATGTACAGGGGTGCCCCGGGTTCGAACCCAGTGTTGGACTCCGTATTGTACAGAGTCCCATTCCGTCTTTTTTATGTACCCTTTTCCCTAGTTCCAAATTTTGTCCCCAGGTAGCGATCTGATCGCTCGGCAAATTCCGTCAATTTCCGTACGTCACACACACACCTTCGGTAAGAACAAAATGGCCGTTCATAGAAATTGTCATCGTATCCTGATCGGTGTTATTGTTATTGTTTGACGTCGGAAGGATTTAATGCAGTTGTATGCGTGAATATATATGATCGTGAAGAACAGGTTTCTATCTACAGACAGACGGCTGAAACATGTCGGACAGGTAAGCGACAATAGTATTCAATAAAACACGTCTGAGACTGAGGAGGAGGGAGTCTAGCGGCTGCTCGGTGGCTGCTGCTGGCTGAGTCCAACAACGGGTCATCATTCATTTTGTCTCTGCAGATCGAGTCTCTCCGCTCAACTCTTTCCCCCTGCTGTCTATTTAAGTGTCTTTATTTTCCTCAGACAGCAACAACTGCTGTCTATTTTAGTTTTACTTGTATTCTTGCGCCCAGTGGACATCCCGGACCCTGTGTGTGTGTGTGTGTGGACCTGGTCATCAAGATTCTCCTCTACCCTGGACCACTTGAGTATAAGAGACTGGGAATTGGTTCATCCATCCATCCAGTCGGTCTCCTCTCAATCACTATCAACAACTGATTCTTCTACTATTGTTTATAATATAGTAGGCCTTCTGTGTGTAGAGCCAGTCAGTTAGTGTCAGTGCGACCTGTATCTCACTCCCCACACAGAGTCCCCCCTCATCCTCCCCCATCCTCCCCTCCTCCATCCCTGCCACACACAATACACACTGATCCAGTGCAGGGAAGAATCTAACTCAAGTTTTGACTCATTAAAAAAAAAATTCAAACAATTTAATTTAATTTCGTCAAAATTTCCCTAACCCTTACCCTATGGTCTCTATCCCAGGGAGCCGTAACCCTAAGTCAGCCACCGATTAACCCTAACCCTAGCTCTTCAACCCTAGCGGGATTTGAACCTGGGTCCACGGATTGCAAACCCTGAGCCTTACCACTAGACCACAGAACTCTGATGAATGAAACAGTTTGGAAGTTTGTCTGGTCAGTGTGGGTGACCAGTCAGCTGTGAGGTGACCAGTCAGGTGTGAGATGACCAGTCAGGTGTGGTAACTGATCACCAGTCAGGTGTGGTAACTGGTGACCAATCAGGTGTGGTAACTGGTGACCAATCAGGTGTGGCATCTGGTGGCTACGAGTTCTGAACTGTGGGACTGGGTCCTGAACGGTGGAACTGAGTACAGAACTGTGGAACTGGGTCCTGAACTGTGGAACTGGGTCCAGAACTGTGGAACTGAGTCCAGAACTGTGGAACTGGGTCCAGATCTGTGGAACTGGGTCCAGAACTGTGGAACTGGGTTCAGAACTGTGGAACTGAGTACAGAACTGTGGAACTGGGTCCAGCACTGTGGAACTGGGTCCAGAACTGTGGAAATGGGTTCAGAACTGTGGAACTGGCTCCAGAACTATGATACTGGATCCAGAACTGTGATACTGGATCCAGAACTGTGGAACTGGCTCCAGAACTGTGATACTGGATCCAGAACTGTGATACTGGATCCAGAACTGTGATACTGGATCCAGAACTGTGATACTGGATCCAGAACTACGGAACTGGGTGCAGAACTGTGGAACTGAAGTCTTAAGTAGATGATGACAGTAGTTGAGGGGACAGTCAGAAATATTAATTTTGTTCTTTCTGTTATTATTAATTGATTCGGCACATGATAATTATTTAAGCTGCTGATAATATGTCAGTTGTGTAGCTGACTGTAAAGCAGCAGCTCACAGTCCCTGCTGCCTATATCTAATACATACAGTTTCATTCTAGTATTGTATACGCATTTTTTTGTATCATTTCTTAAACAATTCCTGAGAGTTTATTTTTGAGATAAGAGATCCTCGATTGATCGTCAGAACTCAGCGCGTTAAAGTTTGCCTTTGATTAGAGTTTCTTTATCACGAGAAAACACTGTAGAAAATAGAGTTCAATTGAAACATCAGAAATTTCTAATATCCCATCGGGATAGTTTGAGTTTAATTTATACGAGAGATTTAGTATCCTCGGGATATTGCCTGCTTCCTATACTCTCTCTCCTCCATCCAGGATATTACATTTCTCCAGTTACTGTTCACCAGAATCGGTTTAAAATGTTTAAACAATTAAAATGACCTAATCTTTTAACTCTGTATGAATCAAACAATTGAACAACTGTGGAACTGGATCCAGGCATTTCATGAATTCTAGCTCGGATGACAGGGGTAGATTCAGGGTCTGATTTCACGAGGGGTGTACTCCCAAAAATAGGGCATATCACTAGAATAGAAAGATATACCTCCTTTCCTCCAATTTGGGAAGGGGGGGGGGGGTTTGATGTACACCGGCATCCCTCCTCAGGTCTGTGGCTCTGTTTGAGATGTTTGAGTGTTCCGGGTTAAACTGATAGATCTCTGTAACTGCGACAGATCTGAACCGACGACGGTGACCGCCACGTCTGTTGTTTATTGGATTTGAGACTCACAAAAAAGATAAACCACTGCATACAACAAACAGCAGAAGCATTTTTGATATTGATTGTGAAAAAACAATTTATTCAACATGAACAGAGAGGAGAGGTCTGAGAGGGAGGGGGAGGGGCAGGGAGCGAGGGAGGGGGTGTTTTACTGCAATTGAAGAATATGTCAGATATTCAGAGATAATTGATGATGGTCATATATATAGTTTTTTTTTCTGTTTTGCGCTGTGGTAATATTGTCTGTTCCGCAGACTCAAGATTGAATGGATATTTATATCTACAATGTTGCGTTTGATTAATTTGGTTGAAGTTGTATTTTTTAAGAATGAGAGAGATCGGGGGAATAAAGCAACTCGGAGCGTTTTGATATTTATCAGTTCTGTTTCCATGGTGTCTCAATTTGTTACGATGTCTCTATTGGTAACTTCAATATCCCGGGACCAGTAATAAATGGATTATTAGTTCAGTACTGAATCAATTTGATCAGATAAACCGGATTAATGAAGAAAATTAAATTTATTTGAGAGTGTTTTGTGAATTCGGACCCTCATTGTACAAGGAGATATAGAAACCAGGGCCCAGTTTTACAGACATGACTTAGATTTAAGACCAGTTTAAGACCATTTTGGTTCTACTGGTTCTATAGTCAATCTAATAACTTCAAGATCAAAGCTCATTGTTGTTCTACAACAAATCTAACAACTTAAGATCAGTCTTAACTCATCGTAGTTCTATAGCCAATCTAACGACTTAAGACCAGTCTAAAGTCATTTTAAATTACACCAGTCTAACAACTTAAGACCAGTCTAAGCTAATTTTGGTTCTATAAAAAATCTAACAACTTAAGACCAGTCTTAAGATTGATGATCAAATTGGACGTGACTTTATAACTGGTTCCTGTTGATTCAGTTTGACTTCGAAGTCTACAAAATATATTGATAAGAATCATCTCTATTTGTACGAGTTGTGTAAAACTGGATGCAAGTATTTGAAACAATGTTTCACTGTTGAGACGTGTTTAATTAGTTTTCAGGGTATGAATTCATCTCAGTCTGAGTGGAGTTTATACCAATAACAACAACGACCGGGTTCGGATTCTGGAGCTGGGAGTCTCTGTAACATTAACCGTTTGAATCTGATTACAAGATCTTACGATTCTCAAGATTCAAGATAAACATAGAAACAGGATCCCGGGAGGGGAGGAGGGAGGAGGGGAGGTGATGTACCTCAGTGTGTATAGTATATACCACTACCAGCACCACCAGCACCAGCTGCTGCTGCTGCTGCTACTATAGTTATATACTAGTAATAGCTAGTGGATACAAGTGAAGTTTATGTCGAGATTTTGTGGTTGGAGGTTTTTTTACAAATTGATTTGTACTCGCGAATTCATTCGATATATCATCGGATATATTAATTATCTCGAGATTGCGGAGATCTCGAGATTGCGCGGAGATCTCGTTTGAGATATTTTTGGATTTATTGAAGGAGTCAGTTTGACCTCCACAGCCGCTGTATATGTTATACACTTATAGTTTAGTATTGGAGATATTGAGAGGAGGACAAGAGTGAGAGAGATGGATGGAAGTGGTTCTCACTCTCTGAGAGAGAGAAAAACTTATCAGAAGGATATTGAGATATCATTAATGAGATAATCATTTATAAAATCGGCCGAATTCACTAGACATGATCAGTTGATGTAGATCAGGATTATTGAATCAGTTGATGTAGATCAGGATTATTGAATCAGTTGATGTAGATCAGGATTATTGAATCAGTTGATGTAGATCAGGATTATTGAATCAGTTGATGTAGATCAGGATTATTGAATCAGTTGATGTAGATCAGGATTATTGAATCAGTTGATGTAGATCAGGATTATTGAATCAGTTGATGTAGATCAGGATTATTGAATCAGTTGATGTAGATCAGGATTATTGAATCAGTTGATGTAGATCAGGATTATTGAATCAATTGATGTAGATCAGGATTATTGAATCAGTTGATGTAGATCAGGATTATTGGATCAGTTGATGTAGATCAGGATTATTGAATCAGTTGATGTAGATCAGGATTATAAAAGCAACTTGTCTTCATCTCGAATATTTCGGAATATACGCCTAGCGAAAGTCATGATTTTCTCGGAAAGTTTAAAAATTGATTAGAACACTCGGTGCACGGTCGGTCTATCGAGGCCAATCTATCAGTTCTATTAATTACGGCTGTTAATTAACAATTATGGGTTTAATCTGTCTGTCGAGTGAATGTGAATGATACTACTGTAGTGTGTGATTGGATTCGGAGTTTATTCGAAATGTATCATTCTACAAACTGGCAATGGATGTACAGGAGTTTACCATCGAGACCTTCTTCATACAGGTAACCAATATCTATCTCACAACCGGCTGCTCAGACTGCTGTCAGTTTGTCAGGATTTATATGTCCGTCCCGCCTCCGTGCTCTGTGAGCTTGGGCCCTGTGATTAAGGCCACGGTTTGAATTTGTATTCATAAGATGAAAAGTAAATGTGCTCTTGGCGGTGATTTATTTCTGGGGAGGATTGAGAGGGAGTGAGAGGAGGGGATGAGTCATTCTCCCATGGTGTATGACATCCACCTGTCGGTCGGTCGGTCGTTGTTGCTCATTTCTACTCATCCAGTTTTCCTGCGATGGATGAGAATTGCTCAACGACTCTCGCTGATTTCCACTACCATTGAGAGTTCCCTACAACTCCTTTATTCCGCAAAAACCCCTAAACCAAAAATGTTTATCGAGGTCCTCAAATATCCTTGAATTTGAGCATAATGTCCATAAGTCCTTGAAAATTCCTTGAATTTTGAGAAATTGGCAATCAGAAATTTTTTAAGGTTTGAGGCCTAGTTAGTAGTCATAGGTTTCACGCGCAAGATACCCCCAAATTAATGCTTTACTGAGATAAACAGTACTGATTTAGGAGGAGTCTACTGTAATTGGGATATGAAAGTGATGCAACACCCCTCGAAATTTGAAATTTTCTTCTTGAAAACTCCTTGAACAGTCCTTCAATTCTGGAATGACTGACTGACCTGTAGGGTATCCAGGCGACTGCAGCCCGTGAAGTACGGAAGTGTTGAGTTATTGAACCACCACCACCAACACCACCACCGCCACCGACACCACCACCACCGACACCGCCACCGACACCACCGACACCATCGACACCACCACAACCACCGACACCACCACCATCACCACCACCACCACCGACACCATCGACACCACCACAACCACCGACACCACCACCATCACCACCACCGACACCATCGACACCACCACAACCACCGACACCACAACCACCACCAACACCACCACCACCAACACCACCACCACCACCACCAACACCACCACCTCCACCACCATCACAACCACCATCACCACCACCACCACCACCAACACCACCACCATCACCAACACCACCACCACCACCGCCACCGACACCACCGACACCACCACCGCCACCGACACAACCACCACCGACACCACCACCATCACCACCACCACCACCTCCGTGGCGTGTGGCGTACCGCGATCTCTCTCTCTCTTCCTCTTTCAATCCTCTTTCTTTTAAGTGGTTATTTCCAGTCAGGATGTTTTTAGTAGGAGTTCAATCTATTCTCCGCGAGATAGAAACAAAAAACAATAACATTCCTCACTAGAAACTACTGTTAAAAATAACTCACTCATTCGCTCGGTGAAAGTGCATCGCAGTCAGTGGTGCTGTTACTGTCAGGTGATGTCAGTGGTGGTTTGTCTTCTGCTAAAGTATTGTTAAAAACAACAAGTTGAAGGAAATTAACGCTTGACTCTGACTTCCCTTCGAAATGTATCGGTTTAAACGTTGACAATAGTGTCAAAAATTGGTGGAAATTCAACTGATCTTAACTCTATAAGAACTTAATCAAAAATAGTGGAGCCAAGTCCTGAACTGTGGTATTGGATTCAGAACTCTGGAACTGGGTTCAGTAACTGTGGAACTGGATCCAGTTCTCTGGAACTGGGTCCAGAACTGTGGAACTGGATCCAGAACTGTGGGACTGGGTCTAGAGTCATTAATTTTGGGGTATATATGAATTTGTGAATATTTGTCAGTGGTTGAACTAATGTTGATTGTTATAAATGCTCGAGAGGGGGGGGGGGTAGAGGGGGCGGGTCAGGTTAGGGGGGAAGTGCCAGGTCAGGGAGAACAAGGCCTAGGTTAATTAGAGTGATTCTATTTGTATGTAATTATCTATATGTGTGCCAACAACTATTACAAGTATATTTGACGACTACTAAAACAGTAAACATGCACTTTTAGTTCAGAGTACTGTTAGAACGGAGGTGACATAGTATGGTCATATATGTACACAGTAAACCTTTTACAGGGTTCATGCCTGAGGTGACCAGCACAACCCTTGTAAAACTGAATTAACTCATTGAAAATGGACTAATTTAACTCACAACTGTGGAACTGGGTCCTGAGTTCAGAGTTAACTCTAAATTCACAACTTGTGGAACTGGATCCTGTTTGTTTTTGATAGATCAATGTTTATAGCTCGGTCCGCTATACAGATCAATGGATTAATATTCCCCTCTCTCCTCTCTCCCCTCCCCTCCCCCCTCCCCCTTCTCTCTTCTGTCTCATGTCTCTATCTGTTCACTGATCAGTAAACATTACACAAATGGTTTCAGGCTAAATCTGATATCAACTCTGGTTTTTTTGTTGCTGTCGTTCGGGTTTTTAATCTATTATTATTACGGAAGAATGGATTGAGGGGAGGGGGATGTCTATCAATACAACTACTACTGCTGCTGCTGCTGCTGCTGCTGCTGCTGCTACTTTTTCGTAAGATAATTATATTTTCAGAGATTATTTTTACTAAAAATACTGGATTTCTTTGACGTATCATTGGTGCTCGAGGTCGTTAGGATTATATTCATTCACTGAAAACTAACATGAAATCATTTCAAACATTTCTGCCACTTTCGACAAAATTCTAAACCCTTCGCCAGGGCTTTATCTAGCAGGTACAATTGACCCCAACCCCCGAAGCTTTTGAAAAAATGCCCTTTTTGCAAATATTATTGTTATATCGAATAAAACTTCCTTTGTCAAGCTCCTCTACCCCCCAAATTCAAACACTAGTTAAACAGCCCTGTTTACCCTGTTAGTCATGTCTGTATGTAGATATCCTGTATTTCTTAAACCGATTATATAAAACATGTTTTTATTGTTATATTTTACAGGTGGGAATGGGTGGAGATTATAGAGCCACGGACCCAGGAGCACATGTACGCCAATCTAACGACCGGCGAATGTGTATGGGACCCGCCACCTGGTGTCAAAATGTAAGTAACTAAACCATTCCGTGTATAGTTCATACGTACGTAAACAATGGCTGCCTTCTTGATCACCCTATGACATCATCGAATGTCCCTATATAGCGATTGGATCTTGTATAAAACGTAGTCGTCTTCCACCATCGAATTGTAATTTGAAACATGGCTTCATCCCTAATCACCCTATGACATCATCAAATTGTCTGCGATATACCAAACGGCTGTCTATGTGTTCACCCTATGACATCATCAAATTGTGATTGGATCCATGAGATAGGCCTACTATACGGCTGTCTATTTGTTCACCCTATGACATCATCATATTTTCATCTAGTGATACCTGGGGATTTTCTCACAGGTAATTTTGATGATGTCATAGGGAGATGGGTATAACATGTACCGGTGTGAGTAGAATGTGTTATACATGTGTATGATATTTCTGGGCGCCATCTGTTACAAACATTCTCCTCCCTGTTCACATAAACAACAGCTTACACGTTGTAGTAAATACATCTTCAGCTGATAATTTGTTTTCAAGATTTTCCTCTCAATTTTCTTTGTGTGAAACATCGAAAGAAATATCCAACCCTTATTCGCTATATTTAATCGGTTTGATCGGCAAAACCTTCTTCTTCGCTGACTGTCATCTCCCTGGTGGAGGCCCTGGTACTAATGTCTATTTATTAATGGATGAGACCTGTTTTTCTGGGATATTTTGCTTACTTTTTGGGATACATACCTCATTTATGTCTTAACAGAATGCCAATAGTCGCGGACAACAACTGAATATCCGATATATTTCCAGTTCTGTACCAATTAGATGGATTGGCAAAAAGACTCCTTAAGTCCAGTTGAATGAGAGAGAAAATCCTCCATTTTGTGAAATTTCTTGAATTTTTACATTGTCACCATGCCTACAAAATGAAGTTATTTTTCTTGTGGGGTCTCAACAACTAAATCAGGGTGGCGTAGGCATGGTAACAATGTTCAAATCCAAGAAATTTCACAAAATGGAGGATTTTCTCTCTCATTCAACTGGACTTAAGGAGTCTTTTTGCCAATCCATCTAATTGGCACAGAACTGGAAATATATCGGATATTCAGTTGTTGTCCGCGATTTTTGGCATTCTGTTAAGACATAAATGAGGTATGTACCCCAAAAAGTAAGCAAAATATCCCAGAAAAACAGGTCTCATCAATTAATAAATAGACATTAGTAGAGACCCACGTACCGGTGGAGTTGCATGCAGAGTCAATGGGTCTCGACTGGTAGTCTGTCTAGTGGAGTCTCATGTAGAAATCCTAGTACCAAAGTTGTCCCCTGGTAGTCCCTGGTACTAGAAGAGTCCTATGTGGAGTCTCGTACTGTGGAAGAGTCCTACGTAGAGTCCCTGGATTACCAGTGGAGTCCTACGTAGAGTCCCTGATACTAGTGGAGTCCTACGAAGAGTCCCTCGAGTACCAGTTTAGTCCTAGGTAGAGTCCCTAGATTACCAGTGGAGTCCTACGAAGAGTCCCTCGAGTACCAGTTTAGTCCTAGGTAGAGTCCTATGTAGTAGAGTTCCTAGTTTGTAATATAACGCTAAGAGTTGGTGAGTTGTGATTATTCTCACAATTATAATGACTTCAACTCAGATTCATTTCACATGAGAAATCAAAAAGCTGTTATACAAATAGAACCAACTACACATCTTTAACTCGCGTCTCAGCTCTCAACTCTCAGCTCTCAACTCTCAGCTCTCAACTCTCAGCTCTCAACTCTCAGCTCTCAACTCTCAGCTCTCAACGCTCAGCTCTCAACTCTCAGCTCTCAACTCTCAGCTCTCAACTCTCAGCTCTCAACTCTCAGCTCTCAGCTCAATATTCATTCAGAATAAGAATGTTGCAGTTTATGAGAAATCTATTTGTTTTTCACGGTTTTTCATCAGTTTCTCGTTGTACATGTACTTAATTATTTATCACTTGTGAAATGATAACAAACAATCATTATCTTACTGACTGTATCGTCGTGGTTGAGATTTAAAAAACGGTCGTAGACCAGCTTCGTTCATTCTGTAGTTGATCTTATCGCGATGATACCCAATCTGATCAGTCTTTACATTAAAGAACACTTTCCAACTCAAGCTATGGCTATATGCAACTAAGCCCCGGTCGACATAAGCCCAAAAGTGGTGTTAAATCTTAAGTTTGGTCTTAAGTTGTTAGAATGGCTATAGAACTGAGTTGGTCTTAGACTGGTCTTAAGTCTAAGCCTTGACTATGCGACCGGCCCCAGGAGCTGGTTTCATAGTCATGGCTTAGGTTTATGACCTATCTAAGACCAACTTAGGTCAATAGTCAATCTAAGACCAGTCTTGTAGATTAAGCACAGGTTATAATGCAGCTCGGCCAAAGGTAAACTAGCAGTTCACAATTATTCTATGGTTTCAAATATTTCCTATTCACCTATGCTGGTTATAGATCTGTGATGGGGCGCGGGGATAGACTAGTGATAATGGTACCAGAATCTAGAATCAAATTCAACTAGCAAATGTGAAACTGGATCCAGCAATATTGAAGTTAATGAAACTAAGAAAGGCGCAACACTGGTATAATTATATATTACATGTTTGTAATAAACGAGCTAAACGTAAAGATTCTAAATATTTGCCAGTTTCTAACGGTTTTAATGTGACGAAGGAACTGAACATCAGAAGATTCGGAATCTTTGAATTATACATTTAGAATCGTTGAACAGAAAAACCCGACCGGCCGCGGCGATGACGGGCGTCTGTGAATTTAGAGATTAATGTAACCGGTCGTTTTTATACGCTTACATTTTTATGATAATCATGAATTGTGAGTGAGTCATCGTGAAACGTAGCGAAAAATATCTGAATTCTTTAAACTTCCTGCAATTATCGCTTGAGACTCATATTACACAGATCATATACCCTTATATATAATACAGACATTGAGAAATCTGGTTTTCAAATGAAGGTGAATTGTGGTGCATGAAAAGGTCACATCTGATGACAATGTGTGATCCTATTCCCGATATCTGTCTCTGTCTCTGTCTCTATTATTATTCAAGAAGTATTCATTAAAATAATCGATCTCTCTCTTTCGAAGGATATTTGAGATATTCTAGATATTTAGTGCCTGGTAAACGTGCCAGACACATAGCCCCAGATGTTTCGCTATGAGATATTGTGAGATATTCCTCCTCGACGATAGTTTATGAGATTTGAACAGATGTGAAATTCCACACATAGTACGAACTGTAGTCCAACTGTAATCCATACCTCCAATTACACCTTCATAATATACCGCATAACATAACATCGCCATTTGATATTACTGCAAGGATTTAGTATTACCAGTGGATTTAGTATTACCAGGGGTCTTGAGTATAGGGTTCCAGAGTATTACAGAGGGTTTTAGCATTACTGAGGGATTTAGTATTACGCATGGTTTTAATATTACCAGTGGTTTTAGTATCATCAGGGGTCTTGAATATAGGGTTCTAGAGTATTACGGAGTGTTTAGTATTACTGAGGGTTTTAGTATTACTGGGGCTGGGGGGATTCGGTTATGGTGAAATGTGAACTGAGTTAGAATGACAATCTTTCTCCCGTTCAACATTTAAGATTATGATTAGTGATTTAAACAGCCGTGTCTCCCTCCCTCCCTCGTTGGTTGGTTGAGATTGTTCATCAATGATGTATCTCACTCAGTCTGTATA
The DNA here is from genome assembly GCF_964204645.1 of Tubulanus polymorphus. Lineage (NCBI taxonomy): Eukaryota > Metazoa > Nemertea > Palaeonemertea > Tubulaniformes > Tubulanidae > Tubulanus > Tubulanus polymorphus. The sequence goes on along the minus strand of NC_134035.1, from coordinate 13,414,762 downwards.
TATGCCGTGTAGTGAGTGGAATGAGGATTTCACTGATTCAATTAAGCTCATCCATTCTCAGTAAATATAAGACACAGTAGACTGTAGACAGTCAGCCATTTAATTAGTGACTGATTGATTTTATTGATCACTGTCAACTATCTCCTAATCTCTCACCCCCCAGAGCCTTCTCAACTGTCACCCACAGCCCTGTCACCTCTCACCCCTAGAGCCTTGTGACCTCTCACCCCCCAGAGCTTTGTGACCTCTCAACCCCTGCCCTGTGACCTCTCACCCCTAGAGCCTTGTGACCTCTCACCCCAGAGCTTTAAGACCTCTCAACCCCTGCCCTGTGATCTCTCACCCCCAGAGCCTTGTGACCTCTCGCCCAGAGCTTTCTGACTTCTCGACCCCTGCCCTGTGACCTCTCACCCCCGATCCTTATGACATTTCACCCCCAGAGCCTTGTGACCTCTCACCCCCAGAGCCTTCTCAACTGTTACTTGTGACATTTACCCAGAAACATATCCACTTTTCCTGCCCCTCTCTCTCTCTCATCACCCTCTCTCTATATCAACAGTTCTGTATATAAATGATATACCATACAGTATCAGTATTAGTAATGCTATTTAGAATGTTCCCTCGTGGCTGATTCAGTCAGATAATTAGTCTATAAAACAACAACAACGACCGTCAAAATCCGATCTGATATTTTATAATAGTCGATAATTAAAATGTAATAGTTTGTAATGATAGATCAGTTCTCAGTGTTGTCATGGTTTTATTAGAGGATGACACTGATCTATGGCTTTACAAGGGCAGCTCGCGGCTCGCAGGGGACTCGTGTATACGATTTGAAATGTTTACTGGTATAGATTGATGTGGTTGTGTAGATGGATGAGGAGTCGGTCTGTAATACGATTATTATTGATTTCTTTATAAAATCACAAAGATAGAGATTCATATAATAGTCATATTGATGGACCGATATTGAGAGTATACCGGACCGGACCTGAAATACTGGCAATCATTTTATGTGTAAACATTTGGATAATGTTATATTTACTGGTTTGATGTTTGAATATTTGATCGCGTGGTATTTTATTAGGATGAAACATGCAATATGTTCATCTCAATAAAACAATTATATCATTGAGATTGAGAGTTGGGGACGTGGAGGGACAGTGAGGGGACAGTGAGGGGAGTGATGAATAAGGGAGGATTGCTAACTTGAGAATTGTACTGTCTAACACTGTCATTCATTGCTGTCTTTCTGATGATGCTGTCTTTCTGATAATGCTGTCTTTCTGATGATGCTGTCTTTCTGATGATGCTGTCTTTCTGATGATGCGATTGTCACAATTTCCATTTCTTAAATTATTTTTCAGTTGCGTTTGATTTGGCTGTGAATAAAATCATTTTCGTCCACGTCACAAAATTCTAACAATCTATGAATTGAGTTTTGCGGGCGGTGCTGTGTGGTTATTACTGACGTCTCTACTCAAGTCACCTCGTTCTTTTTCAATGTCTTAAATTTTTTAGTCAAATTTTCATTCAGACTCAAACCAGGTCCAGAGCTGTGGAACTGGGTCCAGTAACTGTGGAACTGGGTCCAGTAACTGTGGAACTGGGTCCAGTAACTGTGGATTTAGGTCCAGAACTGGGAAACTTGGTCTAGTAACTGTGGAACCAGGTCCAGTAACTATGGAACCGAGTCCAGAACTGTGGAACTGGATCCAGTAACTGTGGAACTGGGTCCAGTAACTGTGGAACTTGGTCCAGTAACTGTGGACCTGGGTCCAGTAACTGTGGAACCAGGTCCAGAGCTGTGGAACTGGGTCCAGTAACTGTGGAACCAGGTCCAGAACTGGGAAACTTGGTCTACAACTGTGGAACCGAGTCCAGAACTGTGGAACTGGATCCAGTAACTGTGGAACTGGGTCCAGTAACTGTGGAACTGGGTCCAGTAACTGTGGAACTGGATCCATAGTTGAACTGAGTCATGTAGTATTTGAATTGTTTAATATCCCTGCAGGGATGATTTATAATTGATTCTATTCGTTCGTTCCGTTAAGATGTAATTGATATTTGTGTTTACAGTAAGAAGACTGATGATAATCAATGGTGGGAGTTGTTTGATCAAAACACATCGAGATTCTACTATTACAACGCAACCAGTCAAAAAACAGTTTGGCATCGACCACAAAACTGTGACATCATTCCTTTAGCTAAATTACAGGTATGTGTTACTGGTCTCTCTCTATAAGGTGGAAATAACATCCTGGTGTGGACTCTGCTGAGTGGAACCACCATTCCTGGGTGGATGCTGCTCAGCAGGGTGGAACTATATTCCCTGCGGTGGATCCTGCTGGCGTCATCTTTCAAATCAACACCTGAAAATGATAACCTCGAAGCGCGATTAAAATCTCATGATTTATAAAAGTCATAAACCTAAAAATATCCTCGATATTTCATGATATTTTTGTGAAGCGCGTTGATATTTACGAGGTCCAGTTCGGGACCTGCTTTTCATTAATGATAATTATATCTAAGTCAATTGATCGTCGTCATTTGTTCACATGATGTTTGTTTTGTCTTCATTAATAATATTTGTTCTCACTGCTGAAAATTGCTTTTATACGTACATATATATATATATATATATATATATATATATATATATATATATATATATATATATATATATATATATATATATATATATATATATATATATATATATATATAATTTACATGTAAATGTATATACGGAATTTATATGTCAGAAATACAATACTGAATGTATTAGTGAGTATTTCATACACTGGCGTAGGGAGAGTGTAAGGAGAGAGAGAGAGAGAGTTGTTCTAACATTCTTTCTCTCTTTCTCTCTCTCTCTCTCTCTCTCTCTCTCTCTCTTGTTGATGCTTGATATGAAAATGTCGATAATAATGATATAAACTAGTTGGTATTAGTTGCTGTTTGATAGTGTAGTGGTGTAGTGGTACTGCTGGTGCTCAGCTTGTTCGGTTAAACTGTTCGCTCAGTTCAATCCTAGCTAGACCAGAAGTCCTATCTAAATGTTTCTTTGATTCCAAGTCAAGGAACGACAATGTTTATCCTTTGTGATTGTGGGAGTTATATCTAAAAACATATTGTGAACCCACGTGTAGACGCACACTCAGTTTTAGATCTCAGTGATCTACAGTATTCTAGCAATCATAGCTTTAGAGTTAGGGTTAGGAGGCAGACAGAACTCTATCGGAGATTTTCAGAGACTGGTAGTAGTGACTGGTAGTAGTGACTGGTAGTAGTGACTGGTAGTAGTGACTGGTATCAGTAATGATAGTGATGTCTCCTTTGTTTGATATTATCGCTATACTCTCGCTACTGTATGATATCCCGACACTGAGAAGGTGATGTCTTTATAAATTCCCGATAGACTCATTAATCTTGTTCTCTATTTAAATTACTCGGTTGTCTGAAACCGGATTGATCAGTGTTTAGCTATTTTCACTGCAGCAGTAGTAAGTGAACCGCCACCGCTACCGCTGCTGCTGCTGCTGCCGCTGCTGGTGCTGCTAGTAGTAATTATTCAATGAATACTTTGTTCCTTTGTCAGATGATTTTCTAGTTTGAATTCTCTCTCTCTCTTTATGTCGAGGAGGTTAATTAGTATCGAGTTAATTACGTGTAGTACGTTTATCTCGTCTATTGCTGTATCATATACACAATGAAATTACTATCAATTTTTAATGTTCTTCTTTTTTACGACTTCAAAAGTAAATCATTTCGCTTTAGAATCTAATATAGGTCATTCACCCCTCTCAGGTATCGCGGACCTCGGCGCAAAATTTTAAGCTGAAAATGGTGGAACATCTAGAGCCAAATCAGCTGAACTCTTGGGGCGGCAGTTGCTCAAAAGTTGGTTAAACATAACCAGTGGATAGTTACCGTAGTAACAATGAAGTTTTAGTTATCATTATGTCAACTATCCACTGGTTAACTCTAACCAACTTTTCAGCAACTACAGCCCCTGACCCACAACATTTTGTTTGTGCTACTGCATGAAGTGTAGCATTATCATAACCTGTGTGTAGGCTTGTTCATTTAGTTTTAAAATCCCAGTAAAACATAACTTTCCCCGTTCTCTACAAGTTACGTTAGTTTCGGTTTGGAAATATGTTTTCAGAACTAATTCAATGAAATTCAAATCAATTCAATGTTTACAAACTGTATGAGATTATTCAATCACAAACACCATGGCTACTGACATCATCATAACCTCAGCCATCCAATCAAACCCAAACCCTAGGTCAGGTGACCACCGGTGACATCATAGCCCGAGCCAGCCAATCAAACCCTAACCCTAGGTCAGGTGACCACCGGTGACATCATAGGCCGAGCCAGCCAATCAAACCCTAACCCTAGGTCAGGTGATCACCAATGACATCATAGCCCTAGCCAGCCAATCAAACCCTAACCCTAGGTCAGGTGACCACCGGTGACATCATAGGCCGAGCCAGCCAATCAAACCCTAACCCTAGGTCAGGTGACCACCAGTGACATCATAGCCCTAGCCAGCCAATCAAACAATAACCCTAGGTCAGGTGACAGTAGGAGTAGACTAGGTCAGGTGATATGACAGTCTCACAGTGATCAGTGACAGTTCACTGCTCTTCTCACTAACAAACCATTATAGTAATATATAACAAAGCCATATGTTACTATACGATAACTGGGCATAATACTCATATATACATCTATTTGTTGATAAACTGAAATAAAGTATTCACAAAGAAAAAACTCCCAGATTGAACAAGTTGAATCATCACTTGAACCAGGGAGGTGACATTAGTTTCACCCCTAACTCCCTAATACTCCCCACACTTTGATGAAATATATCGTACCAGAGCAATTAAACGCATCCGTTGTTAACTGTGTTCTTTGATAAACAGTTAATACTTGATAATTAGTCCCAGTCTAAACACATTCCACACAGAGTTCCACAGTGGCTGTTTGTTTTATTTGTTCTGTAATATTCTGATGAATTATGAGAGAACGGGGAGTTAGAGGGAAGGGGAGTTAGAGGAAAGGAGAGTTAGAGAGAAGAGTTAGAGAACAGGAGAGTAAGAGGAAAGGGGAGTTAGATGAGAGGAGAGTTAGAAAACTGTTCTATTTGTATTTGATCCACACAACACAAACTCGTAATAAACAATACCTAATATTTACATTAATGACATGTATGGTGGCTGACCGGTTTTATGTGACCAAACATATCGTAAATTTGATTGTTCTCTTGACTCAGGACTTCAGAAACCTGGATCCAGTTTGATCCGCAGTTCCGACGTTTTACTGTAGATCCGAGATAACTTTGAAACCATGGAACTGTAGAAAATGTGTCTTGAACGAAATCGATCCCGAATTGTGGAACTATGGATCTAGAATTGTGGAACCGGGTCCAGAACTGTGGAACTGGATCCAGAACCTTGGAACTGGATCCAGAACTGTGGAACTGAGTCCAGAACTGTGGAACTGGATCCAGAACTGTGGAACTGGATCCAGAACTGTGGAACTGGGTCCAGATCTGTGGAACTGGGTCCTGAACTGTGGAATCGGGTCCAGACATGCGGAACTGGGTCAAGAACTGCAGAACTTGATGCTGTCTATTTAACACCTGTTAGATATGAATGCTATATATCACTGTAGAATAAACAATTCTAACTCAATTTGTTGATTCATCAAAACTGAATATTCATAATAATACACAATTTGTTTTAAAACTTCCTGATTGAGGAGACTGTGTGTAAATGCACTGATGATGATGATGATGATGAATTACTTTGCTCGTGATCTATAGTTTCATTCGTCTGAGTATTTTAAAAAAAACGGCTGGTAATGAATGTGACTGATTATTGTCACTCCACCTAGCTACCAATGATTTCCAGTTGTCACACACACACACGAGTACAGCAGCAGCTTAAACAGCTACTTCGGTTCATCAGCTTTGATTTGATTCATCAGTAGAAACATGTGATGATTGGTTTTATACCGGAGTACTGAATATTGACCTGTCTCTCTCTCGATGTCTACGGTTTATTATTGAATACTAGAGTCATACGATGTGTAAGGAGCGGTGTGCTGCCTGGGAGAGAGTGGTGTGCTGCCTGGGAGCGGTGTGCCCACCTGTAGTGCGGCGCACGCCACTGATGAAAATCATTCATCTACAAATCATAAATCAGATAAAATGCGATAAAGTGAGACAAGTGAATATGACTCATCGATTGAGTAGTCGTTCGGTTGAACGGCGACTGATGACGGTGGTGGTGGTGGTTTTTACAACAAGTGATCTCCCCGCGCGCACGCACGCGCCCGTGTCATTACTATACTACTACACATAAACTGATTCATCAACCCTCACTTACCGCAGCCTACATCGAAGATTTTACGATCGATCGCAAGATTTGTTATCGGAGACTTTGACATGTATAGTTCTGTAGTTAGTGAAACTACTTCATTAAAAGAAACAAAATTCATTTGGATTACAGAGCATCAAAATAGCCCCGTCTCACATGCTGTCTCATGTCTCACAAAAAAAGCTTGATGGTAGGATACAATTAATCGACTTCACGAGACAATCAACACTTTGTGTTATTAGTACAATCACATCTGATGTCTATTTTTTCTTAACATTTCCTTCATCGTAATTTATCTAAACCACGATTTATCGTCTATTGTGATAAAATATGATATTTCTGCATTTGAAAAACCTTGAGACGGAGAGGGAGAGGGAGAGGGAGAGGGAGAGGGAGAGGGAGAGGGAGAGGGAGAGGGAGAGGGAGAGAGGAGGGTAGGGGGAGGGGAGAGGGAGAGGGAGAGGGAGAGGGAGAGGGAGAGGGAGAGGGGAGAGGGTAGGGGGAGGGGAGAGGAGAGGTTAATGGAGAGAGATTGCCAAATATTAGTTCCACCAGTGTTGTAGGTTAATACGTTTGACTTTAAAAGTTAGAATCATTTTTTTTCCAATGTTTTAACATAGGGTCTAATTTCATCAAGGACCCAAATCCACAGTTCTGAACCCAGTTTCACAGTTCAGGATCCAGTTCCACAGTTCTGTACTCAGTTCCACAGTTCTGAACCCGGTTCCACAGATCTTGATGAAATTTGAGCCTAACTTAAAACATTGGCAATGAAATGATCTTAACTCTTAAGTCAATCCAGATCCATTTACTTGTGAGATAGAGTTAACAGAACAATATATAAATATATATATATATATGCATATATATATATATATATATATATATATATATATATATATATATATATATATATATATATATATATATATATATATATATATATATATATATATATATATATATATATATATATATATATATATATATATATATATATATATATATATATAGATATATATATACACATATATAATAGATAGAGTTAACAGAACACAATATATATGTAAACATATGAATATAAATTACTATTTGTAGACATTGAAACAGAATACAGAAGTTCGAGATGATAGTCATTTAAAAGCTGCTAAAACGAAGGTAAAACGTGAGATTTCAACTCAAACGCCGGATCGACAAACGGCAGTAAGTCCCTGTACCCCTTCATTCATCAACACTTTACTAAAATACACTCACTTTTATATTGCGTTTTAATAGTTGTTTTGTTTTTTATTAAACACAGTGTGTATAAATGTTAGTATGAGCTGCTGTTTTCAGCTGCTAAAAAACGACATGTCATCGTCATTTTCCAATAAAGCAATAATTCATGTTGTTAATATTAGATGTATTAGGTGTATTTTACCAGTTGAATTGAGTGGTGTTTGATGTTGAGTGTAGTATGGATAAGAACTATCAGCTCGTATAAAGTTGTATGTACCAGGCTACGGCCTGTGTATGTTCAATGTACATATACCAGTCTGCGTGTACCAGCCAACGTGTGCCCGGTTTACCAGCCTGTGTACATGTATCAGCCTACATACGTTTGCACGGTGTACCGGCCTGTGTACGCCGTGTGCCAGTCTATGTACATGTACCAGCCTGCGTGTACGTGGTGTGCTGGCCTATGTACATATACCAGCCTGCGTGTACGTGGTGTGCTGGCCTATGTACATGTACCAGCCTGCGTGTACGTGGTGTGCTGGCCTATGTACATATACCAGCCTGCGTGTACGTGGTGTGCTGGCCTATGTACATATACCAGCCTGCGTGTACGTGGTGTGCTAGCCTATGTACATGTACCAGCCTGCGTGTGCGCGGTGTACGGTCTATGTACATATACCAGCCTACGTGTGCTTGAACAAGCTTTTGTGTGCCAGTGCCAGTGCCACATTCATGTGCATGAACCAGCGCTTGTGCACACCACCCCGAGTATATGTGTGCTATTTAGCGCACACTGTCATGAGTATATCTGTGAGTGTGTATGGGTACCAGTGTGCCTTCGTGTGCCAGCCTACGTGTGCCATTCCTCTTTAGTTCGTTGTTCACGTTTTGCACGGTTTTTTTTTCGACATTTATTTGTAGAAAAGTGATCATCATCATCATCATCGTCATCAACAACAACAACAACATGTGCGCGCACAGTCGGTTAAAGCTAACGCGAGCATGACACAAACCAGTCCATATCTATCGCGTAAACATGTAAGTTTCATATCTCATTCCCCCCAACTACAATCATACTACCTCACGGGCAGGGATTCGAACTCCGTGGCATCGTGAGACTCTGTTATATTCCTCTCTCAGGGATTCATGACGGTATCGTATCACCATCAGGTTTGGATTCCCATGTGGCTGAGTCTCGTGATGTCATCGAGTTCGAATCCCTGCTGAGGGAGAACCGTAGCTGAGTCTCGTGATGTCATCAAGTTCGAATCCCTGTTGAGGGAGAACCATGGCTGAGTCTCACGATGTCATCAAGAGGCCGGTTGCATAGTCATGGCTTAGACTTAAGACCAGTCTAAGACCAACTTGGTTCTATAGACAATCCTACAACATGAGATTGGTCTTAAGATTTAAGACCACTTTTGGACTTAAGTCAAGACTGTGCAACTGGCCCCAGGTTTGAATCCCCGCTGAGGGAGAACCGTAGGTGAGTCTCGTGATGTCATCGGGTTCGAATCCCTGCTGAGGGAGAACCGTGGCTGAGTCTCGTGATGTCATCGGGTTCGAATCCCTGAAGGGGGGGGTAGTATGCCACAGATTCATCACACTGAAGTACCGATACTGGTAAGTGAAACTACAAAACCTAGGAGCTGAATTCTTGCGAACAAAGTGAGAATTGATTTCATCCGATTCATCGGTAATAAAACGATTGTTTTGTGTTGAATGCTGTTTTTGTTGTGTTTTCTGTTTATTTATTTCTGCACCGGTTCACTATTGACATTAACTGACTGCTTACGTCCAGTCTCTCCCCCGACCCCGCCCTCTATCTAGCGCTGGATTCGTGATTCGAAATATAGCAGTTTTAATTGTTGTATATTGTCGTTATAGAGACAACACGGTTCGGGACGTTATAAAGAAGATCGTTGTATGAATGGCGAACGAGTTCATCATAAACGAAGAGGCAGCGCACCGGTTCAACCTCAATACGTCAGGTAGGTCCACCGCCTCGGCGAGGGGGGGAGGTAGTGCACCGGTTCAACCTCAATAGGTCAGGTAGGTCCACTGCCTCGGCGAGGGGGGGAGGTAGTGCACCGGTTCAACCTCAATACGTCAGGTAGGTCCACCGCCTCGGCGAGGGGGGGAGGTAGTGCACCGGTTCAACCTCAATACGTCAGGTAGGTCCACCGCCCCGGGGAGGGGAGGTAGTGCACCGGTTCAACCTCAATACGTCAGGTAGGTCCACCGCCTCGGCGAGGGGGGGAGGTAGTGCACCGGTTCAACCTCAATACGTCAGGTAGGTCCACCGCCCCGGGGAGGGGAGGGGAGGTAGTGCACCGGTTCAACCTCAATACGTCAGGTAGGTCCACCGCCTCGGCGAGGGGGGGAGGTAGTGCACCGGTTCAACCTCAATACGTCAGGTAGGTCCACCGCCCCGGGGAGGGGAGGGGAGGTAGTGCACCGGTTCAACCTCAATACGTCAGGTAGGTCCACCGCCTCGGGGAGGGAGGGGAGGGTATATAGTTGGTGTGGTAAATCTGGAGCGAGTGGCGTCCAATTCAAGATATTTGCGTCAAATCAAATAAAAAAAACTGATATCGTTTTATTTATTTTAACAGGAAAGATTCGTTGGAATCGTCGAGTCCGATTCAGAGGTCGACCGTTGAATCGCCGCGTCCTCGTCGTCATGGTAGCAGAGATTCATCGCGGGGTAGCGATAGTAGCAGCTCGTATCACAGCGCTGTTAGTCACGGTCGTAGCGCGTCGTACGACACGTGTCCGCGATCCGATTCTATAGACGTCGTCGCTTACGGTAAACCGTGTCAGAGTCCGAGCCTACGTCGTACCGTCGATTGTAACCGCCCCGCCGACGGTAACCGAGGAGATAGTTACCGCGGAGACAGTAACCACGGAGATAACGGAGGAACGAGTACGCGGAAAAGTCGACATAAAAACGTGGTCGATAATCAGAGTCCGTTCTACGACAGCGGGACTTACTCGCGTGGTTCGTGCGATAGTGTTACCCAGTCTCACTCGCGTAGCTCGTTAGAGAGCGCTCAGTCGCAGACGTTACCGCATCGGTCAACAATCGCAGCCGTAGATAATATCTCGTCTCATCATCGCCACGGTTACGAGTCATCTCACTCTCGGAGCTCGTACGACTCGTCGCCTCAGTCGCGAGGTTCCATCGATAACATGCCTCCGTTTATAAACACGGAGGATTTCCCTCCTCCGACGTTTACACCGGCCGATATCAACCGGGGATTCCCGTTCCCGAGCGCCGTCGCCGGCGACATGATCTTACAACAACAACAACAGAAACCGAAACCGCGGGCGTTCCCGCGAACGAATCCGACTTATTTGAAGAAACGCGGTGAAACGGGGAGTAGCGGAGGGGGAGGGGGAGGAGGGGGGACGTTTCAAAGACGAGGTACGATCGATTCTCAATACGAGACCGGAACGACCGAAACTCAAACAATCGAAAACTCACCCGTTTCTACGACGACCAATACGACGACGAATCTGGATTCGAGCGAATTTAATAACGATAATAATTTGAATTTGTATCGACAAGAATCGGACAGCGATTCGTCTCATCATCGCGGCGCCATCTATCACGATTCGTTGTATCACGAACGTTCCGATTCGCAGACGTCTCAAACGTCTCTCTCGCGTACGATGAGAGATCAATCGGATTCTCATTCATCTCAAGGATCGCTGCGTAACCTACCGGATAGTCACTCGTCGCACGGGTCGCTACGCGGGCTCGGCGGTTCCGACGCCGTCGCCGTCGGTAGCCCGTCGTCTCAGGGCTCGTTACGGTACACCGCGGGCAGCGGCGGCGTAGTCATGACGACGGATGACGAACAGTTGTCGTCTCGTCCGTCGTCTCAACGTTCGTTTCACAGCAGTCCGCGGCCGGACCGGAAAATAACGTCATCTCCGCATCAATCACTGGATAGTAACTCATCGGATACAAATAATCCAGCTGCAGTTGCAGCAGCTGCTGCGGTAGCTGGGCATCATCTCGACGATACACCGCGTAATCACTACTCGCATGAAACAATGCCAAACTATTCACGACCGAATAAGATTAAATATTCACGATCAGAATCTGTGAATTATCCTCCGCAGCAGCAGCAGCAGCAGCAGCAGTCGTCTCCCGCCGCTCACAGGATGATCGGTTATCACCACCCGGCATCACGAGGGGGCGCCACCGTCGACCCATCGTACGCACGATCGACGTCGAAACATCATAACGAATATGATTTACACATTTACCAGGAATTAGACATCAGCGGTTTACAGGAACCCGGTTTAAACACGAGTTATCAGGCTGATTTACCGGGTGGAGATATCAGCTTCCGATCTGAAGGTACGTTTTAAAATTATTATCAAAATAATACGTTCTAATATTTGTTACTGATGACTAGAGTAGAACTGTCAGTCAGGTTCCACAGTTTTGAGTTAGAGTTAGCTTGTCGAGTAATTGAATTAGATCATTTTCCAATGAGGTAACAACTCTTTGAGTCAAATCTTGAGTTTGACTCTGAAGTTAAAATAAACTAATTTTAACTCAGAGGTAACTGTAATTCAGAGGTAACTGTAACTCAGAGTTAACTCTAATTGGATCCTGAGCCTTTATTAGCGTATCTTCGTAAGTGAAGTAAAATGATGGTTTGTGAAGAATGATGATGATGATGATGATGATGGTGATGATGATGATGATGATGACAGTTTATAGGAACGGGTTCATTATCAGATTAACACGTTTTCTGTGTTCTTTATATAAACAGTCCTTCACTTCATCAAGTTGAATTGGGGTAAAGTATTCAACAATACATATATACATAAATATAATATTTATCTATATATTTATATTATTATTATTATTATTATTATGCATACAATATATTTGTATTGTTTGTTACAAAAATCATCTCATTTCTTGAATGTCTAAAACGGTTTGAGAGGGTTGGAATATTGGAAGTATCATTACTGCTGCTGTTGCTGTTGCTGCTGCTGCTGCTGCCGCTGTTGCTGCCGCTGCTGTTGCTGCAGAGTCTCTTGTCATGATTATCTATAAACTCTATTCCTCTGATTTGTGCTTGCATTTAATCTCAAACAACATTTACGGCAGCAGTCTCTGTTCTCCTGCGTGTTTTCAGTGCCATGTTAGTGTCTTTTTATTCCAACCTGGTTTTTTGCAATAGAATTAATATTGTTTTTATTTTGAACATCATCTGGTAGATCTCATCTCAATTCATCTATCTCGATATATCATCCTGACATGGATCTCATCAGTTCATCTATCTCGATATATCACCAATGTGTAGTTCTAATCCATTCATATATCGTGATATATCATCATGTATAGCTCAAATCAATACATATATCTTGATACATCGTCACGAGGTAGATCTCTTCCATTCATCTATCTCGATATAACATCATGGTGTAGATCTCATCAATTCATCTGTCTTCGTATATCATCATCATCATCATCATGTAGATCTCAGTTCATCTATCTCGATATATCACCCTGGAATAGATCTCATATCAGTTCATCTATCTCGATATATCAGAATGGCGTAGATCTCGATATATCACCCTGGAATAGATCTCATATCAGTTCATCTATCTCGATATATCGCAATGCCGTAGATCTCGATATATCACCCTGGAATAGATCTCATATCAGTTCATCTATCTCGATCACAATGGCGTAGATCTATCTCATCTCGATATATCATCATCACATATATTTCATAGCGATTGATTTCTGGTGTTGTTTAGGATTAAAATTATTTCATTGTTGATTTGTTTAGTAGTAAAATCATTGATCCAACCTCATTGTTCACTTGCCACAGGTGATCTCAGTTTACCTGTGTGGTCTCTGATGTGATGGTGCACTATCTAAACTCCCTGTGTGTGTGTGAGATCGCTCTGTCCTTTCATACGGAAAATCATTGCCTGCAAATATTGTTTTTTTACTCAGTTTGTGTATAACTCTATTGAATGTGATTTGGGTATACCGGCGAGCTGCATGCTTCGTACTATCTGAATCTTACATACGTGTCTCTCTTATAATGATGCTTGATTCCTGTCGTGTGCTGTGGGTTTCGAACTGACACACAGAGAGACAGAGATCAGTGGAATTAATCATTCCATTTATCAATTATCAATTTAATAAAAGTGTAATTCCTAAATTTGTCTAACTTGATTCTAATTGATTAACATAAAACCTAGTTTTAATCATCAGTATAAAACAATTCCTAACAATGTTTAGATTAGTAACAGTAGTGAGTTTATCACCCGGGGCAGGGATTCAAACCTGATGGCATCACGAGACTCTGCCACATTCCCCTCGGCACGGATTCAAACCTGATGGCATCACGAGACTCTGCCACATTCCTCCCTGGGCACGGAGTTGAACCTGATGGCGTCATGAGACTCTGCCACGTTCCTCCCTGGGCACGGATTTGAACCTGATGGCGTCATGAGACTCTGCCACGTTCCTCCCTGGGCACGGATTTGAACCTGATGGCGTCACGAGACTCTGCCACGTTCCTCCCTGGGCACGGATTTGAACCTGATGGCGTCATGAGACTCTGCCACGTTCCTCCCTGGGCACGGATTTGAACCTGATGGCGTCATGAGACTCTGCCACGTTCCTCCCTGGGCACGGATTTGAACCTGATGGCGTCATGAGACTCTGCCACGTTCCTCCCTGGGCACGGAGTTGAACCTGATGGCGTCATGAGACTCTGCCACATTCCTCCCTGGGCACGGATTTGAACCTGATGGCGTCACGAGACTCTGCCACGTTCCTCCCTGGGCACGGATTTGAACCTGATGGCGTCATGAGACTCTGCCACGTTCCTCCCTGGGCACGGATTTGAACCTGATGGCGTCACGAGACTCTGCCACGTTCCTCCCTGGGCACGGATTTGAACCTGATGGCGTCATGAGACTCTGCCACGTTCCTCCCTCAGCCCGAATTTGAACCGGATTACATTGTGACACACTGCCGCAATCCTCCCTCGCAGAGATACAAACCAGAATCCTGCCATCGTATAAACCCTGCTCTAGATGACCATCTGTCCCTTACAGGGATTCAGGGACTGATGTTGGGACTGGTATATGTAGTATTGAGTAGCGCGATGGTCGTGTTTAGTCTCTGTGAGGATGTGTGTATTCAGTACTGTGATGACATACTGAGTGTGCATTAACTACTAAACACCCTTCCCTCCTCTATACTTCTCCCCCCTGTCACAGATGAATATTCTCTCCCTCTCCCCGTCGTAGATGAATATTCCCTCCCCCCTCGCGGATGAATATTCTCTCACCCCTGTCGCGGATGAATATTCCCTCCCCTGTCACAGATGAATATATTTATGAATCGATGTATTGTTTATTATTTAACCATTAGGTATCGATACGCGACAGTTCGAAGACTCATCCGATAGTAACGTGTTTATTCCGGCGTCGCCGCACCCGATGAGTCGAGCTATAGACCCTCCGCCGCAACTAGACCTACATCACAACTCGCTACGACGTAAACGACTCACGGAGTCAGACTCCGCGACTCCGTTACTCGAGAAGAGCACGTCGTTACAAGCCGAATTAGCGCAGCAGCGCCCCCTATCGATGGTCGTAGCGTCTCATTCTGAAGCGAATATAATGTGTCCCGGAACGAACTCATTACAACGAGGGGTGAGTAGGTTGTTATCAATTCAGTTTTTGAAAGTGTGCTGATTTAATGTCAGCAGTGTTGTAGGGTGTGGGCTGAAGGTGTTGCAGGATGTGGGCTGGAGGGTGTTATAGGTTGTGGGCTGAAGGTGTTGTTGGGTATGGGCTGAAGGTGTTGTATGGTATGGGCTGAAGGTGTTGTAGGGTGTGGGCTGAAGGTGTTGTAGGGAGTGGGCTGAAGGTGTTGTAGGGTGTGGGCTGAAGGTGTTGTATGGTATGGGCTGAAGGTGTTGTAGGGTGTGGGCTGAAGGTGTTGTATGGTATGGGCTGAAGGTGTTGTAGGGTGTGGGCTGAAGGTATTGTAGGGTATGGGCTGAAGGTGTTGTAGGGTGTGGGCTGAAGGTGTTGTAGGGTATGGGCTGAAGGTGTTGTAGGGTGTGGGCTGAAGGTGTTATAGGTTGTGGGCTGAAGGTGTTGTAGGGTGTGGGCTGAAGGTGTTGCAGGGTGTGGGCTGGAGGTATTGTAGGGTGTGGGCTGAAGGTGTTGCAGGGTATGGGCTGGAGGGTGTTATAGGTTGTGGGCTGAAGGTGTTGTAGGGTGTGGGCTGAAGGTGTTGCAGGATGTGGGCTGGAGGGTGTTATAGGTTGTGGGCTGAAGGTGTTGTATGGTATGGGCTGAAGGTGTTGTAGGGTGTGGGCTGAAGGTGTTGTAGGGTATGGGCTGAAGGTGTCGTAGGGTGTGGGCTGTAGGGTGTAGACTGTCAGTCAATTGATACCGGTATCAAGGGTATCAATCTGGTCTGTTATTAATCTTGAATGTTTGTCTATTTTTCTGTATAAAACAGGGTCAGCGACATGCTACAGTACCGGGAGCGTTGTCTTCATCAAACCTATCAAAGAAACCAGGATCTGATAGTGATATCGAGAGCTATGCACAGATGTATTTGAATACTCATAAAACTGGATTATTTGGCAAAAAAATGTCGATTCATCACATGTTATCGTGGACCAAAGTAAGTAACGTAATTTATCCTCTGCGTTGAGAATTTGAAGTTGCCCTCGTATGAGAATCTGTTATTAACAATCACGATCCACGGGTTTCTCAAATCTACAGTTACAATCAGTTCATGTCCAATGTTTATGAATCAAATTTTAACTCAAAACTGTGGAACTGGGTTCAGAACTGTGGAACTTGATCCAGATCTGTGGAACTCGACCCAGATCTGTGGAACTCGACCCAGATCTGTGGAACTCGACCCAGATCTGTGGAACTCGACCCAGATCTGTGGAACTCGACCCAGAACTGTTTGAGTGGGTCCAGGACTGTGGAACTGGAACCAGAACTATGTAACTGGGTTCAGAACTGGAACTGGGTTCAGAACTGTTGAAGTGGATCCAGAACTGTGGAAGTGGATCCACATCTGTGTAACATGATCGCGTGTAAAGTGTGTATATTTTTCAGGAGCCGATTCAGAAACCGATGCTTCGAACGAACGATAAAAACGTGAAAAAAGACGCGTGTGAAGTGTTTAAAAATATCCTTTTATTGATAATTATTAAATTAGACCCGACTAACACGGTACTAACACCAGACTTACACCACACTCACACCAGACTAGCACTGGACTGGTTGTACATGTTTCATTGTATTCCTGCAGTAAACTCTGCTCCTATTTTTCTGTATATGTACCATCCAACTCTGGAGATATCACTTTCAAGTCGGAATAATTAACCGAAAATATTCAGCTGAGTTTACATCTACAAACTCAACGGTGTGTAACTGTACCTGGCCAACAACATAACATGTATCAGTTATTGAAATGAATATTTCTATGGGGGGGTTAACTGTACCACACAAATCAAATCACAATAGAATTGTTCCTTGATTTACGCGGTGCACTGATTCAGATGTATATGGCTGATCGTAAAACTAAAAGCACCAGTCAACAGGTGGCCTGGGAGATCGTTACGAAAGGATGGAGTTCTCCGTTTCTACGAGATGAACTATTTATACAACTATGTCGACAAACTACTGATAATATTAAAGAGTAAGTAAGAGCCTTTAGGGCCAGATTTAGGGTATGGTCCCGGGGGTCCGGACCCATGCCCTCTCATGAAGATTGCCCTAATCGTTGAGAGTGTTGAAACCTGCAAATTTGACGTTCGTCCTCTTAGAATTTGATTATTTCCAAGTTTTCTTCTTCAAAACTACCACACTGAACCCCAATAGAGGCTGTTAACTTTTATCCCAGAAATGCCCTTTCTTCTGGCTTCCTTATCAATCTTCAGGGGCCGGTCGCACAGTCATGGCTTAGACTAAAGACTAGTCTAAAACAAACTTAATTCTATAGCCAATCTTACAACATACGACCAGTCTTAAGATTTAAGACCACTTATGGACTTAAATCACAACTGTGCAACTAGACCCTGGCCTTCCAATCCCCTGTAAGTTATCTGACAGCGTTCAGCTATACACAGTGAACGATGTGTTCAGCTATCTGAACATTGTTATATACACAGTGAATGATTTGTTGTATTATATTTGCAGCGATAGTTTACAACGAGGTTGGGAATTATTAGGAATATGTTTAGCGTTCTTCCCGCCGTCGGTGAAGTTTCATTCGTATCTCGAAGGTTACATCTACCGCCACCTGGATCCGATCTGCGACACCGAACGGGTAAGAGAGTGATCCTCGATCGCCGCAGTAACCGCCACCAGCGACCGTATTTCAGTATTGCTATATATCGTTCTCGTGTAGGTTCCCGTCAGCCATTTTGCTCTGTATTGTCAAAAGAAGTTGGAACGCGCGGCTAAACTCGGTGCCAAAAAAGGTTTAAGACCTCCGACGCTAGAGGAGGTCGAACAAGCCAAGGTACGTATTACACATTGTCCAAGAAGCCAGTTTCCTGATTTAAGACCACTTTTTGTTCAACTGCGCTATATCCGAGTTGAGAATTTGCCAGCCGGTTTTGATTGAGATGAACCGATGATAATTCCCAGTGGATATTTAGCCATATAAGTCAGGGTCCAGTTCCACAGTTGTGAGTTAGAATTAACTCTGAGTTAAAATTAGTTCATTTTCAATGTTTTAACTCAGGGTCAAATCTTAACTCACAACTGTGGAACTGGGTCCGGAGTTTTTACTTCCACTCATCTACGCCGCGCATGCGCACAGAGGTGTACGACTTAGAAAATTCAAGGAAAGCGTGGAGATCAGAGATCGATAAATTTGAATTTGAATTTGATAAAATTGTGCGGATCGAGCATATTGCGAGCGTAACGTTTTTCCGCTAGACAACACCTACCTACTTGTAAACATAGCGTAACGTTTTAACTACATATAGCACTCAACCTTACCCTAACCCTATCCCTAGGGACCCTCACGACCCTAACCCTATCCCTAGGGACCCTCACGACCCTAACCCTATCCCTAGGGACCCTCACGACCCTAACCCTATCCCTAGGGACCCTCACGACCCTAACCCTATCCCTAGGGACCCTCACGACCCTAACCCTATCCCTAGGGACCCTCTCGACCCTAACCCTATCTCTAGGGACCCTCACGACCCTAACCCTATCCCTAGGGACCCTCACGACCCTAACCCTATCCCTAGGGACCCTCACGACCCTAACCCTATCCCTAGGGACCCTCTCGACCCTAACCCTATCCCTAGGGACCCTCACGACCCTAACCCTATCCCTAGGGACCCTCACGACCCTAACCCTATCCCTAGGGACCCTCTCGACCCTAACCCTATCCCTAGGGACCCTCTCGACCCTAACCCTATCCCTAGGGACCCTCTCGACCCTGACCCTAAACCTAATTATGATAAGGTACAGTCAAATAGCGGAAGTAAATACTTTATCGTATACAGCTAAATATCCACTTCAAAGATAATTTCGATGATGACCTTGTGTTTTATATTTGTAGCGTGGGATTTTCCACCCGTCAATGTTTAACAGTACGTTAGAAGAAGTGATGACGCTACAATACCATCGAATGCCTGAATGTCGGTTACCGTGGATACAAACAATGCTGTCGGAAGAGGTCCTACGTCTCGATGGTGCTCAAACCGAGGGAATATTCAGGTTATTGCTATTTTTATCTCGTAAAAGTTTTGAGACTTTTAGACTGGCTATATCACTAAGATGGTTTTAAATATAAGCCATTAACTGCAACTGGCAGATTGAATTTAGATTCAAGATTTTTGATTCGAGGCCAGTTTAAGACTGACTTAGTTCTGTAGTAGCTGCCTAATCTAACAACTTTAAGAACTGTCGAGCAATTCAAAATCACTCTTATGTCACTTATGTCGAGACTATGCAACTAGCGATGGTTCTGTAGTCAAGACATATTACTGGTCTGAGCCCATTGTTGTTCTATAGTCAATCTAACAACTTCAGATCAGTCTTAACACTTAAGACCTCTATTGGACTTAAATCATCAAATATGGAACAGGTTCCTTGGCGCTTGGCTGTACGGTCGTGACTCGAGTCCAAAAATGGTCTTATATCATACAACTGGTCTTAAGTTGTTAGATCGGCTATAGAACTGAATTAGTCTTAGAACGGTCTTAAGTCTAAACCATAAACTACTATAAGTTAGTCTTAGACTGGTCTGAAGTCTAAGCCATGAACTAACTTAGTCTTAGACTGGTCTGAAGTTTAAGCAGTCTTAGTCTGGGTCTGGGCCCAGTTGCACAGTTATGACTTAACTCCAAAAGTGGTCTTAAATCTTAAGACTGGTCTTAAGTTGTTAGATCGAGTATAGAACTTAGTTGGTCTTAGACTGGTCTTAAATCTAAGCCGTGACTATGCAACTGGCCCCTGAAGTCTGAAGCAGGGACTATGAAACGGACTTGTGGTGCTTGAACTGCAGTCAATTCATGCGTTATTAATGAATGTTTGTGTTTTTAATACAGAGTTCCCGGTGATATCGATGAAGTGAACGTATTAAAAGTACAATGCGATCAATGGATTCAACCTGAAGATCTTCCCGATCCGCACATACCGGCGTCGTTATTAAAACTGTGGTTCCGTGAACTTTACGAACCGGTTATACCAGCAGACGTGTACGAACAATGTGTAGAGAATTACGCCGATCCCGACGCTGCTATCGACATCGTACACGGTCTACCAGAAATCAATAAATTGGTGCTCTGTTATCTTATCAGGTTCTTACAGGTAAATATTTTTTTAAATGATAATAATGATAATTCTTTATTTCGTACAAAAAAGTACGAACTACAGAAGCAATAAAAGAGAATACAGAAATACAAAAAAATACACATTCAAATGGATAAACGTATTTACAGACTGAATAATTTAAGGACATACATGTAGATTGTAGATTGAGGAGTTTCAGGGTACAGTCTGCAGATTGTTTGAAGGGATGTTGGGTACAGACAGAAGTCTGTCTGAGGGGGTACAGGGTACAGACAGCAGTCTGTCTGAGGGGGTACAGGGTACAGACAGCAGTCTGTCTGAGGGGTTACAGGGTACAGACAGCAGTCTGTCTGAGGGGGTACAGGGTACAGACAGCAGTCTGTCTGAGGGGGTACAGGGTACGCACAGCAGATTGTTTGAAGGGTTTCAGACAGCAGATTGTCTGAAGGGGTACAAGGTACATACAGCAGATTATCTGAAGGGGTTCAGGGTACATACAGCAGATTGACACTTGCCTGACGCCAAAATCAATCAATCAAAAGTCAAATTTACTGATGTTTTTACTGGCGTTTTTATATATATATATTTTTCATTTCGTAGGTTTTCGCTGCTCCCGAAAACGCAGCGGTAACAAAAATGGATATAAATAATTTAGCGATGGTGATGGCACCGAACTGTCTACGCTGCGAGTCGGACGATCCGAAAATTATATTTGAAAACACGCGTAAAGAAATGGCTTTCGTTCGAACTTTGATTCAATCGCTGGATACAAGTTTCATGGAAGGAATCATTTAAAAAACTCCCGACTATTAGACAATGAACTCAAACTATCAGAGAATGAACTCCAACTATCAGAGAATGAACTCCAACTATCAGAGAATGAACTCCAACTATCAGAGAATGAACTCCAACTATCAGAGAATGAACTCCAACAACTCCAACTATCATTGGATGAACTCTGAATTTTAGAGGATTAACTCAAACTTAGGCCAGGTTGAAAACGCTTGTTTAATTGCTGCTATAATCATTGCGGTTCCTCCTGCCGTGGATCGGGGTTCCTCCTGTCGGGGATTGGGGTGGCTCCTCGCACTTAGGATCGGGGTCTCATGGAGCACTCCACTAACGGCAGATTTATCAGTTGTGAATGAGGGCCACATTGAATTGACCTCAGACGTTCAATGGTACGAGTTGATTGACTCAACTTTGTCTCCGGAACCAATCGAGCTATTAGAAAATATACTGCTAGGACATAATAATCATTTGATCAAAAAACCATTCAGAACAAAACCATAAAAACGAATGCTTTAACAAAGTGTTGGATGTAGAACTAATACGAATGAATGTATGCAGTGATAGAAATATTATTATGTTTAAATTGATTGAAAAAAATTGCTTTATTTGTATTTGACTTTAATGCAGTGTATAATTGTATTCGTAAGCTTTTAAACAACGATACAAAAATCTACCCTAGATGTTTATTAGAACACAGTTCCACAGTTCTGAACCCAGTTCCACAGCTCTGGACCTGGTTCCACAGTTCTGGACACAGTTCCACAGTTCTGGACACAATTCCACAGTGCTGGACCCAGTTCCACAGTTCTGGACCCAGTTCCACAGCTCTGGACCTAGTTCCACAGTTCTGGACACAGTTCCACAGCTCTGGACCTGGTTCCACAGTTCTGGACTCAGTTCCACAGTTCTGGATCCAGTTCCACAGTTCAGAAGCCAGTTCCACAGTTCTGGACCCAGTTCCACAGTTCTGGACCCAGTTCCACAGTTCTGGACACAATTCCACAGTGCTGGACCCAGTTCCACAGTTCTGGACCCAGTTCCACAGTTCTGGACACAATTCCACAGTGCTGGACACAGTTCCACAGTTCTGGACCCAGTTCCACAGCTCAGGAACCCGTTCTGGTGTTTGCCTCTACAGTTGAAAATTAGTTCATTTCCGATGTTTTCATACTCAAAATTATGGTCAAAATTTTTAAGCAAGAACTTCTGATTCTGATTTATAAGAAAGATTACAGTTTGATGAAACTTATTTTAAACTTGATTAAACAATCTTTTCGTCATCGGCGGATCTAGACAAATTGGAAAGCCGAGGTCCAAAACAAAAAAGAAAAGGCTTTCTTTAAATAAATCAGCCATGCTGAAGGCAACAAGCGAGATCCGTCCTCTCCGAAGGAATATTAACGAGCGGATCAGTGTCAAATCAGTACAGATCTTTATCATCTCTGCTTTGACAGACGCAGGGATCCCCTAGATCCCCTAGATTCATCCCCAGATCGAATTCAACTATTCGAACTATAGTCACTTTTTTTCTGTTGATATTCTGTTGTGATACGATATATTTTCATGACATTTTTTGTCCGTCATATATTCATCTCGGAATGCATTTAAAATTAAACAACGTGTCCCCTAGTTAGAGAGCTCTGAACTAACTAGTAACGGGGGTAGCGCGGAAATTCGTTTACATTTTTACTCGGATCTGTATTTATTTCAAAAGGGTAATTAATTATTTAATCGTTTGTAAATTTGATTTACTGCGAAATAACAACTGAAGATATACAACACGTCGTGCTTGAACAAGAATTCTTTGTGCCTTTTTAAAATGCTTTAAACTGAAAAAATATGTGAAATCTGTATAATCTGATAATGTTTTGTATTTTTAATGATTATTTGGTGTTTACTGATGTTCATTGCTACTGTGTCGTTACAATCAGTTATCTCATAGTTAGAGCTGGAACTATTATGTGGTCAGCCATTATTCAAAATTGACCGATGAGCCTTGAGAATGAAGCTGAGTTTGTTCGCATTGCCAGCCGATCAGGAACTGTGTCATTCCCGTGCACCAGAGTGCAAATATCTATTCGGTGAAAATGAAAAAGAAACAGCTATGAAATAACTCATAGTGACAATGATGGCCGAACTGGAACTATGAGATAACTTGCGGTCAGCGGTGAACGTGTTTAAATTCTTACAGCAGCTATGAACGATGATGATATGAATATAAAGTAGTAATATTTATGAGGCAATGGTTTATTATGATGTAATACTTAGGATCGTGACGATTTAAATCATTAAGAAGTGTCTGTTCGCGTGATGTTTGTCTATTGGACTCTCAAAATACATTGTGTCATTCAAAACCAATAAGAATTCAGTAGATTTTGATAGTTAGCACATGATTAAGCTCAATGTTTTGGTCACCTGAGCTCGAACTAGGATGTAAAAAGTGAAGAATTTTTCATCTCAAGCTGTTAACGAACAGATTTTCTGGTCTCCTGAAGTTCGTTGTAACGAGGTTCCGCTGTATCAGTTATAACGAACAGATTTTCTGGTCTCTTGAAGTATCAAGATTCCTCCGTAATCGGGATTCCAAAACTACTGGTCATCTGTTGTGTAAATAATTTATTGTGTTTGACATCTGCAGTAATATGGCATCATCGTTATTTTACAGAAGAGCTATATATATTGTTGTGCATAATAAGGGTAAATGCAAAGTTGTAACAAAACCTGAGATGAAATGTGAGCTGCATGTATATAGATGTAATATATATATATATATATATATTGAAAGCTGCTGTATTTTAGGGGGATTGATCATGATATATATCAGGGATTTTATCTTAGCATGACACACACGCAATCTCTTTAACTCTCTCTTTACAAATAATGTGCAATTAGAATTCACACAGCCCCCGAGTCAGTCTCTAACTTAGAACACAACGAAACCGATGTAAAGTTTCAGGGATATCATATTCTGCCTTTAAAATTGGAGAAGTTTGAATTCTTTCTATGCAGTTGTAAACCTTGCATTTAAACTCTTTAGACTTTAATTTTGTTTTTGCTTTGCATTCAGAGTTCAGATACATGCAGCGTTCTAAGACTGGTCTTTAGCTGTAAGTTGTTGAGCTGATCTTGAAATGTTAGATTGGTTATAGAACCAAAATGAGCTTACACTGGTCTTAAGAAGTTGTTACGGTAGATTGATTATAGAACCAAAATGAGCTTAGACCGGTCTTAAGAAGTTGTTAGATTGGTTATAGAACCCAAATGAGCTTAGACTGGTCTTAAGAAGTTGTTAGATTGGTTATAGAACCAAAATGAGCTAAGACCGGTCTTTCATCTCTCAAGTCTAGACCGTTAAACTTGGTATACGGATGTTTACGGAGTAAGTTATGAGACAGACAACGGCTACAGTGAATGACTGTTGAAATGCAGTCGAGTTCTTTCAAGGTTTAATACTGCATCAAATACAAGACGTTGTAGAATTTTTAGCTTTAGTCAAGTGTAATATATTCGTGAATGATAGATATATAGATGAATCTAACTCCATTGCGTATTTATTATATATATGATTGATGATTGATTTTAGTGTTTTTTATGCAAGCTTTGAGGAAGTATATATATATATATATAATATATATGATAATACAGGTTGTATAGATGTGTACACGCCGCATATTATGATTATAATTAATACACTTGGATCAATACAATTATTACTCATATCGGCATTAACATTATAATAGTTGTTTATTTACTGTTTTGAGGAAATTCGACCGAGGACACAACTATTCTCTTGTATATAGTTAGCATAACTGATACTGAATCAGATTGGTCCTGATGCTGTTTAGAGGATGTACAGGGGTGTCCCGGGTTTGAACTCGGTAATTATTCAGGATGATTCAGAGTGGTCCTGATGCTGAAACGAAGTATACAGGCCGATGCCCAACAAGGAGAGGATATCAAGATTTCTGACGTGATCGCCATCTATTGGAATTTGGCTGAACTGACTAGATAGCTCTCACTGGTCTCACTGAGTCTTCTTTAATCCGTGAAAATCACACTCGCCATCTGGTGGATATAACCATCATTAAACTGTAGTAGCGTAGAAATCCACCAGATGGCGAGTGTGATTTCAACCCACTGAAGAAGACTCAGTGAGACAAATAAGAGCTATCTAGTCGGTTCTGCCAAAATCCAATAGATGGCAATCAGAACATCATTAGCAAACTAAGCGGGTGTCCCGGGCTCGAATCCAGTAATTAGTGACAACGATTCAGAGTGGTCCTGATGCTGAATAGGATGTACAGGGGTGTCCCGGGCTCGAACCTAGTAATTATTTGCAATGATTCAGTTATCCTGATGCTGAGTCGAGGATGTTCAGAGGTCTATCGGGTTTGAACTCAGTAATTACTGATGCTGATTCAGATTTATCCTGATGCTGAATAGAGGATGTACAGGGGTGTCCAGGGCTCGAACCCAGTGATTATTCACAATGATTCAGAGTGGTCCTCATGCTGTTTAGAGGATGTACAGGCCGATGCCCAACAAGGAGAGGATGTCAAGATTTCTATCGTGATCGCCATCTATTGGAATTTGGCTGAACTGACAAGATAGCTCTCACTGGTCTCACTGAGTCTTCTTTAATCCGTGAAAATCACACTCGCCATCTGGTGGATATAACCATCATTAAACTGTAGTAGCATAGAAATCCACCAGATGGCGAGTGTGATTTCAACCCACTGAAGAAGACTCAGTGAGACAAATAAGAGCTATCTAGTCGGTTCTGCCAAAATCCAATAGATGGCGATCATAGCATTATAATTATCAAACTAAGCGGGTGTCCCGGGCTCGAATCCAGTAATTAGTGACAATGATTCAGAGTGGTCCTGATGCTGAATAGGATGTACAGGGGTGTCCCGGGCTCGAACCCAGTAATTATTTGCAATGATTCAGTTATCCTGATGCTGAGTCGAGGATGTTCAGAGGTCTATCGGGTTCGAACCCGGTAGTTACTGACACTGATTCAGATTTATCCTGATGCTGAATAGAGGATGTACAGGGGTGTCCCGGGCTCGAACCTAGTAATTATTTGCAATGATTCAGTTATCCTGATGCTGAGTCGAGGATGTTCAGAGGTCTATCGGGTTCGAACCCGGTAGTTACTGACACTGATTCAGATTTATCCTGATGCTGAATAGAGGATGTACAGGGGTGTCCAGGGCTCGAACCCAGTGATTATTCACAATGATCCAGAGTGGTCCTCATGCTGTTTAGAGGATGTACAGGCCGATGCCCAACAAGGAGAGGATGTCAAGATTTCTATCGTGATCGCCATCTATTGGAATTTGGCTGAACTGACAAGATAGCTCTCACTGGTCTCACTGAGTCTTCTTAATCCGTGAAAATCACACTCGCCATCTGGTGGATATAACCATCATTAAACTGTAGTAGCATAGAAATCCACCAGATGGCGAGTGTGATTTCAACCCACTGAAGAAGACTCAGTGAGACAAATAAGAGCTATCTAGTCGGTTCTGCCAAAATCCAATAGATGGCGATCATAGCATTATCATTATCAAACTAAGTGGGTGTCCTGGGTTCGAGCCCAATAATTACTGATACTGATTCAGAGTGGTCCTGATGCTGAATAGGATGTACAGGGGTGTCCCGGGCTCGAACCCAGTAATTATTTGCAATGATTCAGTTATCCTGATGCTGAGTCGAGGATGTTCAGAGGTCTATCGGGTTCGAACCCAGTAATTACTGACACTGATTCAGATTTATCCTGATGCTGAATAGAGGATGTACAGGGGCGTCCAGGGCTCGAACCCAGTAATTATTCACAATGATTCAGAGTGGTCCTGATGCTGTTTAGAGGATGTACAGGCCGATGCCCAACAAGGAGAGGATGTCAAGATTTCTATCGTGATCGCCATCTATTGGAATTTGGCTGAACTGACAAGATAGCTCTCACTGGTCTCACTGAGTCTTCTTTAATCCGTGAAAATCACACTCGCCATCTGGTGGATATAACCATCATTAAACTGTAGTAGCATAGAAATCCACCAGATGGCGAGTGTGATTTCAACCCACTGAAGAAGATTCAGTGAGACAAATAAGAGCTATCTAGTCGGTTCTGCCAAAATCCAATAGATGGCAATCAGAACATCATTAGCAAACTTAGCGGGTGTCCCGGGTTCGAGCCCAATAATTACAGATGCTGATTCTGAGTGGTCCTGATGTTGATAGAGGTTGCACATGGGTGTCCCGGGCTCGAACCCAGTAATTAGTGACAATGATTCAGAGTGGTCCTGATGCTGAATAGGATGTACAGGGGTGTCCCGGGCTCGAACCCAGTAATTATTTACAATAATTCAGGGATCTTGATGCTGAATAGAGGATGTTCAGGGGTGACCCGGGCTCGAACCCAGTAATTACTGATGCTGATTCAGAGTGGTACTGATGCTGAGTAGAGGATGTACAGGGGTGTCCCGGGTTCGAACCGAGTAATTACTGATACTGATTCAGAGTGGTACTGATGCTGAATAGGTGTACAGGCCGATGCCCAACAAGGAGAGGATATCAAGCTTTCTATCGTGATCGCCATCTATTGGAATTTGGCTGAACTGACTAGATAGCTCTCACTGGTCTCACTGAGTCTTCTTTAATCCGTTAAAATCACACTCGCCATCTGGTGGATATAACCATCATTAAACTGTAGTAGCATAGAAATCCACCAGATGGCGAGTGTGATTTCAACCCACTGAAGAAGACTCAGTGAGACAAATAAGAGCTATCTAGTCGGTTCTGCCAAAATCCAATAGATGGCGATCATAGTATCATTATCAAACTAAGCGGGTGTCCCGGGCTCGAATCCAGTAATTAGTGACAATGATTCAGAGTGGTCCTGATGCTGAATAGGATGTACAGGGGTGTCCCGGGCTCGAACCTAGTAATTATTTGCAATGATTCAGTTATCCTGATGCTGAGTCGAGGATGTTCAGAGGTCTATCGGGTTCGAACCCAGTAATTACTGATGCTGATTCAGATTTATCCTGATGCTGAATAGAGGATGTACAGGGGTGTCCAGGGCTCGAACCCAGTGATTATTCACAATGATTCAGAGTGGTCCAGATGCTGTTTAGAGGATGTACAGGCCGATGCCCAACAAGGAGAGGATATCAAGATTTCTATCGTGATCGCCATCTATTGGAATTTGGCTGAACTGACTAGATAGCTCTCACTGGTCTCACTGACATTCCTTTCATCCGTTAAAATCACACTCGCCATCTGGTGGATAAAACCATCATTAGACTGTAGTAGCATAGAAATCCACCAGATGGCGAGTGTGATTTCAAAGCATTAAAGAAGAGTCAGTGAGACAAATAAGAGCTATCTAGTCGGTTCTGCCATAATCCAATAGATGGCGATCATAGCATTATCATTATTAAACTGAGCAATTATCCCGGGTTCGAACCCAGTAATTACTGCTACTGATTCAGAATGGTCCTGATGCTGAATAGAGGATGTACAGGGGCGTTTCGGTTTTCGAACCTAGTAATTAAAGACATCCTCATATTTAGGTCTGTAGGTATCCACGGAGCCCCGAGGTGAAAACAAACAACAAATTGAGCTTGAATTTCGCAAAGCAGAAGCTTTTATTCATTGAAAAATACAAGTTTCAATACAGCACTATCAGATGCCTATAATTATTTCTATATTATCCAAACATCGAAACGAGTTTGACGATTTATTTCTACAAAAAAGTCAAATGAAGAATTTCCTCATCCTACGACACAATCACCTCAACATTATTACAAATACTTATAGCACATTTAACGATATCACTGCATAGTTAATTATAAGTATAAATACTACAGGACCCAGTTCCACAGTTGTGAGTTACATTGTATATAAACTCATAACTGTGGAACAGGATCCATCCACACTGGTGGAACCGCTGGTCCACACACTGGTCGTTGATATATGTATCACACAAATGAATACTATTTGAATACACTATACAGGGGTGTCCAGGGCTCGAACCCAGTAATTATTTACAATGATTCAGATTTATCCTGATGTTGAATAGAGGATGTACAGGGGTTTCCCGGGCTCGAACCCAGTAATTATTTACAATGATTCAGAATGGTCCTGATTGATGCTGTTTAGAGGATGTACTGGCCGATGCCCAACAAGGAGAGGATATCAAGATTTCTATCGTGATCGCCATCTATTGGAATTTGGCTGAACTGACTAGATAGCTCTCACTGGTCTCACTGAGTCTTCTTTAATCCGTTAAAATCACACTCGCCATCTGGTGGATATAACCATCATTAAACTGTAGTAGCGTTGAAATCCACCAGATGGCGAGTGTGATTTCAACCCACTGAAGAAGACTCAGTGAGACAAATAAGAGCTATCTAGTCGGTTCTGCCAAAATCCAATAGATGGCAATCAGAACATCATTATCAAACTAAGCGGGTGTCCCGGGTTCGAGCCCAATGATTACAGATGCTGATTCTGAGTGGTCCTGATGCTGATAGAGGTTGCACATGGGTGTCCCGGGCTCGAATCCAGTAATTAGTGACAATGATTCAGAGTGGTCCTGATGCTGAATAGGATGTACAGGGGTGTCCCGGGCTCGAACCCAGTAATTATTTACAATAATTCAGGGATCTTGATGCTGAATAGAGGATGTTCAGGGGTGTCCCGGGCTCGAACCCAGTAATTACTGATGCTGATTCAGAGTGGTACTGATGCTGAGTAGAGGATGTACAGGGGTGTCCCGGGTTCGAACCGAGTAATTACTGATACTGATTCAGAGTGGTACTGATGCTGAATAGAAGGTGTACAGGCCGATGCCCAACAAGAAGAGGATATCAAGCTTTCTATCGTGATCGCCATCTATTGGAATTTGGCTGAACTGACTAGACAGCTCTCACTGGTCTCACTGAGTCTTCTTTAATCCGTGAAAATCACACTCGCCATCTGATGGATAGAACCATCATTAGACTGTTGTAGCATAGAAATCCACCAGATGGCGAGTGTGATTTCAACCCACTGAAGAAGACTCAGTGAGACAAATAAGAGCTATCTAGTCGGTTCTGCCATAATCCAATAGATGGCGATCATAGCATTATCATTATTAATCTGAGCAATTATCCCGGGTTCGAACCCAGTAATTACTGCTACTGATTCAGAATGGTCCTGATGCTGAATAGAGGATGTACAGGGGCGTTTCGGTTTTCGAACCTAGTAATTAAAGACATCCTCATATTTAGGTCTGTAGGTATCCACGGAGCCCCGAGGTGAAAACAAACAACAAATTGAGCTTGAATTTCGCAAAGCAGAAGCTTTTATTCATTGAAAAATACAAGTTTCAATAAAGCACTATCAGATGCCTATAATTATTTCTATATTATCCAAACATCGAAACGAGTTTGACGATTTATTTCTACAAAAAAGTCAAATGAAGAATTTCCTCATCCTACGACACAATCACCTCAACATTATTACAAATACTTATAGCACATTTAACGATATCACTGCATAGTTAATTATAAGTATAAATACTACAAGACCCAGTTCCACAGTTGTGAGTTACATTGTATATAAACTCATAACTGTGGAACAGGATCCATCCACACTGGTGGAACCGCTGGTCCACACACTGGTTGTTGATATATGTATCACACAAATGAATACTATTTGAATACACTATAGAAGGGGGTCGACTGATTTGGACCATTCGGATCTGATAAAATTTATCACGAGTGAGAGTTTCACAACTAGTGAAACCTCAAGAATTTTACTCAAAGCCAAATTCTAAGGGACAGCTGTCGTTGGTTAAAGTTGGTAAGAGTTACACAGTGGATAGTTGACACAGTGACCATTAAAAGTCCACAGTAATCATCCGCATGTTATCTTTAACCAACGTTTGATCAACACAGCTCGTGAACCAGGTTTTGGTTTTCACGAAATCCATATCAGAATTAGTTTCCAGATTCATTTAAACACTTGGAATCTAGATCAACATGAACTTGATCAAAATCCGGATTAGATCCAAATCTAACTGGTTACAAATGTAAGTTTTATATGTATGTAGATAGTTTTTACAGTTATAACTAAAGATTAACAGTTCACCATCTATCCATATACAGAATATATAGATTTATTTACAAAAGCGTTTTAAAGTTCGTTCAATAAAACAACCGCAAATAACCACCTCATCTTTGTTCAGATTCTTCTTTTTTTGTTGAATTTAGACACAAAAAAAATTCATTTTTCCAAAAATATTGTTCTTTCAAGCTGATTATATCGACAATGATATAAACTCACAGAATTCCCGCTTCCAAAAAAACAAACATAGCATTTCATAAACAAATCACATCAAATCAATAATTCATAAATCTTTCCTATATTCAAACAAATCCAATATCAAAATTTATTCTCCATGGTTTGTTGTTCACAGTTCTTTCCGTGATAATTTTACGCAAGTTTTAGAATATTTGGAAATTTACTAATTCTAATTTTTGAGTCAAATTTTAGCGTGTCCAAGAAGTGTGGAACCAGATCCAGAATTGCGGGACTGGGTCCTGAAATGTGGAACTGGGTCCAGAACTTCAGGACTGGGTCCTGAAGTGTGGAACTGGGTCCAGAACTTCAGGACTGGGTCCTGAAGTGTGGAACTGGGTCCAGAACTGCAAGACTGGGTCCTGAAATGTGGAACTGGGTCGAGAACTTCAGGACTGGGTCCTGAAGTGTGGAACTGGGTCCAGAACTGCAGGACTGGGTCCTGAAATGTGGAACTGGGTCCAGAACTTCAGGACTGGGTCCTGAAGTGTGGAACTGGGTCCAGAACTGCAGGACTGGGTCCTGAAATGTGGAACTGGGTCCAGAACTTCAGGACTGGGTCCTGAAGTGTGGAACTGGGTCCAGAATTGCGGGACTGGGTCCTGAAGTGTGGAACCAGATCCAGAATTGTGGGACTGGATCCTGAAGTGCAGGACTGAGTCCTGAACTGTGGAACTGGTTCCAGAACCTGTGGAACCGTGTACAGAACTGTGGAACACGGTTCGTATGTGTATAAAGTTTAGAAAGCGAATCTCATGTTCTCCGCGTAGCCGAGTTTATCGAGGTTCGGTAAACAAGCGAATTTAATCATCGGCGGCGGTCCGCACATCAGAACAATCGAATCATCACCGGGTGGAAATAGATGAGCGGAAATCATATCAGCGCTGATAAATCCTTCGCTGTACTCCCAACCTAGAAATATATACATTTATTCGTGTGATAGTAGAATTCTTAAATAAACGTGGAGCCCAGCTGCTCTATTAACCCTTTCAGTGCTAGATAATCAATACTAGAAAGTGCGGGAGATAATTTGAAAATTTCTAGAAATTCCACTCCTTGAATAAATGGCATACCGCTATAGTGCGTCTACACTGCTGTGCGGTGTATCAATAGTTACTAATATTTCTCTATGTTTGACACGTGCTGCCATCTTTCAGGAGAGATAACAACTAATTACTATTTACATCAATACACCGCGATGCTGTGTACTAGCAAAGCCTATCAGTGAATAAAATACCGCACTGAAAGGCTTAGAGTAAACTAGTGGATAAACAACGTGGTCACAAAGGCATTTATCCAACAATTAACCAAATTCTGATCAACTGGCGCGGACTTTTCAAACAGCACGTGTTTTAAATACTCACCTTCCGGAGCGCGATCGACGGTGTACCACAGTTTAAAGCGTTTACGATGGCTACTCGCTATTTCTTCCAATTCCTCTCTCAACAGAATATCCTGTTCAGTCTAAAACATATCAATTATAGAGACAGGTATTAAACTGCAGTCCGAGATCGACCCCTTCACAAACCTGCCTCCATGTATTCTACACCCCTTTCAGACAAGCATTCATTATTACAGTGAAGTTTGTATGAAATGTCTAATGTTTGGTGTTTGTAGTTGATTTTCAATTAAAAATGTCTCAGGTGAAGCACTGAACACCATGTGAAGTGTGGACGGTTAGTTTTTGAAAGTGTGCTGATGAAATATCTAATTTCTGGTGTTTGTAGTTCATTTTCATTCAAAAATGTGAAGTACTGAACACATGTGATGAATAGAGTGAATGCTCAGTTTTTGAAAGTTTTAACTATTTTTCGACTAAGGAGTTAAGGATATGAACTATTTGAACTGAAATCCCATGTATAACTGCAGTCGTAAAGGAGGCTGTAAAGGATAGAGTCAGTATTAATATACCTGGTTAGCGAACAGTAGAGCAAGTTCCGTCGTGTCTTCTGGATCTTTAAAAACTTGTCTGATAATCTGTAGCATCGGTGTTATTCCAGTCCCGCCGGCAATTAGTGAAATCTTGTTCACTTTACGTTGAACCGGTTCACTTTTCTTATCTTCACGAATCGCCAGTTCACCTGATAAACAAATGTAACATTAGATTTTAAACAGTTAGATTAAAATACAGTTTCATTGAAGATCCATAGATATTTATCAGGGTGGCGCTACTTTCCACTCATTTACAAATCAGTCCCCTCAGTTTTCCCTCAGGTTTCCATGTGATTACACAAAAAGTGAATCAGAGAAATCTCTAGGTTTGAAACGTAACAATTTATTAATTTATCATTGAATCACGTCTAAGTTTAAAACGTCGTGATGATTATACGTGCTCAGAGATGAACATATTTCAATATTCATAATGTAAAATATAGATGAAAATATTTTGAGAGAGATCATGATTGATAAAACACTATGGATCCGTGTTGAAGCGATGTAGAGAGAATCCTACAAGAATAACGAAAAACCAGCCCAAAAATGTAACTGAAGCTAGTAGCTTATTCAACGTCTCGACTATATCCTGATAGTCATCATTATTCATTATTCCTGAGTCAAAACATTGAATAAACTACTAGCTTCAGTTAAATTTTTGGGCTGGTTTTTCGTTATTCTTGTAGGATTCTCTCTACATTTTGAGAGA
This sequence comes from Tubulanus polymorphus, assembly GCF_964204645.1. NCBI lineage: Eukaryota > Metazoa > Nemertea > Palaeonemertea > Tubulaniformes > Tubulanidae > Tubulanus > Tubulanus polymorphus. Next base: position 13,380,508 of record NC_134035.1, on the reverse strand, counting down.
GAATTCCGATGATTTAGAGAATAGTTTAATATGTTTTTACCTGGAGCGGTGTAAACGAGGAGACCAGACGGACCGCGAACATCGATGTAATCGTTAATCTCCATATCGTTCAAATGTTGCGACATTTTTCCGCCCTCCGGGAATTTAGGATGCACATTCTTGAAGTAGACCTACAATACAGATTCGGAGAACACCTTACGCTGACTCTCTTTAAACAGGATTAAAATTTGAATTTTTGTATATGTATCTCGCTAAAGGATCATTCATTTATTACGTACGCATAAAATTTGAATTTTTCAACCCCCTCTGTACGCAAAATCGGCCATTTTTTCATATACATTAAGCATTACAGAACGCAATTGCACTGACCCCTCCCCCCTCCCCTAATGCGTACGTAATAAATGAATTACCCCTAACGTACAATTATCATAATTCAAAACGGTTAATAAAATTGCGTACGAAAATTTTTAGAAAATAAGGAGGTTCAAGGTTTTTATTTTACCACCCCCATCCCACCGAGTACCAATTCAGTTATCATAGCCAGGCCAGAGACAAAACACTTGAGATACTCAGTCACCACCAGGATTCAAAACCGATTGAATCAGTGATTGATGAGAGACCAGTGAATGATGTGGCCAGTATGCCCGGGTTCACAGTCTCACCGGTACATTTAGAGTTGATTCTGAGAGTTCTCTCTCTTTCTCTCTAATTTAGGATCTAAGATCTAAAACGACTCCCTCTCTCTAATCTAAGATCTAAGACGAACCTTAATAACCAGATCAAAGAATCCTTTATCGTCATCACTAGAAACAGGTGTATAAGGTCGAATGACGAGCTGTCCATCGATTCTGGCGCTCAGGTAGATATGTTGACCTATAGAATGAGAAAATACAATCATATCACAAACTACAGTTAAACAAACTCGAGTCAGTCATCACATTACTGAAGTCATCTCCTATTTTGAGTCCTGATTTGTAATTACAATTCAATCTACTAAGTGTAAATTGCCATTTAGATAAGTCTTCTCTATTTTTGAGTCTCAATTTCTATTTCCAATTCAATTTACTAAGCGTTAAGTCTTTATTTGGATAAATCCTAGACACAATAATTGTCACAACTACAACGACTTCAGGGCAAGTTTCAGAATATGATAAGGACTTATCGTCTATAGATGTAGAGACCAGTTACTGCTGGAGTCACTTAATACAGGTTGCACTCACACCAGTTACTGCTGGAGTCACTGAGACTAGTGACTGCTGGAGTCACTGGGACTAGTTACTGCTGGAGTCACTGAGACCAGTTACTGCTGGAGTCACTGAGACTAGTGACTGCTGGAGTCACTGGGACTATTGACTGCTGGAGTCATGTTGTACTCACCGACTGGTAATCCCAGTATATGCTGCGGTGATGGAGTCACTGGGACTAGGGACTGCTGGAGTCATGTTGTACTCACCGACTGGTAATCCCAGTATATGCTGCGGTGATGGAGTCACTGGGACTATTGACTGCTGGAGTCATGTAGTACTCACCGACTGGTAATCCCAGTATATGCTGCGGTGATGGAAGAGCGAAACGGAAACGTCTCGTATCGTGACTGATCTCCTCACGGTCGACCAGACGTAGAGGATATTTCACGTTCGGGTCAACCAGCGCGACCGGTGCACTTTTCTTCTTTGATAGTTTCTTTATAACTATAGCGGCGATTATGACTAACCCTACACCGACTACACCGGCTACAGCCTGTAAATATACAACAATAACATCATCATCTCATACAGGATGGCGCCACTTTACATCCATTTACAAATTCCTCTGAAATTTCCCGGGTTTTTCCATGTTACGATACAAAATTCCCTGCGAATGAATCAGAGAAATTTCTAGGTTTTAAATGTTCCAATTCATTCATTTTTCAGTCAATCATGTACTGATGATGAAACACGCGGTCAATAACATTATCCAAAGGTTTTCCAGGTTTTTGGTAAAATTTTAGCTTAAAAGTTGACCCGGCCGGCCGCCTATCTACCCTGTACATCACTTCTTTTAAAATCATGATCAAACTAACAATAACAGACCCGGCAGTTATAGAAATAAACTGATTACACATTTTATCGCGATTTACAAAAGTGACCCGGCCGATTAGGAGAAACGAGGTATTACTAATTAAGCCTTAAATTGCAGTTTTAGTTGTCGTTACGTCTGTCAATGACTTGAAGCAAGTTTCTAACAACTGCATCGTTTCAGCTCGTGATGATAGGAACAATCAAAACATGACAGCATCGATAAACTATTCAATTTTACAGCGATATTTATATTTCATATGTTGTCTGCGATACTGTAGTATACTAGTATGTATATAGATATAATATGTAGATATATTAATAAAATGGAGATCATTATTTATTGTAGTATCTAAGGGATAATTATTCATACAAACCTACTGTATACATCAACACATATACAGATATCTATTATTAGACTAAACATGTCGATCAAAAACTCGTTAGCATAATTAAACTAATTAATAAACGACGCACACAGAATACCACAAGCAAATGATGACACCGAGGTGTGTATAGCGAACACCGTTTAACAGCGGGGGGTTCGAAAACTGAAAAGGGTTAAATATAGAGGGAGCCACAGTCGGCGGTAGAATGTGCCGTAGTTTCAAAGAATTTAACGGTCAAAAATCTATCACAGCAAAACAAGAAAATATAGTGAAAACAAGAAGAGAGTTGTAGATAAAGCAAAAGAAGCAGCTGTCGCCATAGTAACAACCTCTGAAACCGACCAATCATGCTCGGAGATAATAGAATAGAGGGAGCCACTATCCGCCGCAATCTGTCCGATTGTTGAAGTGTTACTAAGTGATATATTACCACTATCGCTATGACAATAGTGTTCTTTTTAGGTTGTTTTTGTTTATCGTCACCAGGTGGCGGTGTTTGAGGGGGTGCGGTGTCAGTATCTACGGCGGCTGCGTCATCAGCAGCGTCGACGGTAACAGCGGCATCGTGATCCGGATCATCGGTTTGAGCAGAGACGACGTGGTGGTGGTGAGTTACTATGAGAAGGATACTTACACATGTAGCAAGTTTCTGTAAGACACAAACAATATAAAACATGTATCATTACATATGAAATGTGCAGAGAAAAGGGGAAGGAAGAGGGAGAGGGAGGGGAGAGGGAGAGAGAGGGAGAGGGAGAGAGAGAGGGGAGAGGGAGAGAGGGGCAAAGGGAGGGAGAGGGAGGACAAAGGGAGAGAGAGGGAGAGGGAGGGTGAGGGAGGGGAGAGGGAGAGGGAAGAGGGAGAGAGGGGAAGGGGGCAAAAGGAGAGAGAGGGCAGAGGGAGAGAGGGGCAAAGGGAGGGAGAGTGAGGACAAAGGGAGATCAGGAAAAACTGATGTAAATTTCAGTTACAGAAAATATTCAATTGAAACACATTTAAGCAGACAATTCATAGATGAAATTATTGGAATCTTGACGAAGAAGACAAACAGAGATCTCTATAGATTGTAAGGGAATATCAGAGGAAATACACAGACAGCAGTAGTTAATCAGGGAAGTGCAAGAAACCTCTGTCCGGAACCACGAGACCAAAACGATCAGACTGATTGATAAACCTGATGAGTAGTGTGTATGTACGTGTAAGATATGTACGATATTGAATATTAATAATCTAGATCAGTTCATATATCCAGGCACGGAACCGAACGTGAACAGCTGCTTCTATACAATAATATAGAAATTATCATATTATATACAATTTTTGTCGTTCTATGAAACAAATGCATCGGTTTTATCAATGTTACATATATATATCTAATGTTACTGAAATACAATCTGTTCATTTTGCTCGAATATTGTCACGGGAATCTTTTTTATTTCTGAACTATGCTCCAGTTACACAGACTTGGTCTCAAGAATAGTCACGAGTTGTTAGATATAGAACTAAAGGATGGTTTTAGGCTGGTCTTATATTTGAGTCATATTGTACAACCGGGCACTGGTGTCAAAAAGGCTGCTTATGGTGGATCCAGACAATGTCGCAATTATCGCGTGTCTTGAAAATGCAAAGGCAATATTTTTCAAGGCACTTTTTCCACCCGTAACTAAAGACAGCAGATCACTGTGATGCACCTGAAGTGCCTAGAAATCGCACAAAAATGCATTAAAATTTCAAAATTGTTCTGACCCTTGTTTTGACTGCGAGGATACCTTACTTGCTCTATTCCAGTATAATATGTCCAATTCACTTCTTAGTTCTACTGTCAAAGTCTCTACCCCCTGAATCAGCCCCTAATTTCCGGCACTACTGAATTTAAGCACATCTTACATGAAGTCTCTCTCACTACGTAGATTCTTTATGATATAAAATTTCAAAACAATCTCTTTATGACAACAAATTTACAAATAGGCTAAAATTGAAATGAAGTTAATCTAATCAATGAGATATCAAATCAGCTCAAATTTCAAATGTTGACATTACTACGAAATGTTCGATATCAAATTTCTGAAATCTCGCGTTCAAAATCAGACATTTTGCTTTCCGATTTAAAGCGCGATATTGAGATTACTTACAATTATACCTAAAGTAGACATGATTTGTACGTGTGTGTATCCTGTCTCACTGTCTGCGGTCCTATCAGTCGTACTGCCGTCTGCTGCTAGTGTGTTAGTATTAGTCACACGCAAAGCTGTTTCAACCACTGAGTGAGGGAGGATCGAGGCTCCCTATTCTATTAGACAGCTGTGAGTGTGTATTGAGTCTATACGAACAATATCTTCTCAATCATAATCAAAACTATTCTACTAACAAAGCCTCAAATACCGGAATCTAAGTTCAGTCATGAATCTTTGACTTCCATCCTCCAAATTTACGTGACAAGACCCCGAGACCCAGTAGTTGAATAGGCAAGTGCCAAGGGTCTGGGCCAACTCTCGAGAAATTTTCAAGGAAACTTTTCAAAATCCGTCTAGATCCGAACCTTTCCTGTTCATCGACACAAATGAAATCGGTATATTTTCTCAACACTGGTGAAATGAAGAATATTGAATCATCCCGTGTTGAACCTCTGTCTGGAGAATGACTGTTGAACAGATGTCAGTGATAAATGCTGAATGTGTGTTTGAATGTGATAGGATAAAATACGCGACCAGAAATTATTACTATATTATCGATTTTTATCCGTAACTAGTTTTTATATTATTTGAATTTCTTTATGAATTATTCAAATCTTGTTTCTCTTCAATCTGAATAACACGGTTTTCGCATGATGAAATTTGGGTTCAATCAATAACCATATTTGCATGTTATACAAGGATGCATTTAACTTTACGCTTAAAAGAGTCCAGTTCCACAGTTCTGGATCCAGTTCCACAGTTCTGGATCCAGTTCCACAGTTCTGGATCCAGTTCCACAGTTCTAGATTCAGTTCCACAGTTCAGGATCCAGTTCCACAGTTCTGGATTCAGTTCCACAGTTCTGAATCCAGTTTTACAGTTCTGAATCCAGTTTCACAGTTCTGGATCCAGTTCCACAGTTCTGGATCCAGTTCCACAGTTCTGGATCCAGTTCCACAGTTCTAGATTCAGTTCCACAGTTCAGGATCCAGTTCCACAGTTCTGGAATCAGTTCCACAGTTCTGAATCCAGTTTTACAGTTCTGAATCCAGTTTCACAGTTCTGGATCCAGTACCACTGCTTTGAATCAGTTCTACTGTTCTGGATCCAGTTCCACAGTTCACTTTCAATAAGTAAACTCTTGAGTGCAATCTTAATTCAGAACACTGTGGAATCAGGTCCAGAGCTCTTCTACAAATCAACAAAGCCCGAGAGAACCTCATAACGCAACACAATTGATAATAATTCCTAAGATAGGACCCTCAGTAAACCTTCCCCTCAATGGGAAAAGTACTACCCTATCTTCTAACTCCAGAATAAAGTCATTATGACATCTAATTATATTTTTCAAGTACCTAGTACGAAAATGTTCTACTGCACTAATTCTAAACAATTATCCTGTAGTAAAAAGATCTTCAATTTTGTCCTAATTCGACTTAGAATTCATTAAAACGTTTAGACATAAACCGTTCAGGTCTCGATCAGCACAGAAAACGTCAAAACAAGAATGTCTTAATTGTCTCCTTGAGGAGGATAGAAAGTAGAGCGCTCTTCAATAATCAGCCAGCGAGACTCAGAACTTTTCAAGTTAAATATTTCTGCATTTATAAGTACCATACTTAACACGATATCATATATGATTTGATTAGTCGCACTCAGGTCATGTCCCCCTTACTATAGAAATCTGGGTTATACGTGCAGAATACTTGAAGATTTAATATTGACTAGAACCTAGTGTTGGTCTCTCACACACCGGGGTACCGCGACTGTTATACTGAGTATAGATTTATAAACTAGATTGATTACACATTATCACATGTTTTCATATGACAAATAGTCAGACCGAGGACCTACAGTTCAACAGTTGCGAGTTAAAACCATTAAATCACGAGTAGGGCCTGATTGAAATCAACTCAATATCATATAAATATATATAGGCTATAAAAACTGTCCTGGTTAAATAGATATCCTGAATGTTAAATAGGTTTCCTGATGCTAAGGAACAACTGGTCCTGTCAGGGCCAAGTTTTACAGGACTAATTAATGCGGCCTATGCAGAGACCCAGGCCCAGCCCAGCTCGTCTGTAGAGTACAACAGACCTGTTTAGCATCATCCAAACACACCTGTTCCTGTCAGACTGTGTGTAATCAATGATACTTGGAGAGAGAGAAGGACATATAACTAATGACAGGCCAACAAGAGGACAGCTTGGCTTGGACAGGAGCCCTAGACCGTTGACGCCACCAAAGGCAAAGAGTAAAGACGGTCGGACACTTCTTCATAAGACCCAGACAATGACAGCTTTCATGTGTCGACAAACTCCATTTTAATAGACAGAACACAGGCTCTTAAATAAAGGGTCACGAGACAGTTCAGTGCAAACCAGTCATGATGGTCAGTGAGGGGTCGTGACCAGCCAGGTGAGGGACCTTTCCTTTCCGCAAAGCCAAAAATGTAGACTCAGTCACTGAGTGTTGGTTTTACTATGATTTAAGATATTGTCAGTTACTGTAAATGAAATACATAAAATACAGAATAAGTAAGACAACTTACCACAACCTCGACAGGAGCCATTACAACAGCGGCGCGGGGTATAACCTCTAAAAATACTGCTGTCAAACCACTGAACCGACTGAACTACTGGGTTCCGACAGTAGAGAGTAAATTACGGAGCCGGATTACAGGTTCCGCATTTAGAGCCGCTAACCGGTGTATGTGCTAACCCTAATTAAGGGACTGCTCCAACAATATCATAACCCTGGTTGAGACAACACTGAACCCTATCTCCTACCCGCGCGATACTGGAAGAATGAGGAGTCTTATTATGGCAACAAATCACTTCCTTGTGGAAATTTTCGTCTTAAATCTCAAATTCCGTCAGTGATGCAGAGATTTTGGGATATTGTGTGACGGATTCTGAGAATGAAATAATTTCCAAAGCGGCAAAAAATGTTTTGATTTTGTAGAAAATGAGAATCATTTATAGAATGTCAGCAGCAGCGAAACTAAAAACAGGTACGAACTATCATCAATCAATCAATTCAGATCAACATGTTCTTCAATATCGACATCATCGATCACCCACCGCGCCCTCCTCTTCTGGCCCCCTCCTCGGTCGTTGCAGTACGGGGGGGGGGGGGGGGGGTGATTTGAATGAGTTCTGAAAATCAGTGAGCCCAGTGTGAATAATCTAAACTTTATTTACCCTGACCCAAGTTAGTTACCTAGAAGTACAGTGGTGCACTAAATACCAAGTGTGACTGGTGCAGAGGTCATTAAAACTGTAATCACCCCACCCCCTCATGCCCCCTCCTCCAACCCAAACAGCAACACAAATATCAAATGCTGTATCTACCCACTTAAGAGTTTGATTCTTTCCTGAATGTTTCAATTCAATAATGAGTTCTATCGAAACTGGGTCGAGATTATCTTACGGGTGAAGCTGAAGTGTAGATTACATTTTCAGGACTCGTTGCTGGACTTCCACCGCGATCTAAATCCACGAATAACAAACCGAATCGACCGCAGGCTCGCACTCTGATCACCGTCGAATCACCGATTCCTCAACCGAATAAATCACGCTCCGATTCATCTTTAACAAACGGTGTACAACAATTGTCGCTACGGGAACGACGCAGAGCGAATGGATCGGCGAAATCGAACATCAGTACCGCCAGCACAAACGCTTTCACTAAAAGGTTTCTAATTTAGATTTCTCTAGAAACGTATTTTCATAAATTTACAATTTGGTAAAATTCGCACGGAAGTTTTTTGACAGTAGCGGCGAAAGATGTGGATCATGTTGGATCTCAAAACTACAGAGTTACAATTTGATAAAACATGCCAGCATTAACCCATAAAATAGCAAAGTCTGAACCTTGAGAAATGATTTTCTAGGGCTGGTATCCCTCGGCCTACCCTCGACTGTTTTTGCATTTGTTCTCAAATGAAAGTGATTTATTGCCCTTGTTTGTCTTTGGGTAAATTGTTTTATCCATATTGTAGGTTTTATCCATGAATGATGTAAAATCACTAGACTGGTCTTAAGTCTGTTAGATTGGTTACAGAATCAAAATGAGCTTAGACTGTCTTCTTAAGTTGTAGTTGTTAGATTGGCTATAGAACCAAAATGAGCTAAGACTGGTCTTAAGTCTGTTAGATTGGTTACAGAATCAAAATGAGCTTAGACTGTCTTCTTAAGTTGTAGTTGTTAGATTGGCTATAGAACCAAAATGAGCTAAGACTGGTCTTAAGTCTGTTAGATTGGTTACAGAATCAATATGAGCTTAGACTGTCTTCTTAAGTTGTAGTTGTTAGATTGGCTATAGAACCAAAATGAGCTTAGACTGGTCTTAAGAAGTTGTTAGATTGGTTACAGAATCAAAATGAGCTTAGACTGGTCTTAAGTTGTTAGATTGGCTATAGAACCAAAATGAGCTAAGACTGGTCTTTAAGTCTTGTAGATTGGATATAGTTGAAATATGGGCATTTACTGGTCTTAAATTTAAGTCACGACTCTGCCACTGAGCCCTTCTGAATTGATATATGTGTATTGATTATTTCAGTGCTGGTGTAAAGAGGAGTATATCTAGTGCTGGAAGTCGTATTCAGAGTTTAGACGACGTCGTACGTTTAATCTCTACAGAACGAGTGAAGAATATTGTTGTAATGGCTGGAGCTGGAATCAGTACACCCAGTGGAATTCCTGATTTCAGGTACCTACGTAAACTCATTCATCTAACAACAGGATCCAGTTCCACAGTTCTCAGTTAAAACATTGAAAATTTACTGATTTTAACTTTGAGTTAACTGTTAACACACAACTGTGGAACCGGGCCCAGCAATGTGAACTAGAATCACACAAAAATAGGGAGAGAAAGGAGTCTGAAAAGTTGACTAAAACCTAATAGTCAGCTTCAGGAATACAGCTACTGGTCCTTCTGTATTCTAATTCACTTGAAGCTAACATTGCTGAAACATTCTGAGTCCATATTATAAAGATAACATAAAATCCCTGCACCCTTGAAGAATAAAGTCTAAAATTATTCAATGTTTTGACTTGTACAATAAGTCATCTTCAAATGAAAGACTGCATAGTGTCGTTCTGGGGCAGAAGGGGGTTCCGAGTTGTAGATCAATACCCTCTCTCTCTAATCTCTGTCACTTCAATAGAATGTACAATCAAATATGTATTTCAAAATGTTGATATTTCAGGAGTCCTGGAACCGGTCTTTACGATAATCTCAAACAGTATAGTATCCCGTACCCGGAAGCGATATTCGATATCGATTATTTCCACTATAAACCGCGCCCGTTTTTCGAGTTGGCGAAAGAACTATATCCGTCCGGTAAATACCGTCCGAATATTATCCATTACTTCGTGCGAATGCTTTACGATCGAGGGTTATTACTGAGGATGTACACTCAAAACATCGACGGATTAGAACGTCGTACGTATATTGTTGTCTTCGTATTTTTGTCGTCGTGGTAATGGTGATGATGATGATGATTGGTTGTTTCAGTATGTGGAATACCGCCGGCGAAGATGGTCGAAGCCCACGGTACGTTCGCGACGGCTACGTGTACCGCGTGTAATAAACAATATCCCGGAGATGAGATCAAGGTACGATTTATAACACGGCAAACTACAGTTTACCGTCCTCAGATATATTAACCTTATATCAAAAATCCTACTTACTCATGCAGAGTCTATTGTATCATCAAGGTTCTAGTCAGATATCACTCTGGAGTCAAAAGATCTCTTCTGTACTATCTAACTCAGATATCACTATCAAGTCAAAAGATCTCTACTGTACTATCTAACTCAGATATGACTGTTAAGTTGGACAAATTTTCAAGATCCCAACAGATCCGACTTGAGCATGGTATTCTGTAGATAGTGCTACAGAATGTAGTATCATTAAAACAACTTGGTATTTTTCAATAGATCTGATATTTTTGCTGTTATTTTAGGGCGACATTTTTCAGGGAAAAATTCCTTATTGCAGAAAGAGAACATCATGCTCAGTAAGTATATTATCATATTTATGGTCGCCTCAAAATGGCGTACTTGCTCTTTACTTTATTTACTGACATATATTTCTCTTCATCTAGTGCGTTATTAGGTGGAATTTGAAAAGCTTCTAATTGTTATTTATTTTGTTTTATTCCAGGGAGTCATTAAACCCGACATTGTGTTTTTTGGTGAAGATTTACCAAAGAGATTTTATTATTATCTACGCGATTTTCCGCAGGCAGATCTTTTACTCGTACTCGGCACTTCGCTAGAGGTCTGTTCATTATCGGAATTCATTGTTAAAGTTAAGCCTGTAACCCCTGACCTTCAGACACCTTCAGACAATCTGCAGTCCGGCCTGAACCACCACTTTAGATATTCGCCATAACTCTTCACGATATAAAATATCGTTTATAGTTTACTTTCAATGTCTCGGATTAAGTTATGCAAACTGTGAAATTGATGATGAATATTTTGCTGTGTTTGTATTTTGTAGGTGGAACCGTTTGCGGGAATCGTCGATTCCACTCGATATCACGTTCCACGTGTATTACTCAATATGAAAGCGGTCGGTCCGTTCAGACGGAGAAAGCGTTTTAATGATCTCGTACACGAGGGTGATTTAGTAAACAGTATCAATGAATTGATTCGTTTACTCAGCTGGAGACAAACATTAAACACTTTAACTGAACAAACAAACTCACAATTAGATACGGTTAGTTATAGTTATAATCTATTCAATTATTTGTATTTGCTCTTATTGCTTATCGCTTCTATTGTGTCCTGTGACAATCAGTTTTCCCTTGGGCTCCTGGGTCAACCAGCTCCTCCCGGGGCTCCTGGGTCAACCAGCTCCTCCCTGGGCTCCTGGGTCAACCAGCTCCTCCCGCGGCTCCTGGGTCAACCAGCTCCTCCTGGGTCAACCAGCTCCTCCTCACCACCTGGGTCAACCAGCTCCTCCTCACCGCTTGGGTCAACCAGCTCCTCCTCACCACCTGGGTCAACCAGCTCCTCCCGGGGCTCCTGGGTCAACCAGCTCCTCCTCACCGCCTGGGTCAACCAGCTCCTCCTCACCACCTGGGTCAACCAGCTCCTCCCGGGGCTCCTGGGTCAACCAGCTCCTCCCGGGGCTCCTGGGTCAACCAGCTCCTCCCGGGGCTCCTGGGTCAACCAGCTCCTCCCGGGGCTCCTGGGTCAACCAGCTACTCCCGGGGCTCCTGGGTCAGCCAGCTCCTCCTGGGGCTCCTGGGTCAACCAGCTCCTCCTCACCACCTGGGTCAACCAGCTCCTGGGGCTCCTGGGTCAACCAGCTCCTCATGTGGCAACCTGTTCCTGCGGTGGCAGCAAGCTTTTCCTGGGGCAACAAGTTGCTTGTCGACCAGCTCCTCCTGGGGCACGTCTGGGGCACTCAGCTCCTCCTGGAGTTCCTGAATATGTTTTTCTCTAAGAGTTTTTTTCTGTTCCATTATTTTATAGATGTACGCAGCGCAGAAACATCAAATATCGGCTTCTTCTGACAATAATACAACGGATACCTCTTCAACAGACGGTAAACCAACCTCCGCTCAAAACAATAACAATAAACCAGGACTAAGTAATAAACCCGGTTTAACGAATAGTAAACCGGGAGTAGCTCCACCTCGCCCGGCGAGACAGTATCATACGTACAGCGCATCGTCGAGGCAACGATCGGGACCGGCGAGACAATCGAAATCATCGTTTGCGTTACCGAGTATCGGCGGACGAGAATCAAGTAATAAAATATACACATACCGTAATATGTGGAATCATCGACAACAATCATCCGATTCCTCTAGTAGTGATGATGACGAGGAGAGTGATGAGGATGATTCATCTGATTCAGATGATTAGTTGTTATCGCGGCAGCAGCAGTAGCTGTAGCTGTAGCTGCTGCAGCAGCAGAAGCAGCAGCTGCTGTTGTTGTCTTATTTTCAAAACAGTTTGAATTTCACTTATAAGATATATTCACGGATACAGTAAAACTGTCCTAACTCTGACCACTGGCAGAGGAAGAAATCAGGAATGTTGTTTTTGTCCCATTAAGGTGCAAGGTTTATTTTATGTACCTCGAATCAATTCTTACTAAGTGTAATCAGTCACCTTCATATGTCATATTTCTTGAATCTATGCAGGTATTTCGATGTTTTGCTGAGACTATATCAATCATAAGGGAATGATTTAAATCCAGCTTCCACTGGTGTGCTGAACCTGCGAGCAATTATTCAGATAATTTCTCGTAGAGAGAACAATGTGATTTGAAAATTGCGGGTGATATTGTGTATTCTATTCATTGTACTGAATTTGCTTTTACACAAAGTGCTATCTATTATTTATTGGTTGGTGATATTGGTTTTAGTATATGTTAAACTAGTGCCTTTTAAATGCAGTTGAACCTCGTTACAACGAACTTCAGGGCCCAGTTCCACAGTTGTGAGTCAAGATTTGACTCTGAGCTAACTCATTGAAAATGAACTAACTTTAACTCGGAGTTAACTCTAACTCACAACTGTGGAACTGGGTCCAGAGCACCAAAAAAATCTCTTTTGAGAAATCGCAGTCAAACTCAGTAGTAGTCGTTATCTGATAAGTCATCACGTTAATGAACTTGTCATTTCGTCGAGTCTACAACATATAACGATTGTTCCGACTGCGAGAATTCTTCCGATTTGGGACAAAGTTCTGCGTTTTTTGTGAACTGGAACCGGTTGAGCTCAAAAGTTGGTTAGAGTTGATCAGTGGATAGTTGACATAGTGACAATTAAAGATTTGTTGATTCATTCCGCTCGTTATATCTTCAACCAGGGAATTGTAATGAGGCTCATTAAACGTCCATGCTTCAACCAACTTTTCAGCAACTGGCGCCCCCAATTGTTGAATCCAGTTTAATTGTAATGAACGAGATTGCGCTCAGTGAATGAAAACTCATCTTCGGGCGATATTGGGTTCTCCCTGAATCATCATTCATCCTCGTTTGATTACGTGCCTCTAGTCTAGTGTATATATTCTAAACTGTAATTGTTTTTCTAGCTCAAATCAGTAAAAAAAAAAAATGTGTATCGCGGTTATTCTAACATGCTCATCCATGAGGGAAGGGAGGAGAGGGCGGGGATTGAATAATTTGCCAATACAGTCAGCCCACGATATACCGCTCACATCGGTACAGAACAATTTTGGCGGTATATCGGGGGTGTTTTATCATGTATTTGTATAGAGGTGTACATTGATAAAACCTGGTGGGTGCGGTATGTGGGAGGGCGATATATCGGGGGTTTGACTGTACTTCCTATTACGTACGCAGACTTCATCTGAAATTCAGCAGCTTCGTCCTTTGTAGAAATGTTTTATTCTCGATTGTTTCATATTTTCTGTTAAAAATATTGTAAATAAAACTTGTAGTTCGACAAAAGTTCGGCATTCAATCTTGATTAGTATCGCAATGGGTATTGAATCAATCAATATCGATCCTCCCTCACTAAAAACTTGGACTTGCGCTTTAGTGAAGTCCATTTTGTTATCACATATAAAAATTTTTTCCTTTGTTACGAAATAACTTCTGAACGAAGCTTTGTTTCTCCTCGGAAATTACGGATTACAGTAATAAAATTCAGATTTTGAAAGACCCAAAATGGCGGATTTTTGAATCGTAGTTAGGCCCGCTGTACTTCTGGCTGGTCATAGCGTCAACAACCGTCAACAGGCTCAGTTTAACTCACAAAGTCGTATTGGTTTTGCCGTTGATATAATCACATAATCATGTCTTCCGAACGTGTAAAAGCTTGTCAGCGGACCAGTTGGTGCGATTATTTATTGGATGAAGTAGATTGCAAGAATAAAACAGGGGCTCCTCATATCAGAATTGTAGGTAGTGTAAAAACGATAATCTGTCTACATGTATAATGTATATAAAATAACAATATACAAGCCCCTGGGCCGAGTTTCACAAAAAGGTTTAACTCTTAAATCGATTTAATTTCTTCATTTATTCAGTTTATCTTAAATCAATTTAGGCCTTAATCCTGTTTGTGGGCCCTGGGGAATAAAATACCATTGGGATCTCTGGGTGAAACTGATTGGTCAACAACAATACCCAGGACCCAGTTTCATAACTCTTGAATCGATTTCATTTCTTCATTAATTCAGTTTATCTTAAATCGATTTAGGCCTCAATCTAAGAGTTGCTATTATTAAACTTAACAAATTTCAAAATCAATCATATTTATTCTCATACAACAATTATACAAAATGCCAGGAGTGCTCGAGGAATTATAATGTAAGCTCCTCAAACACGTGGACTGTATTTCAAAAACAACTAGTCCAACCACCATAAGCGTATAAACTATAAACGAGAGTTTATACGCCCATGGTCCAACCATAGACTCTAAAACAAAAAAGCCTATGGCCCAACCATGGACTCTTAAACTGTAAGAGTCCATGGCTCCCCGCACTAAAACCAGAGATAAACCTGGCCAAATACTCTGGAAAGCGTAGGATTAAGTAATTACAGTAAGTGATTTACATTTTTACATCATTTTATTTTCACATATCAAATTATTAACTTTTAGCTTATTTTCTCAAATTCAAATAGTAATTTTATTTCTATTGCTATGTATGAAATTGTTCTAACTTTAAAACCACAAAAGTTACATGTAAGGTATTTCGAAGTTTTGATATACAATACATTTCCACTACTACTGACTTTATACAATTTTGCATCAATAGGAAAATAACAAAAATACACAAAGAATTATAAACTTTGATCCATAAAACACCGACAATTGGACTATTCTGAAAGTCTAAGATTATGAATTTGACAATTCATGAGGTCAATATAACCGACACTTTGTTATATTTCATGAAATATGAATCTATCATCTCAACTTTTCAGATGACATCTCAATTATCAAGAAAAGCGTTTCAGAACAGTTGACATGAACATTTCGTTTTTGATTTTAAACAGTCTTTGATTTAATTTTCAATAACATTATTTTAAAAGATAACTAGAGTTTTGCCACCTTTGCCTTGTCTTCAGACATGATCAAATTGGTTATTTTCTCAAATGTTATATTAATGCAAAGTATTTTGGAGGCATTCTCTTCTATGCATTCAGCAAGATAAATCGATTATATAAATATTGTGCAACTGTCAATTTGAATAGAGCTAGGTCAATTACTAATAACTAATTGCTTAGATATCTACAATTAAGTTAGATTCAATAATTTTTTGAGGTGCTTCTCGTGCAGATATTTCAGGACCCATATAGACATTGTTAAGCCATGATTTTAGAGTCCATATATAGCTAGCACAATTTACTGATTAATACTGTTCATATATCCTCATTAATCAAGAGAATGCTCCTCTATTTTGCTCCTCCATTTTCCATAAGGACCTTAATAAAAATAGTATTTTTCACACAGACGCGGTTAAACCGATAATCAAAACAAAGCTAGGACGATTGACCAATTAGCACTGCATCCACAAGTTATCCTCTATTTTCGACAGGGCCTTAATTAAATCAGTATTTTATGAACGACTGATAAGCACCAAAGTGAAATTGTTGCTATAAAACTTAACAACTGAAAAGTATCAACATGAATGATGAAAATGTACATTGTTTTATTCACACAACAATAATATCTTAATCGAGGAATCATCATGTAAGTTCCTAATTTACAAACACGTGAACTGTATTACAATAACAGTCTCTAACATAAAGCGTTAAAACTAGAGATGAAACATACCGATTCACTCCAGAAATCTTGGAGTATCAATTTATCATTCTTAATTTCTTTTGCGTAAACATTACTTTCACTTGAAAACTATAATTTTGCCACTAACTTTGCCCTGACTTGAAGATGTCCAAGCACCTTGACATTAAATACTAACTATTCTGACCTTTTTCTTCCAGCTTCGAAAACATCAACATAATTATACAATCGGTAACTTATCAATAACATCAATAACTTAAGTTTATAGCTGTTTTAAATTCTTTCTAAAAAGTAAAATGTATGTACCAGATTTTAGATAGTAAGTCTACCCCAGTATAACAATAAACAGTCACAGCAGTGATTGAGCGCAGCTAGTTCTAAGGACGGGTCGATCTTTCATCACAGTTATTCAAAGCATTCTATCATATCAGTTATTTTTTTAAGTGTATTCGATTTAGTTAAGGTTTATTGTTATTTGTTTTGTTTATTACAATAACCGAGTTGATAGAATGCTAAAAACAACAACAGAAAAGATCTCGGGTTTTCGCTATACTTAGGGAAGGTTGTTCGATAAATGAGAAAACCTTGTTGATAAATAAATATTTGAAAAAATGCCTTTTCATGTAAATAGAGTATTAATTTGTTGTTTGTTTGTATTGTTGCTTATTATTTTATCTATTTTTTTAAATATTATTCATTTATTTATGTACTTGTATTTTGTATCATGTATTATTTATACTCCTCTATTTACAACTGCAGGCATTTTTTCACAGTAAAGTTCTGGGCCCATTTTAAAAAAGCACTACTAATTCACTGCCGCTTCTTAATAATCATTATACACCCGATTTGAAGCTAAGTGATTATTCACGAGAGCCATCTCGTTATATGGATTTACCCATTACAATAAAAGAAGTTCAAACAGCTATAAACAATGTTAAAACGTTCAAAATTAGTCCTAGCTATAACTTTAGCTTTACCTCTCAAATATAAATAATGGTCTCTTTAGATAAAGCTTTGCTTTCAAATACGTAGCTTTGATCATCGAACAGATTGATGGAGGCTCAAAGTTAAAACTCCATTTGAAAATCGACATATATGATTCATTTCTCAAATTGGTTACACAGGCCTTGGAAAATATCAATGCCATCAAATTAGTACATCTACAATTCTGCAAATACTTATTATTTGTACATAGGACGTTATGTTCTATGTTTCCTAACTATGTGATATCTACAGGGCAAAGCCACTGTGTTGACTCTGTTTAACTATGTTAAGCACAATAAAACTTACAATATCATGTTGAAACTATATCTCAGTTTAGGCGTTAACTCAACAGACCTACGACTCAAAACTAGGCGCTCGACGCGACCATTTACTCCTAGTGACTAACCAACTCGACTTATCTATCAACCAAAGATCGAAGACCAATATCGTGAATTAATGGAGCTTAGCTTTTATTAGACTCTAAAAAGGATATTTCTGTCACATTGCAAAACACATGACACATCTTTTTACAAACTCATTATAAAATAGTTTTCTCTATATTGAAATATTCGAACATAGTTCCTTCTCAGGCCGAAGGAATCTAGTTATCTAACTCCAATTTTCAATATTCTACTCAACAACTATTTTCATACTCCATTCCACGCAAGCAGGTAAATTTTTTAAACTATGTTACCTATCAGACTGGTCTGAAAAAGGGTGATATTAGTAAAAAAATCAATACTTTACTACAGAGGTCTTTGCCGCTACTGGATCTCAGTGTTCATGAGATAATCCATTGTCTTTGCTGCGCGAATCAGTGTTTATAAGATACACTATCATCTCTGCTGCTCCTGATAAAATGTTTTATAGAAATCACCGATTGTAGAAGATTCCATCGTTGAGTGATTAATCCGTCGCTGGCTCCTAAACTTCTCATCTGGGCTTCTGCAGTTTTCATCACCAAATGGGTCAATGGGTATTTGTCTACTTGTGTCTTCTTCAGGCCATTATTACCGGGATGTAGTTTGACTGAAACAAAGTGAAGAAAGCAAAACATTTTAGACAGATTTATCATAACTTACATGTCATTTCAAATTACAAGCCACCGTGTTTTTCACTTAATATAGTTATTTCCAAAATCAGAATTAGGTTCATTACAAATTTATTACTCCAAGGTGTAAGACTAGTAAAGATAAAAGTTCTAAGATCAGCCATGTGGACAGGTAAATAGATTTCGATGATAATCACTTATCAAATGATATTCATATGAGGCCTGAAATTTCTATATACCGGTAATTTCCATCTAATGAGTTTGATTCTTCTGTGGGTTGTTCAAATCCGTAGATTTCAGATGAGTAGTTGATTTTAAGCTGGTCTCTTTCTTATAGTTGAAACTTAACTGCAATGAGTAAATAAATATCCTGTAATCACGACATATTTCATTTAGAAATCATCGTAATAACTCCATGTATATCAAGTTACCTTTTATGATTGCTGGGTTCGTTATCGGTGTGGATCATCCAAGTTGGTTGGTTAATGAATTCGATTCTGTTGGCCTCATCTGTTCGCTGTTCCAGTTGGTCGATTTTGGACGAGTAGTTGATCTCAAGCTGGGTTTCTTCTTATAGTTGAAATTTAGCTGCAATAATTAAAAGAAGATGTCCTGTAATGACAAAATATTTCGATAAGAATTAATCGTAATAATTCCATGTATATCAAGTTACCTTTTATGATTGCTGGTTTCATCATCGACGAGGATCTTCTAAGTCGGTTGGTTTCTGTGCACTGTTCTCTAATCAGCAGATTTTTGATGAGTTGTTGACCTCAAGCTCTCGTTTGATTTTTCGAGTTGGTGTCCCTTACAAACCTGCCGGGAGCGAAAGGGCGGTTTTTTTCAAAATCGAAAATCAAAGTACAGATATAGTTGCGTGATCGGCGGTCGTTTTTACAGATCTTTTTTTTTTTAAGTCCAAGAAAATAATTGGTAATTCGGTTCCGGTTCATTCAAACAATCTTTTATTCTGCCTAATTCTGATTTTGGAAATAACTATATTACAAGGTTGAAAGTAATTTTACAATATTTGGCCTTTTTTTATGTAACTAGTCCGAAAGTTCACAAAGTTAAATAATTTTGTCTAACTTCAATTTTTTGGTCGCTTTCACCGTTTAAATAGTCGAAGCACATATTAAGTGACTGATTGGGGTTAACTTTTTTTCTGCCTAATTTAATACATCGAGATTTTGAAAATAACTATGTTTTACAATATTTGGTCTTGTTTTCATGTAACTAGTCCGAAAGTTTACAAGGTTGAATAATTTATCTATTTTTTTCTGCCTAATTTAATACATTGAGATTTTGGAAATAACTATATTTTACATTATTTGGTCTTTTTTTCATGTAACTAGTCCGAAAGTTTACAAGGTTGAATAATTTTATCTATTTTTTTTCTGCCTAATTTAATACATCGAGACTTTGGAAATAATTATATTTTACAATATTTGGTCTTTTTTTCATGTAACTAGTCCGAAAGTTTACAAGGTGGGAGAATTTTGTCTAACTTTAATTTTTTTTGTCTGTTTAAATTTGTCTAATTTTTTAAAGTTTATTGTAGTTTTTCTCGAGTATGTCTGAAATCGAAGTACATAATTGGGAAATTCGATTCCGGTTCATTCAAACTATCTTCCAATCAGTCTGAAACGGCAAGCTGAAGAAAAGAGCAGAACCTTTTGAGCAGAAAATCCTTTCAAATATCACTGATCATAATTATCATGTCAATTCATATATAAGATCAGCAACGTGGATCGTTACGTAGATTTTAATAATAGTCTTAAATGATATTTATGAAATTCAACTCATATAGTAATTCATCTATATTCTAAATATCTAAGCAATGGTTGATTATTATAGTTTAACAACAATTCAACTAAAGCATCTATAGTCATCTCTAGGAATACCAGAGTTACAACAAATTTAGTAATGCATAATCAATCTTATCAAATCGTTTTTGAACTGTTTTCTTTTCTATCTTCTTGAAATTCTTGATGTGTCTTTTATTGAAACCCAGGCCCATCATACAGTGCAAACCTGCTAGTAATACTGGCCTGTATATATTTCGATTGTCAGCTAAACCATGTTCGTATTATCAAGTTTTCTTCATCGTCAGTTAATAAACTTAAGAGATGTTTTCTACCCACAGATGGCGACATCTGTACCCAGTGAATGGTATTCTAATCCATTTCATTAATTCTAAATATTGCTCCTAATATATACAATGATTTTGTAATTATGATAATATAACTAACCGTGCGCTGCCAGCATTGAGCACATTGATCCTATTAGTAACATGGTTCTACAGATTTAAGAAACCTTGAATCATTCCCACACCTCGACAAATCCAGAATTCTGCAAAGCCTTAAAGATTCAATAAAACCCACGCACAAGAGACAGAGTTAAAACATACCCAGTATTCTTTATATATCAACCAATATTGAATTATACTTATCAACCCCTATGGTTTAGATTTGAGCTCTTTTACCTTATATGAAGATGCTGAATTAGATACCTAATCTATAAGTTAATTGATAATGTCCTAGCTATAATTGAAATTGCCTCGGACAATATTTTATATGGGGCTTGAAATTTCTACACGAGAAGAATTTCAGATCCGGTACAAATTTGAATTAATCACTATTTGAACTGCTAATTTTGCATCAGAGCTTTTGATACCTAGCTTAACTAACCCAGAATCCCCCAAAACCTAACTGATTCAACAGATCCCACACACACATGTGGCCCAGTTAGACGCAGATGACATTGCGCGATACAGTCGTCTCATCCACTGTGCAATTTTGAATAAGTTTCACTTTTATTTATTATATTGAATTGATTTTAATTGAATTCTAGGTATCTAAGCGAACCATTAATTAGTAATCATACTTAGCTATATTTTAATTGTCAGTTGAACAATATCTATATGGAGCCTGAAAATCTACATGAGTAGAATTTCAGATGTGCTGAATTCGTCACTATTTGAATTCATCAGAAATTAAAGATAAAAAAGCATATCTTTAGTGGTAAATTAGAAATTCCCTTAGCCGAATGGCTATATAATCTTTATTTCCCTTATATAGTACACTGTGTATAAGGACCGAAAGACCTTGTTATGACCGGACCTCCCTGGTGCGGTGCAAGTCATGATGCTGGAATATAGTTTGAAGGAGAGGGGTTAGTAAAAGAGAGCTATTAGCAAGAGGAATAAGACCTAAGTTTAGGATATCCTGTCAGAATAAGGCTTTCAATCTGACATACACAGTGAAATTGAAATATTCCCCCTTCCAAATCCAGGAATGTATTTGGGCACAGATTTGTTTTATCTCCCTTCGATCGGAAGTAAATCTGCGTTAAATGATTTTGGCAATATGTATCAAAACTAATACTGCTGTATGAAGACACAATAGGTTCACTTAGATACAGATAAATAAATGTGCTCAGATACACATGTATCAGCTACATTTTAAATGTCCATGGAATTAGAAATAATTTCACATAACAATTGAATTAACCTTAATCGATCTAAGTAATACATGTACCTTAATGAGTTATTCATCTTAGATTCTAATTTTCAGTTAAACTATATCTAATATGCGACACAGGCTTTTAGATATTAATTGAATCAGTTAGGTTTGAGTAAATTTTGCCAATATTGAAAAGCATGGCTAGTCGTCGTAAGCGCGGCAGTTGGCAATACAGAACTGATCAGTCCATGAGACTGATTCATTTATAGATGTGCTCAAATATATTATATATTTCAGCTATATTTCAATAAATATTTATGATATAAAAAGTTTTTGATCTAACATCAAATATTGAATTCATCTTAATTGTGAATATCTAAGCCATTTTTCCCGGCTGTATCTATGCTAATTGTCAGTCAAACAATTATCATGCGTTGGCCAAAACAAGACGCAGTGTTTCAGGAATGAATTAAATCAATTAAAGCTTTGGTTTATTCTGGATTTGTCATAGTGTTGAGACCAAATCACTGTTTCATAAAGACCTGTAGTCCATAGTTTTCCCCATATAACACCAGACCTCGATAGAGCCCTAGACACTATCTTATGAAATTCATTACTGTTATGTGTGAGGCAGCACACAGTATATATTGTAAAGTAAGGCCTCAATGGTAATAAATTTATCAATATATTATTTGTAAAGAAAAATCTATCAACCAACGATAAAGTTTAATTGATATATCTTTTAGTAAAAATTGTCCTATCTAGATCTTGATTGTCAGTTAAACAATAGTCATATGAGGCCTGAAATATCTACGGTACATTCGAATAATTTCAAATGTCACATAAGATATTGAATTTACCTTAATTGTACGTACTTACAAAATCTTTTAATCAATAACTGACCAATCTACATTTTAATTATCAGACCAAAGAATATTTAAAGGACCTCACTCAATCATTTTGTTTAATATTGTAAATATTCAAGCAATCATTGCCTAGCTATATTTCAATTTACTACCGGCCACAGAGCCTCAATAAAGTAGTGCGGAGATGGTGAGCTTGACCAGCGCCTATGCATTCTACCCCAGATATGAAAAATCAACTTAGCTTTATGTATGTATGTTTTCCTGTTGCCATGCAGGATGAGCCATGCAAGACTGCCAGGTTCGGCTGCGACAGGTCTTTGAAACAGGTGTTTGGTGGTACTTCAAGGTGGAGTCTTTTGTGGGCACTTCTGGTGGGCAGATTTTAGATGGGCCTTTCCGGATTAACCTGAAATGAGTAAAAGAACGATATTCTGTAGTTACACAATCCTTTCCGTATCACGCATCGTAATTTACATGTGTATCAACTTAACTTTCAATATTGCTGAGTTCAGTGTTCTTTTTTGGCATCGTCTTCGTGGTAGTCACCTTCAGCATCTTCTTCAACTTCTTGGGAGTCCTGAAATGAAAAAAAGAGAAGAGCGATGAAAACCTGGTACGGAACAAAACTAATGTTCGAAAGCTTTTCAGCTCTCCATCGCTGGTCACATGCCGAGAACACCAGACAATGAGCCAGCCAGGAATATACTGCCCTCTACACGCCCTCACACAGAACGCGAAAACCAGAATGACAACGCCTCACATTCCCCATCTAACTGCAGGATGTACTGGGCGACGTCAGTAACTGACAAACCTGTAAAATTGCACGAAACACAAGTAGCACAGTACAACCAGCTTGACCGGGTTGAGATTCAGGATCTCAACTAGCACTCAAAAGCGTGACAAGAGACTTCATCCACTGACCGAGGTTGTCACAAGGACACAATGAAACTAGCACTCACAAGCCGACAAGAGACTTCATCCACTGACCGAGGTTATCACAAGGACACAATGAAAACTAGCACTCAAACTAGAAATCAAAGAGCGTGACAGTAGAATCATCCCTCAGCCGACTCAGAATACCAGAAACAAAGAGCGTGACAGTAGAATCATCCCTCATCCGGGTGGTCACAAGGACACAATGAATGCTAGTAGCGTGACAATCCAGTATAACCGCTCCATTTGTATCCCGCGCAATCCCGCAGATATGCCCGTCATTGACATCACTCAGCACACTTTGTAGATAGGTGGGGGCAGTGAGGCCTCATCATCCTGGTTTTCGTGTTCCGTATGAGGGCGTGTAGAGGGCAGAATTTCCTGACCGACTCTTTGTCTGACATCCTCGACACATGACCGGCGAAGGAGAGCTGACGCTTTCGGACATTAGTTTTGTTCCAGCAAACGTTGAAATTCGACAGAGAAATCGGCCCTGAAAAATAAAACGGGTTAATTGCTGAAAAATAGAACGGATTAATTAACACAGAACAGTACAGGACAGTACAGAGACGAACAGTAACACATAAAACATAAAGACGTCGTTCCTCAGGAAGCAGGAACAGGAGCAAGAGCGGGAGCGCAGCGAAAATCGCCAGGAGGAGAATCCACGGTAGCATGTTCACAGTGTGAGTGTGCAGAGGTGAATGGTCTATGCTTGTGTACACCGTGGTCAGCCGGTGACGTATTCAATAGCGCGTGTCAGAATGATATCAACAACTCTGAAAAGCCGCAATTGTGTCTCTATTGTTGAATGGATTTACATTGAGAGCTTATAGAAGTTGAATGAAAAGGTTCTACTGCCGGGTTGAATACGCGCCAGTAGCCAGCTGAACAATATAGTGGAGGAACTTCATATACGGCCATGAAATAAATTACTTGATTCCCAACATCCGAATTTATAAACCGCCGCCTGGTTTTTTTTCTTATATTCTAGAATAATCTCCTATAAAATTATACCGACCGATAGCACTTCAGTTAAAGATTCACACCAACACAGGTCTTCATATCATAGAAACCGCGTAAACATTTACTAATGAAATGCTGAAATTAGTTAATTAGTCACAACTACGTAAGGACAGTTCATGCACCCCGAGATAACTAACTTACACCATGCACGAGGAAAGCGGTCTATTTGAGTCATTTGGGGAAAACCCACTAATACCATGTATTCATGATTAATCATTATTCATACTGTTATCACAGAATCCCGTCAATAGACAGATTTTCATTAAAAAAAACTCCTCGATTCAATTGAGGGGAGACATATTAGGCTTCTCTAATTACTTGGAGCACCGATCCTCTGAAATTCTGCCAAAAACTTCATGCTTACCACTCATAATTTGAAAAAAAACGAATTGTTTTCTTTAATTTTGATACTGGATTAAACGGTACCTCATCATAAAAATTTAAGAAAGTCCATATCAAGAATTTCGTTTTTTGTTTTATTTTGTTAGCACCATTTTATTAGCTAATTATAAGAACTATGTACATAATATGTTACAGCGAACAAAAAGAATCTATGTTAACTAGTTTCTTGAAGATACTCGCGAATTTGGTCCCAACTTGATAGAAGTCTTAACGCAGAAAGTCGACTGTAAAATGGAATCATTTGAATCATAAATAAAATGGAGTTCTCTCTGGAGCCCTCCTCTCTATACAGGTCGACCCTGTTTTAAGACAGGGAGCCCTCCTCTCTGTACAGGTCGAGCCTGTTTTAAGACAGGAGCCCTCCTCTCTATACAGGTCGACCCTGTTTTAAGACAGGGAGCCCTCCTCTCTGTACAGGTCGAGCCTGTTTCAAGACAGGAGTTCTCCTCTCTGTATAGGTCGAGCCTGGTTTAAGATAGGAGCCCTCCTCTCTGTACAGGTCGAGCCTGTTTTAAGACAGGAGCCCTCCTCTCTGTACAGGTCGAGCCTGTTTTAAGACAGGAGCCCTCCTCTCTGTACAGGTCGCGCCTGTTTCGCCATTAATTGTTGTTCTCTCTCCATTTCTTTTTCGCGTTTTTGTTCGAGTTGAAGGAATTCTTTTTGTCTTTGTTGCTGCAGTTTGACGGCTCGTCTCTGAAAAACAGATTTCATTATAATTCGATGAGTTTCAGTTTGATTGTGAATCTGCGTTCTGATAATAAATTACTTACTCGTAATTTAGACGTTCGGTCGTGAAGTGAATTCATTTCTCTGCGAAGTCCACACAATTTCCCGTAATACACTCTCGCTTTCAACATCTAAACAACAACAGCAATCATGATACAAGCAGATTATCAGACAGATGAGCAGATAACCCTTAGACGGAGGTCCCTATCCCCCCCTAATACGGCCCTGCCGGCAGTTTCTCAAAAGTTGGTTAAAGATAACCAGAGATACCATAGTAACAATTGACTTTGAATTGTCACTATGTCAACTATCCACTGGTTACACTCTAACAAACTTTTAGGCAACTGCGGCTCCTGCATACCAGATTATCCCCAGACAAACAGATTACTCTCACCACCCTCACTAGTACAGAGTTATATTCTGAAAATATTATAATTACCGTTTGTTGGATGTCGTTGAAAGTTGTGCATTCTTTGAACTTTGCGTTTTCCTGTTGTAGCGTTTCTAAAACAACCGATTGATTCAATCTATAAAAAATAACACCACTTATAGAAATAACCCTTGTATATGCGAGGTATTTAGAGCGATATTAAGGCTAAACAAAAATGATACCTTGTTTCTCCGCAGCGGCCGGGTCATTTTTGTAAAATATGATAAAATTTATAAACAGTTCATTTCTATAGCGGCCGGGTCTGTTATGGTGAAATTGATCACGATTTTTAAAAAAGTAATGTATAGGGTAGATAGGCGGCCGGCCGGGTCAACATTTAAGCTCAGCAGAGCGGAGAAACAAGGTATCAATTTTTTTTGGCCTAAGTTGGCTGATACCGGGGTATGTTTATACTGTAGTGCCACCGGCTTAATTCGGATCATTTAGAACCAATCTAATCTAGTCAAACCAGTTTATGAAATCTGCATTTAACATCATATTTCGATGTCTCTAAACTGTAAATAATACCGCGATTAGATCTGAATTAAGTGGGTTTTCGTTGTATAAAGGTAATTCAGTTTTCTTACAGGAGTTCGTCAAGTTTTTGTTTATTGCTTTCGGCTTCTGGCAGAAAAACGTCGGTGAATCCTTTCACGAATTTATCGACAGCTTCAGGTGAAATCGGCGGAACATCTTTCATTAATTCACCATCTGAAAATAACAACAATCAAGAGTAAATACGTGGCGTTGGCATACTGGGTCCAGTTCCACAGTTGTGAGTTAAGATTTAACTCTGAGTTAACTCAATGAAAATCAACTAGTTGTAACTTAAGAGTTAACTCTAACTCACAACTACGGAACTGGGTCCTGAGGATTGGAGTTATGGTAAGGTTACCAGGTATTAGACTTTAGCGCCACCTTAACGTGCAGTCGCTCAACAACAACAGATCGAGGGCACAGCGGCGCAAGAGAGAGGGGTTAATTTCACAAACAAGCTTTAACTCATAAGATCGCTTTAATTTCCTCGTTTTCAGATTTAGACGTATTTTTGTGAAATTGAGCCCCTGATGAGTCTGTGACTGTGAGACCCGAGCCTGGGTACCATTCTAAGCCACTCATGCAAACACTTTTAACAGCAGCAAAAAAAAGGAATGGGTCCCTCCTCCCTCTTCTTCTGCCTGGGAAGTTCTGTTGGCTTGTGGCAATCAACATTTTCACTTAGCTTGGAATCTTGGTTTGACTTTAATCCATAAAACACTAGTGATAAGAACAGATAAGAGGTAAAAGTACCTGTTGTTTCAGTTTGCTGCTGCTGGTGGTTCGATTCTATCTCCATTTTGACAGCTGTCAACAGTCAATTTTTAATCATAACCTTCAGTGTACGAAAGTCGTACTCCCGCATTACAGAAGGTAATGGGAAAACCTGGTTACGTTACCTTTCATCGAGTAACAGCTCCCACTAATATGCCTCCACACAACCATGAAATCTCCGTCAGTCGAACTAAGTATACCAAGTAACAATTACTAACGCACCCGTCGGCCGGGGCCTCGTTAAAAACCCAGCTCATCGCGAAAATGCGAATGTACACATTCATGTGGGATTATACGCGCTATGTAAAAATAATCAATCAGTAATAGTCTTGAGTATGAAAAATCTCAATGGTCCGCGCTCCGGCCAATCCGTGCCACACCGTGGCATACTTCGAAACATAAATCTAAAATCAACCGCTCGTATATTGCTGGATCATCGAGAACATCATTTTCTCGAATTGTCCCTGATAGCTATACATCTTTGATAAGTTCTTATATAGATTATATATTTCTTCGATGAAAAGTCGAGGAGAAGATATAATCAGAAAAATGTTTGCTTGAACAAATATACGTTGCGTCTTATGGTTAGTGTTTTACTAGAAGCCCGTGGCGCGATGTCTAACACGGCGTCTCTCAGTCCCCGCCCGATCGGATATCAACTTTGACAGCTCTCATTGAAGCGGTGTCACTTCGAATTGGAATATTTCTCTTAGTTGTAAGTTGAATTATCTGTCTGTAGAGAACACGCTTCTTCTCGATATTTGTCAGTTTGACAGAGTTGTTTAAGGCTCATTTAGATTACAGACGAGCCCAGGACCGTGAAACTCCGTCCGCGGACCTGCACTCAAAAGACTCGACTCGACTCAACTTAAAATGAATCGTTCAGACTGGGTGGGGTAGACTAATAATAACACTGACTGTCCAACTACATATCTCTATGATTAACACACTGCCACATAAGCCCACCCATTCACACGATGAAGGGCTGATCAATAGCATAGGGATATTATTTAGGGTCCGACCCCTCTTTATCCCATGCAATATCATTGGGCCATTGGAAGTTGCCCATTTCGAGGACAAGAGATAGTTAGAACCTAATATTTTGACACTGATCCTTTGGAAATTGCATCTTTATTTGAAGTAAATATAGGATGTTATTCTTCAAAAATATCTGACACCGTGAGGCGGAGGGTAGGTGTGACCCTTTTGACATGGCTGCAGGCCTATCTCTGAAAATTTTAGATGGACCCTGGCCTTCTTAATTTTCCGACATCCCCCCTGAATCAGTTACACATGTCTGATTAGTTTTACGATTGGATATTTTCATATTGGTAAAAGCCAATCTGATTATGAAAACTTGATTTAAGTAACAAGGCCTTTCCTGCTAAGTAAGGGGCCTAACTAGGGGAGTTTAGTCGGTAGGCCCTATCCAATTTTATCAAAATAATGACTTTTATGGACGTTATATTAAGGGGACTATTTTCTTAAAGTTTGCACTACGCAATATATTGTGCTCAGTGATTTTCTATGATGTATTGAGTGTGTTGAATATTGATCGGATATTGTCACAGTAAATGTGTCATCGTAGTTGTTGATATTGGTGCTCAGGTGTCTGAGGGTTAAACTTATAAACACTAACTCCACCCTAGTATTATATATAGATGCACATATGTTGCGTAGTAACGAGGAGAGCGCAGGTGCAGCTCCGCGGCGAGGAGTAGAATGAGAATGTCGTTTGGCCTAGACTCTGCTCGTGTTCAGTTAAAAATCGGCTTTTAAAAAACTCTATAATCAATATAGAAATATTGCACACTGTCGTATTCGCATTAGTCAGACTTAATTAACACACGAGCATTCATACACCTTAAACAGGGAATATATTGAAACTTTGTCGCTGAATTATCAAATCGATTTTTGTTTCTTGAAATAAGTGGTAAGATAGGGCTGAAAAATGATACCTGGTTTCTCCTAATCGGCCGGGTCACTTTTGTCAACTGTAATTAGATTTGTAATCAGTTAATTTCTATAACTGCCGGGCCTGTTATTGTTGGTTTGATCATAATTTGAAGCGACCGGACGGGTCAACTTTTAAGCTGAGCAGAAACAGGAAACAAGGAACAATTTTTTAACCTAATGGGAATTTTAAAAAAATGATATGTGTTGTTTTTCAGGCAGTACGGGGAGATGGGGGTCCATGGGTTGAGAGGGATGGGGTAAGAAAGGTGTTTAATATTGTACCTGAGAATAGGTTGACATAGTTTGTTAATAGTCTATTTGTCTATAGGTAGCCTCATTCGATATGAAAAGATATGTTAAATAGATTCTCTTTCACTGACAATGAAAATATTTTTCGAAAGGAGTGCAAAATAAGGTGAAAGCCTTGTTTGTGGGTGTAAACTATTTAAACTTGTTTAAAGGCGTATCGTACATTGCTTAAAAGTGGGCTTGGTTGAAAACATTATGACCTAGTGCTTATAATGTGTGCATTTATACGCAATCAAGGGTTGATATCGGTTTGAAATTCCTAGCCAATGAATTCTAAATATTATGTATTTTATAGATCACTTCAATGAAACAAATATCAATTCACAGCAATTGAGGTGTTTATGTCTGATAGAGTGAAGAAGGTGCTTAACCTGTTTAATCCTCACGCCTTATAACAGTTTGAAATTTGAAATTACAGATTTCTTCCTCCAGCGGAACGCAGTATATAAACTATGCCGGTTTATGGTGGAGGACCGACTTGTGCCAAATGTAATAAATCTGTTTATTTCAACGAGGAAAGAAAGGCTTTGAATAAAACGTGGCATCAAAGCTGTTTTAAATGCGGTAAGTTTGATTGTGAAATACAGTAGACTCTGTCTCTTACTCGGGGTAAAGTTGAGCATGGTAAAATTCTACCCCGAGTTGGTGTCAAATACTGATTAAGAGTTTGTGAAATACAGTAGACTCTGTCTCTTACTGGGGTAAGGTTGAGCATGGTAAAATTCTACCCCGAGTTGGTGTCAAATACTGAGTAAGAGTTTGTGAAATACAGTAGACTCTGTCTCTTACTGCGGTAAAGTTGAGACTGGTAAAATTCTACCCCGAGTTGGTGTCAAATACTGAGTAAGAGTTTGTGAAATACAGTAGACTCTGTCTCTTACTGCGGTAAGGTTGAGCATGGTAAAATTCTACCCCGAGTTGGTGTCAAATACTGAGTAAGAGTTTGTGAAATACAGTAGACTCTGTCTCTTACTGGGGTAAGGTTGAGCATGGTAAAATTCTACCCCGAGTTGGTGTCAAATACTGAGTAAGAGTTTGTGAAATACAGTAGACTCTGTCTCTTACTGCGGTAAAGTTGAGACTGGTAAAATTCTACCCCGAGTTGGTGTCAAATACTGAGTAAGAGTTTGTGAAATACAGTAGACTCTGTCTCTTACTGCGGTAAAGTTGAGACCGGTAAAATTCTACCCCGAGTTGGTGTCAGATACTGAGTAAGAGTTTGTGAAATACAGTAGACTCTGTCACTTACTGCGGTAAAGTTGAGACCGGTAGAATTCTACCCCGAGTTGGTGTCAAATACTGAGTAAGAGTTTGTTAAATACAGTAGACTCTGTCTCTTACTGCGGTAAGGTTGAGACTGGTAAAATTCTACCCCGAGTTGGTGTCAAATACTGAGTAACAGTTTGTGACGTGAGATTATTTTCTGTTTTTAGACGATTGCGGTAAAACATTAGAAGGAGGTAATTCAGCCGATCACGATGGTACACCATACTGTATACCGTGTCATAAGAAGAAGTTTGGCGCAGCTGGATACGGGTTTGGTGGAGGTGGTGGTGCTGGGTTATCAACTGAACACGGTGCTGAATCTACCAATACGTACGTCTGTCTGTCTGTCCGTTTATCTCTGTCTGTCTGTCCGTTTATCTCTGTCTGTCAATCTCTGTCTATCTGTCTGTCACTAGAGGACTCTGTTCAAATGAGTGTGACTCGAGCAGATGTGACTTGGTAGTCATTCCTACTCTCTTTAAAGAGCTCAACTGATCCCAAGACTATCAAGTTACTCTCAAAATCACAATAATTTCTAGTTCATTTTCAATTAAACAACGACTTTTCAGTCGAATCTAGTCAATCTATTCTAAATTTTTGTGAAAACTACTCCAGTTAGAGATATCAAGTTGTCTGGTCTGTCCTAGAGTTCAGAATCGTTCATTTCCCATGTTTTTAATACTGTCGGTCAAAATAACTAATTTTTGACAATTTCTACAGTATTATTATTTGTTTTCATGCAGGCAGCAGCCGGCGAGACCGACTCAATCTAATCCGTTAGCTTCTAAATTCGGAGGTGGCGATAAATGTCATCGTTGTCAGACGACGGTTTATCACGCTGAATGTGTCGAAGCCGGCGGAAAAAAATTCCATAAACTCTGTTTAAAGTGCCGTAAGTATTGAAAGAGGATGGTTTGGTTGTGCCCGGGGAGGTTGTACCCAGGGAGGTTGTACCCGGGGAGGTTTCACCCGGGGAGGTTGTACCCAGGGCCCGGTTCCAGAGTTAAGACTGATAAGTCCAAAAGTATTTTTAAACATCAAGATCGGTCTTAAGTTGCTCGATTATTGAGATAAACTAACACAGTCTTAGACTGGTCTTAAGACTAAGCCATGACTTTAGAACCGGGCCCAGGAGTTTCAATGAATGCAGTGACTACTGATCTCACACTATTAGTGAACAACTAACTGCTCGATACATCTTAATGATTGAACCCTTTCAGTGCTATGATATACTCTTACCCCGCTGTGAGTATTTCTATGTTTGACAGGTGCTGCCTCTTTCAATAGAGATTTTACGTAACTAATTAATAATTACATGAATACACCGCACGGTGGGTAAGAGTAGATGCGATGTATCGTGGGTGGGTTATACACCGCAGTGTGGAGTACTCTGCACTGAAAGGGTTAATACCTGCTCTGTTATTATATACCATACCTGTGGTTACTATGGTAATTGATGGTTTCTATGGTTATTACCAATGGTTACTATGGTTATGACTGGTTTCTATGGTTACAATCAGTAGCAACTCTGGTTACTAGGTTAACGGTTGGTTTCTATGGTTATTACCAGTGGTTACTACGGTTATGGCTGGTTTCTATGGTTACAATCAGTAATAACTATGGTTACTAGGTTAATGGTTGGTTACGACGATGGTTTGGTTAATTGTAGTTGGTTGCAGTAAATTATTAGACGCTCGAACATCTAAATTACATCAGGAAGAGGTTTATTGTTTCACATGTTACGGACGTGAATTCGGTATCCACGGTTACGGTTTTGCGGGAGGTCAAGGCGGTTTATCGGCGGCTAACGGAAAGTTACCGACTCGGGAGTAAGTCGACTCACTGGTGATGGATATCGATGTCGTTCGATGCTGATTAAAAATCGTTGTCGTTTTCGTTTTTCGATGAAAGGAAATTTGTGAAATTATCGGCTGAGAAATTTGCGAAATTTCGAGATTCATCGGAAATCATTTTGATAATGTTAATTTTGAAGTGTGTTAGTTTTATAGGTTGTTGTTTTATCGCACGGTTTATTGATTAACGTGAGAATGAACGCAGCATTCGTAGCATTGTGTTTGTGTTTGTTTTAAATCAGCCGGTAGTTTTACATCTCTCTCTCTCTCACTCAGGCACCAGTTCTACATGAACACACCACGAACCAGTTCCACTGTTGTGAGTTAAGATTTGGTTCGGAGTTAACTCGTTGAAAATGAATTGATTTTAACTCATGAGTTACTCACAACTGTTCAGACTTGATTAGAATTAAAATCATTGAAGATGAATAGATTTTAACTCACAACTGTCGAACAGTTCGATATGAACACTAGTTCTATGTTCACTATATGAACACTGGTTCTATGTGAACACCCGTTCTATGTACATAGACACCAGTTTGTTCACTCCATGAACACCAGTTCCATTTGAACTCCAGTTGTTTGTCTACGAACACCCTACTGCACCTTGCACATCTAGTTTCAACACAAATCGCTAAATCTTGATCGACAATGACAGTGTTCATCTCTGCGTAACTCTGGAGTTCATTTATAATTCCAGGTCTGGCATGAATTGAAGTTTTAATTGTTTCTCTAATAGCATGACAGTATATATATATATATATATATATACTACTAGCAGGATGATTGTTTAAGATGATTAGGGTTTGATTAAGTCTCACAATCAATGATTAACCCATGTTTTGAGATGAACGTACATCAATTGAAGTTTGACTTGCATTTCATACAAACCCGTTGTGGGTATTTTTTGTTGCCGCGTTATGAAATGTGGTATATGACAAATCAATATTATTGATCAATCGATTGATGACTGCAGATTTTGGCTCCGTATCAACAGTAAAAACACCCGCAGTGTATCTGTGTATGATGTGTATGTTGTTGCTATGAATTTTTTTAAGCGTCGAATTTAGAGCGCGCTCTAATTCAGAATATGACTCTCGGCTGCCCTTGGGTTATTATCAATCCTAACACTGGTATCACAACTTGTACGCAGTCAATTTTCTACGACGTCGATTCAACCAATCAAATTGCGACCCACCCCAAAATTTACCTAACTCGGGATCGTCCCCAAATAGTGATTGGGTTCAATGAAATTCACCGATCACAAAAATAATCTCTGTATATAACACTAACTGTAAATATAGATATGTTAGAGTCTGATGTTGTTGATGCACATATCAATCTGCTGCCTGTATCCTGTCCTTCTAGATATGAGACATTTTACCAGCATTCTGAAAACTGATCGTCCATACTTTAGTATGTGTGGTTTAGGGTGCAGATTGTCTGATGGTTGTGGATTCTGGCCAAAGGTTGGGGATTCAGGCCGAACGTTGAAGATTCAGGTGGAACGTCTGGGGATTCGGGCTGAAGGTTAAGGATTCGGGCAGATCATTGGGGATTCCAAGTGGCAGATCGATATCTGTATAAATGATACAGGCTCTAGTGTATTTAGTGTCATTACTGCTCACTAGATGGCAGTACTATCCGCATGCTGTTTAATACGTGTTTTGCATGTAATTATGTTGTTTGTTTGTTCGACAGAAACGTGCAATAAACTGCTAACTCCCGGTTCTATCAAACAACATCAGGACGGTCTCTACTGTCCGAGCTGTTACGGTAAGGACTTCGGTCCCCATGGATACGGTTTTGCTGCAGGTGGCGGTACCGGGCTGTCCATGGACGGAGCGAGAACAGCGCCGCGAGAGTAAGTTATCGTTAACACTACTAATATCAGTTACTCTTTCTTCACGACAGATGTTCAAATAAAACCGTAAAAACTTCAGATTACTTTCATACTGATAAACGAACAGTTTTTTCCCAGTGGCCTGAAATTCTACTCACTTTTTGTCAGAATTAGAGATAATGTATCGGATAGAATTGAGTAACTGATCTTAAAACGAGTCATTCTCAAATAATTGTAAATCTGTTTGTGTAAGTTTAATGTAGTTTGATGTTGTGTTGTGTTTTGTAACTGTTGCATATTTTGAAAAGTTTGAACAACCAATTATTTGTACGATAACAATTCCTCATCCTTCTCTTCCTCCCATTCCTCATCCTTCTCTTCCTCCCATTCCTCATCCTTCCCTTCCTCCCATTCCTCATCCTTCTCTTCCTCCCATTCCTCATCCTTCCCTTCCTCCCATTCCTCATCCTTCTCTTCCTCCCATTCCTCCCTTCTTCATCCCTAATCATCCCTCTACACCTCTTCTCCCCTTTTGCCTCCTCTAACCTCTCCTCTTTCGCTCTTCCCACTCTGCCTGTCTCCCTTTCTCCCTTCCTTTCTTTCTCTCTCATCTCCCTCTCCTCCCTTCCTCTTTCCCACTCTCTCCCATTCTCCTCTCCCTCTCACGCTTCTATCCCCTGTTCCTCCTTTCCTCTCTCCTCTTGTCTCCTCTTCTGAATGCTGTTTAACGGTGATATGTTATTTATTGTTTACAGTGTTGGTGCTGAAACCTATGTAGCTCCGAAATCTGGTGGACAAACAACAAGTTTCGGAGGAGCTGAAAAATGTTTTCGATGTGGAACGAGTGTTTATCACGCGGAAAGAATTACAGGAGCAGGACAGGTAGGAAACTAACACCTCTTAATCCTCTTAATCAGTTTCCGTCTATGTCTTAGTTATTTCACTGTGTTAAATTGATTGGATTTTTAGCAGATCAAGTCAGGGAAAACTGTACAGCGTTAACAGTACCTAGGATAATCTGATTGATTGATTGTGATATCTATTTTTGTATTGTAGGTTTTTCACAAACAATGTTTCAAGTGTAAAATGTGTCAAGCTT
Source organism: Tubulanus polymorphus (assembly GCF_964204645.1). Lineage (NCBI taxonomy): Eukaryota > Metazoa > Nemertea > Palaeonemertea > Tubulaniformes > Tubulanidae > Tubulanus > Tubulanus polymorphus. Next base: position 13,344,626 of record NC_134035.1, on the reverse strand, counting down.
TGCTCGATTCGAATAAATTAGCAGAAAAAGATGGAGACATTTATTGCAAAGGTAAAACAACACATACCGCCCCCCTCTCACCCCCTCCCCCTCTCACCCCCCCCCCTCACCCCCTGATGATAACATCGAAAAAACTGTTTCTACATTATATTTCATCACATGACATTGTCTTATTTATAATGTGCACATTATGTTGCATAATGTGTACATTATGACGCATAATGTGCACATTATGTCGCATAATGTGTACATTATGTTACACTGCATTATTTAATGTAACACTCTTGCGTAATGTGACAAATAATACTTTGAAGGTTAACTAGATATATTTGAAGTATGAAATTGAAATGATTGTGAAGTACTATCTGTCTATAAGTTTGACTGATTCAATTCCAGGTTGACGCAACTCCTCGACAACTCTTCTCATCAATATGACATTGTATAACATTGTATTACATAATGTAACATTGTATTACGTTGTATTACAGGTTGTTACGGAGCTAATTTCGGACCTAAGGGATACGGTTATGGAGGCGGCGCTGGTGCATTGACTCGTACACAGTAGATACCAGTCCACACACGACACACAAGACACACACTTTGTGCCAACCAACATGGATCGCATTAGAAATGCTTTTAATCAATTGAATATCAATGATTTGCTGTCTTAAAACATCTTCAGTTAAAATTTAAGATTTACATTCGATATTGCGGTAGACTTCTCCTTACTCGGTACGGGTCTCAACTCAGTGTCAGATATTGACAGTCCCACCAACACTACCGAGTTCTCTGATTCTGAAACCATACTGAGTAAGGTGCTGTGTACTTTGTACATTGTAATTAAATCATAATTAATGCTACATTTTGTTACATTGTAATACATATTTCGGTTTCGGTGGACTTCGATATATATATATATATATATATACTATTATATATCACGATATATGATATTCTACGTGTATTTGATGTATTTTAGCTGTAAGATATTTAAAAAAACTTATTCATAAATATATCTGAAAAATTATTTGTCGAACCCCACCTGAAAAAAAAACCACGGGCAGTTTCATAAAGCCAAATTATTATCGGTTACTAATGACTGACCTACTAAATCTCAATGACTTCAATGATTCAGCAAAATTATAATTAGTTATTAATGATGTATCATTTACATTGACTTCAAATAACGATTACAGGAAAAGTCGTTTATAACGCCACTATTGGGACCAACATGAAAAACATGGCACCAAAACAAATTTTGCAGCATTGTAAATGATCGTATTTACATTGAATTCGAGTAAAATTGGTCGAATTTGTTCTTTGAAAAATGTTGGCGTTAAGCGAACAGCCAGAAGCATTAGAAATTTATAATGGACTTTGACGACCTTTTCATCTTGAATGACTTCAACAATATAATTTGATTGTCACTAGCTTTATGAAACCTGCCCCTGGGCACCAGAATATATAAGTTCTTGATAATCTGTCTCTTAAAAAATTCCGACTAAACTTTAATATATAAACCAGGGTACAAACAGTAGGAATGATATTTATGTAGTATTTGCTACTTTTATAGAACGAAAAGATGAAAACATACTCTACACACAACATGTGCCAATAATAGAAAACCTTGAAAAAAACCCGGTTAATTATCTATTTAAGATATAAGCATTTTTAAAACATATCCTATATAATAAATCTAGTTTTATTTATGGCTTACACATTATAAGTCACTATAGGTCACAGTATCCATCACTGTGAATTGTCCTTTGGCAAGCGAGGACGCCATTTCGAATGTGGCCGTTTATAAATTCACTACTTATGGTCAGATATTGTTGTCAATGGTTACTGTTTCTATTGTTTAGAATCGTGTGCATTCATTTTTTGTTGGTCAAAATTTTCAATTTTTTGAAATCCGTGTCAAAGTTTGACGCAAGTTTTTAAGGTGACGGAATCTTATTTATCTCCAACGTTCAATTTATAGGAAAACTAACATTCCAACACCAGCAGCACCAGCAGCAGCAGCACGTGTATAATGCTGACATTTATTAAATATTGATGTATGATTTATATTACTATTTTATGCGATAAAAACTGATTAAGTTAAATCAAATATTTGTATCGGTACAAAAAAAAACCACTCATGTGCTTAGAATAACAGGACCGTGAGTTAGATTTAACTAAGCAGGTATCAGTCTGCAGCCTGGAACAACAGATTGTCAGAAGAGGTGCAGCTTGGTCCAGGCCGAGAGGCAGCTGGGTGCATCCAATCCAGGCTGGGAGGCAGCTGGGTCCATCCAGGCTGAGCGGCGGCAGGGTCCAGGCAACAGATTGACTATCTGTATGTCAAATGTAACCCATATCTGTGGAACTGGGTCCAAATAATTTACAAATGTATAAAATGATCAGTGTAATCAGTGCATGCATTCCATTATTACTAACACCAGAGAGAAAGTCATCATGACTCATAGAGTCTGTGTCTTCTTGATATGGCTCCTGAGTCCAGACGACTCCTTATTGTTAATTGATTATGAGTTATATATATATTTCCTCCACGAATTATTCATTCAATAGTTCATCATGTATACTTATATCGCTTTAGATTTTGAGATCAATCAAATAAAAAAAACGCTATTAACAAAACTATCTGAAAAAGTTTCATTTGTTTCGATGGTTTGTTCCTTGTATCTCAATGTGGTATATTTGATCATCCGGCAAACCTGACTTCTGGTCCTGGCAAAACATCTAACGCGTGTCCGGTATATGATATGCGAAATAACTCTAACCCTCTATTCGAGCATAGCTTTTAAAGCCCTGCGTGCTAATCATCGGGCTTGTTAGTAGTGACTGGCGCAGTTAGGATGTTTTCTCACGGTGGTGGCTGGTACTGTCAGTGTTTGAAGATTTCAGCAGCTGGGCAGTTATAGGATTTCTTCAAAGATTGTGGCAGAAAAAGGGTAACTTACAAAGATGGCGATCACCGAAGGTGTAAAGCCCTTGGGGGTCTGTTTGTGGTCCCTATCATAGAAAACTTCGAAAAATCTAAGACTTTTTTTAATGACTTTTCAGGGCATTTGATCTCATTATCTTGTCTACGTTAAGGTAACCGTGTGAAACTATAGCCCGGGATGTTTTAGGGGGGTTGTAAACCCGTCTAGATTCACTCCTCTGGACATTCAACCTCAGGAATTTTATAAATTCGGGAGACCAGACTCTGATATTGGAACTGCTGCGAAACAAATATCAATATCACCACACCCGTCACACATGTTTGAGCCCGCTGTCGCACCACGTGACAACCTTCCGTTAAAACAACCGATTTTAATAAATTATGACAAGGTACTATGGTGCGCCAGTCGAAAATTAGAAATCAACAACACATTTGAATAATATATGATATTTTGTACTGTGTCGATTGTGAGTGAGGAGGATATTTCGGTGATCAGTGAAAGTGGATGATTCTAACTGCTGCTGCTGCTGCTGCTGCTGCTGCTGCTGCTGCTGCTGCTGCTGCTGCTGCTGCTGCTGCTGCTGCTGCTGCTGCTGCTGCTGCTGTACAATGGTAAACTGTAAGAAAATTCAGTTACATTCATTTTTTCAAAATTCATAAACTTTAACGGTTATAAAAAGAATAATAACATTGAAAATTCATAGTGAATTTATTTTCACAGCCGGTCTCAGTTCTAAAGTTTCCGGATTTGATATGAACACAAATGCTGGCACTATGGTTGAAGATATAACTCAATATTGTAGGGCTGGATCCAGGTTCAATAGGGGAGGTCACAGGACAAGCCCAACTCAGAGTCCTGTGTCCTGTTCTCGAGCCCGTGGGTCCTACGTGCCCCTATATCTCAAATTGAATACTGTGTAACCTCGTTATAACGAACTCGATTCATACAACGATTCATCATAACAAATATAGAATTTCGTCCCAAGAAAGAAAATGTAATTAATTTGGATTAATCGATACTGGATAACGGTTATAACGAACATATTTTCTGGTCTCCTGAAGTTCGTCGTAACGAGGTTCCGCTGTATAAAGAACTATCAGTTATAACGAACATATTTTCTGGTCCCTTGGAAGTTCGCTGTAACGAGGTTCCACGTATATAGCGCGGTTCTTGCTTAAGTTTGACCCAACAATTAAAATTAATCATCTATCAAGTTTGTAAATGTCACATTTCAGAATTCGTTCACTGGTACAAAGCGCCCCGGCACGCGTACAATGACGTCATCACTATTCGGGTGGGACGACGGAGCGTGGTTGTTTATCAGGAATAACGTCACTTCACAGCGACGGTGCAACGATGAATCCAATAGGGCTGACGGGCAGCCACGTGAACATCTACAACACGTATGGTCGTCTGTTAATAATGCTAGACGAATTTCAAAATCGATAACGAAGAAATTTAATGGACGATGGAATAGAAGGGTAGGAAAAGCGGTTTTATAGATTGGTATCGATCTCAAACTGGGCCCGAAACCGGGGGTGGAGTTCGATTTTGAAGACTCATCCAAAAAAGGGCGCACTTTGATCGATGTTAACTCAATTGAAAATTCGATTTGCATTTGGTTTAAGTTGATACCAGTTTCCTTTGACTTAACAACGTAATTTCAGTCCAAGAATCAATAAACGCTGGAAGACAAATAAGTACTTTGAAGGTTTATAACTAGATTTCATTTCGTAGTACGTGTTGCAAAAACAGCTGAGATAATTTACACTTGCCAAATAACTTGACATCACAGGGGCTCGTATTTGAAGTTTGGGGGTGAACTGTAACTTAGATCATCCAGTATCCCGGGTACTACATATATAAAAATAAATATTCCTATTAACAACTCTAGATTCGAACCCGGGACCTCCGGGGACTGTATTTGTTCATTGATTCTTACTTTGGCACGTGAGGGATCACTTTTAGTGGCTGTAAACTCATTCCAGAAGATATTCGATACAGATTAAGGATCTCGATCATTGGGGACAGTTTGTAAGACGCTGCATTACTCGCATGCCGCGGTAAGAATATCGGACGTGTAATTTCAACCGTCAAGTGCTGCCCCTATACACAACGCTAGCGGTGAAACTGTGAACTAATTTTCGGCCCGCATGCCACAGTAGGATTATTGTGCATACCAGTTAGTTCGCCAATTCGCCGCTATTGCTATATATAGAGACAGCACTTGACGGTAAATATGATAATAATAGAATTTGAGCGGGCCAGACAACCAATGTAGAGAGTGTCCCAGGTTCGAACCGATTAATAACTGACATCGAGTGGTCCTGATGATGAATAGAGGATGTATAGGAGTGGTCTTGATCTTCAGAGGTGTCCCAGGTTCGAACCCAGTATTTAATGATAATGATTCGTTCAAATCGTCCCGGGGTTCGCATATAAAAGTACATGTACTTTAATATATATATATTCAAAAATCAATGGCTACTTCGATATTCATTCCGACAGATGGTTCCACGCCTATTCGTAAAAACGAATTTGAATTATAATGACTACTCGTGGTCTAGTCACGAGCGGTAAATTCGAGGGGTACCACGCCAATTCCGTCCGGGACAAATAGAGCGACGTTGGGTCATCATAGCATGCATCTTAGTCGACATATCTTAAACACGATTTCTTCAGTCAAAAAATGACCGAATAGGAACCGGCACCCGAATAATTTCCAGCATTTTGAATGAACTTTTCTAGTCTTTCAACAATTTTATGATTTTACATTCATCACGCGGATATCGTGATATCACTGAATCATGATTCAAAACGGTTTATCATATCAATCGCCAATGATTGATAAGTTTTTAGGGCGAGAGAGAGAGAGAGAGCGCGCGCGCGTGATATGATCGCAGCCGTTATCGGTTGTAGGTGCGAGCGATGCCGCCGGACTAGTGGCGGTGAAATCCTAGTCCTCCTCGTGCATCAGTTACACACACATCTGTGTTTCTAGTGCGCCGTCTGTCAGTGTCATATCGTCGACTCCGCGCACTTTGATAAATTCCGATTTCTAAAACAACGAAACATTCAAACAATCTATAAAATGCAGTCTCCCAGTCAAGCCGTAACCGTCAAAGTGGATTTATATCGTGCGTGAGTTGATATGGTAACTGATAGCGACGACAGTTGCTATAGTTCTTTTTTAATAATTCCATACCTATATATGTATGCCTAGCTAATTAGGATTCGTCAGAATACATCGGTTCGTTACGGATTTAATGAGAATTTAAACTAAGATGTGGTGTAGTGATCCAGTTTGGATCGGATGAAAACTACGGAATTATAGTTTTATCGATAGATTTTGACGATAGAAATGCCTGAACGATGTTAACGATGAACGGTGTATGTGGGGCAGTGGTAGGGGTTGGGTCGCATGGACCTAAACCCCCTCTACTCACAAATACAACAGCTACAGCTACGGACAGCGGCGGTGGTGGGTTGTCTCCTCATCATCATCGGAATAAAGCGAAAAAGTCTCCGACCATGAAAAACAACAAGGTATGATTTATGTTGTGAGACAAGGAAGGCCAGGAATCAGTTGCTCAAAAGTTGTTTTAAGACGTGGCTTTCGGCTATAAGTAACAGTCGACTCAGTGGTGACGATGTAGTTTTAATTTGTCATTCATCTATTGGTAAATTCTGACACAGTTTGACGGGACTCAGTTCCGCAGTTACTGTACCCGATTCCACAGTTCAGGATCCAGTTCCACAGTTCAGGATCCAGTTCCACAGTTCTGGATCCAGTTCCAGAGTTCAGGATCCAGTTCCACAGTTCTGGATCCAGTTCCATAGTTCAGGATCCAGTTCCACAGTTCAGGATCCAGTTCCACAGTTCTGGATCCAGTTCCACAGTTCAGGATCCAGTTCCACAGTTCAGGATCCAGTTCCACAGTTCTGGATCCAGTTCCACAGTTCAGGAACCAGTTCCACATTTCTATACAGTTCTAGATCTAGTTAAAAATTCAAACTATAATACGATTTTTAGAATACAATATAAACGTTTATTTGACGTGATAATATCAATATTAATATTAATATTAGTATTAATATTAATATTCATATTGATAATCGATTAATTATTATGCTAACTAAGTATGTGTATAATATACATAATGATGTCTGTAATGTCAAGTATATTGTGTTCTGAAACCTGTTGTGTTCAGAGTTATAGAGACCACCTGTGACTGACTTCATATGACTCTTCACGACTCTCAGGACTATAACAGGCGATACTATATATCTTTAATAAACCGCCGATATATATATATATATATATATATATATATATATATATATATATATATATATATATATATATATATATATATATATATATATATATATATATATATATATATAACACGTAAAAACAACTGGCATGTGGCCGTAACATGACCGCGCGATTGTTGAATCGTGAATGCAGCCACTGGTAAGCGAATATTTCAAATAACATTCGTATATGTATAAGCGTTTGTATTATTATAGAACGAACGTCATTTTTTTCCAAGGATTCATTTTTTTTCCCAGTGATTGTATTGATTTTGTATCAGTACTAAAAGCCGTACTCAAACTGGTCACATCGATATACGATATACGATAGTCGATATACGATACGACTGGTCACATCGATATACGATATACGATAGATATTTTCCCTGCGTTGTGAAATGTTCGAATAATGTTTGACGAGGATTTTATTAGTTTGAAGCGAGCTCTACCGCGGTATAGCAGTGGTAGTTTACACAGTGTAAACATCCCACTCTATGTCCTCCCTCTCACTCCCCCTCCCACTCCCCATCCCACTCCCCTCCTCTTCCCTGAGCCGCGCGACCAATATTTCATATTCTACTGTTTTCAAATCGATATTTCAATCAGCCGATTATCTATCTATCAATTTGTTATTATTATACAGTTTATTGAATTAGCTACCAGCGTTAAGCAGGTTCTACCCAGGGACAGACCACAAACCATGGGTTTGAATGTATATTCTTTTAATTTTCAATACTGCTCGTAACATGTAAGACCAGCATAACAGCTTGGTCAGAAAACCGAGCTCGGGGTTCAGTATCAGTGATAGCGGGGAGTCAAATATCGGGCGCGGTTTAGTGGTCTGCAAATCCCGAGACAAAGTCTACTGTATTTCACAAACTCTTACTCAGTATTTGACACCAACTCTGGGTAGAATTTTACCAGTTTCAACTTTACCGCAGTAAGAGACAGAGTCCACTGTATTTCACAAACTCTTACCCAGTATTTGACACCAACTCGGGGTAGAATTTTACCAGTTTCAACTTTACCGCAGTAAGAGACAGAGTCTACTGTATTTCACAAACTCTTACCCAGTATTTGACACCAACTCGGGGTAGAATTTTACCAGTTTCAACTTTACCGCAGTAAGAGACAGAGTCTACTGTATTTCACAAACTCTCAACCTCTGGTAAGAGTCAGAGTATATTTTGACCCCTCAACCAAGCAGCACACACGTACCAGCTGCTGATCATCGATCAACCCCCGAAAAAATGAGATCTCTTACAAGATTTCATGCAATAACTAAATATTTATTGATGATGATTGAGTCCTCGACAGTCGCGTGTGTTCAGACACTGAGCTGTACTCCGTGGTTTACTAATTAAAAGAACATCGCGTGCAAAGTATCGTTAGCTTAGCACTCAATACCAGTACGCGCAGACAGGCCGTTAGTGTCACGTGACGTGTGTATGCGGTGACAATTAATAGCTCTTATGATGAAAGCTCCTCTCTTTTTACCCCACCTTACCGCGCCGTGCTATTTAACTTCTCTCATGGGACCCGCGACAAAAAAATCATTTCATAGCCTCGGTAATAAGCTCGGGTTTTTTTCCCAGCCCTCTCTCTCTCTCACTCACTCAATCGCGTGTTGTATGAGTCGTCAAATAGAACCAACTCGTCGGCAGATTTAATAATAATCGCACCATTGAATTTATCAATATTTCTGTAAATAAAACATCGCAACCAACTCGAGCTCGTCACGATGGGGGTAATTTCGTATCGATCCCGATCAGAACTATGCGAATACGTTCGATTTATTACATGTTTCGTTTGGTGTCAATTTCTCTAAAAATGTAATATCCGCTTTTTTCTTCATAAAGACGTTTATTCGAATTAACACACGTCACTTACTGAAACCTCGTCAACTGAGTTCATTTCATTGACGCGCTGTCTCTTAATTTACAGAATCAGTGTAAAGAGTTCACATCACGTATAAACTGTTAGTCTTCCGGCATAAAGATGGACACCTCCTCCTAAAAATCCTCTATGACGCATAAATAAATGTTATACTTCTGGGAGTGGTTCCGTATAATCAGGACTCAATACCATTCTAAGACCATATCTTTGTTCTACAGCAAATCCTAACAACTTAGGAGAAATCCAGCCAAAACTCATTTTGGTTACATTAACACAACTTAATACCATCCTAAGCTCATTCTGGTTCTATAGCCAATCTAACAACTTTTAAGACCAAAGATCATTTTGGTTCTATGGCCAATCTCACATCTTAAGACCAGTATTAAGATTTAACACCACTTTTCATCTTCGGTCTCGCATGTGGAACCGGCCGCTGAATGATTACTTAACGGGTTTTCCTTCTTCAAATTAATTTAGGACCGAATTTGGTTAGTCCATCATGGAAGAAGCCACAATTCTTTCTGGAAGGGTCTATAGATCTTCCGTGGATTTATGAAGGGTTGTAATGACCTCTCTATGAGGTTGTAATGACCTCTCTATGAGGTTGTAATGACCTCTCTATGAGGTCTTTATGACCTAATCACGATAAATGAATAGCTAGATCTATGATGTAATCTATGATTTGTTAATAATGAAAGTCGGTCGGTTTGAAATCAATCAAATAAACCACATATATTCATATTTACCGCTTGTAAATATTGATTCGATATTTGGTAAATATTGTGTTTACTTTCAGTAACTCAGTAACTATAGCCATTTATATACCACAAATACAGCCATCTCCTTCAACCATCTACTCAGCATCACCCTCTCCCCTTACATCTCCAACCAGCATCCTGCACCAACCCCTCCCCTTACATCTGCAGCCAGCATCCTGCACCAACCCCTCCCCTTACATCTGCAGCTAGCATCCAGCATCACTCTCTCCCCTTCCATCTGCAGCCAGCATCTTGCATCACTCTCTCCCCTTCCATCTGCAGCCAGCATCCTGCACCAACCCCTCCCCTTACATCTGCAGCCAGCATCCAGCATCACTCTCTCCCCTTCCATCTGCAGCTAGCACCACCCTGTCCTCTTCCATCCCGACTCTTATTAATCAAAATCAGGTTCAAAAGTTTCCTTCCAAGAACAAAGGCTTCAAAACTAGATAGAGATCACTTCAATATTGTGACTACAATTATCCGAACGACGATTTACGCACATTTAGTATTGATTTAAAAATACTAATTGAGACAGGAAAATAGAGACAACATCAGTAATGTGATGACTCGACTGTCCTCCATCACCCTTATTGCACTCAATATCCCTCCATCTTCACCCCTCCCTCCCCTCACTAGGGAGGCGGAGAGATCCTTGGTTGCCGTTCACCCATCCTGGAATTAAACGTTTAACCATACATGAACACATTAACATCAATTGATAAGTCTCTCCATATATTCACATTGAGATTAATGGATAATAATCAGAAATATCATTCTCGTAAATCGTTTTTAACAGAACATGCTTTTAAACGAAATGTAGTCCATTCTCGAACAAAAAAAAACCCTGATCGGATCGCCGCGAGCGACTGCACATGGCGACACTAGAAATGGATCGAATAACTCGAGTATATAAAACATAAAGCGGTAATCACACACCGTGTGAATTCTGTAAACAGTAGCTGAAACTTGCAGCTCGATTCATAGACCTGTAAAACTGCTGTTTGTTCCAGTCGTGTCCGGGGCGGCGGGTAATTTGATAAGTCACTTGTAAATGGAAAACCTGCGCAATATGTAAAAAGCCCCCCCCCCCGCAGAGTTTGACAGTGTGTCGCACGCGTATTAAATATGTATCTTTTTATATCAGTTTTAGCTACTCACGTACCATGCAGTAGGCCTACCTTATTTCACAAGGGCTGTGGGTAAAGTATAGTATCCTTGGGGTAACTCATTGTCCTTTTCTCGAGGTTAACTCATTGCAAATGAAAATTGGGTCAGCCCCAAATAATATGCAGTCTATTACGCTTGAGTTAATGAAATTAAGGTTTGTATTCCTCTCTCTGAAGCTGAACTGGACATCGGAATATGAAACAAGTTGAAAAGTAGAAAAAAAATAAGAATGAAAGGATCATTTGGATACCGGTATCTCATTCATCTATGTATCTTCCATCTCTGACCCTAACCTGAACTTCTATCTAAAAGCCTAGATCTCTATAAGCCTAAACCTAATCCTAACCTTTATCTATAAGCCTAAACCTAGCCCTAACCTCTATTTACAAGCCTAAACCTAGCCCTAACCTAAATCTATAAGTCTAAACCGACCCCTAACCTCTATCTATGAGCCTAAACCTAGCCCTAACCTAGATCTATAAGCCTAAACCTAGCCCTAACCTCTATCTATAAGCCTAAACCTAGCCCTAACCTCTATCTATAAGCCTAAACCTATCCCTAACCTCTATTTACAAGCCTTAACCTAGCCCTAACTAGATCTTTAAGTCTAAACCGACCCCTAACCTCTATCTATGAGCCTAAACTTAGCCCTAACCTAGATCTATAAGTCTAAACCTAGCCCTAACCTCTATTTACAAGCCTTAACCTAGCCCTAACCTTTATCTATAAGCCTAAACCGACCCCTAACCTATATTCATAAGTCTAAACCTAACCCTAACCTCTATCTATAAGCCTAGATCTCTATAAACCTAAGACTAATGTAAAGTCAATGAGCAAACTTCACACGTCAAGCAATGATGATTATAAGTGGACCTACGCAACCACTAGAGACTGTGTAATTAAACTAGTTTAAACATCAACTGTTGATTTATAGGTGGCATTAAAGCGATATACGACAACAGCCGCGGTGGTATGGTGAGATGTGGAGTTAGTAACGCAACCCAACATCGACAGCATCACTCATCTTACTTATCACCTGACACACTTATCTTAATCTACATCACCGTAACGTCGCAACTATAGGAAACTATTAAACGTCATTTCCCGCAATTATAAATTTACTAAAAGGTTTATGAAAAAATTATTAGTAATATTTCGGGTGATCACTGCTTACCTTTTCTCAGTCTAAAATGGTATGGTAGCCATATCCGAAATATCTATTGCTGATAAATTTAAAAAAAACAACTTTTTAGTGAATTTACGATCGTGGGATTTTTACGTCGTGCTGATACTGTATCTCCGGCGTAGTGGGATTTTAAGTGACTCAGGAAATATTATCAGATTCTACTCAGACACGCGAGTTCTACGAGTAAAAGTACTTTTTACACACTTAATAAGTCAAACATCATCAGGTGGCAATGTTCCAGCCTGGAATTCATCGATTTGGATGTTGTTTGCATCGAGTCGCTGGAGTCGAGTCGTCCTGCCGCTGTTTGTTAGCGATAGTTTTTTTCAGATATTGGAAACATTTTGAAGTGAACGGCGCAACAAATTGCGATATAAAGGAGATTTTTTTAATCAGTCCAGTGAATCCGATAGTGCGCTGCGCGATTGGCTTATTTCCCCCATCTAAATGACGTGGGCGGCAGCGATTACTTAACTAATCACTTTGTTCTTGAGACTGGATGTACATCATCTGGTTTTGTTGAAACTGCGTTGTTGCTGAAGTTCGTGACTATCAGGATAAAGTCAAAACGTTTCGAACTCTTGAAGTGTTGGTTTTCATTTAAAAGAAACGGTTTGAGTTTGATTTTGGGTATTACTCAATATTGTTGCTGAACATGTTGGTTATCACGATTTAGTCGAAACGTTGAATGAAATATCAGCACAAGGAACCATTTCGGACTCACGGAACGAAACCGGGATTCTGATTTTGATTTTGAGTAAGTTGAGTTGGCAGTTGTTCAGGATGCAGTCGAATAAACTACAGGCTCGAGGAAAAAATATTTCAGACTCATTCTAGCGTCGGATTTTGTTATTGACGGACGACACTTCCTACTCGAGAATTAGACAATGATTATTATTCGGTTTCTGATATCGTCGTCGGTTGGATATCTACATACGGCAGTGTGATGTAATTGACTGATTGGTTGAATATCTAAGATGGATAAAAACACGACGACGCCGCGCCGTAAATCCTCTTCAACGTTGGACGCTTTAGTTCAAACGATGTCGCTTTTTACTATTGTAAGTACATAATTTAGAATGTTGCAGCTTGTAAAATCCCACACACTGAAAATGAAACGTTTTCTAGAGTCAATGATTTGATTTCAATGTTTCGACGATTATTATCTATATTCATCTTCGCTATATCCTAGTCGTCTTCATGACTAATCATCTTCAGACTATGGCGTAAGGTTGTGGTGGGAAGGCGGGGAGGTGTGGAAGTGGGGGAGGGGGTGTTTCGTTAACGGTTATCGTTGATTACAGTTTTAAGTCTATAGCGCATCCTCGCAACGTGAGACATTAATTAAATGATTTGATGTTTTCAATGTTCCTTACAGGGATAAACGATGACCATGATTTTTGGGAGGCTCCACCCATGACTATGCAATGTTTGATTAGTTTTTAAGGATTAGTTGACACGGGTGGGTGGTGCGGTATCGTTTATCCGCATTATAGGGGTTCGGTGTTGATGTCCTGTGATGATAACGTTCTGATCTCGTGCTGGAACCATCAATCAGCGAATTATTCCCAACACGACATTTATTGTTTTGATTTCGGGTGATAAAAATTCTCTATAGATAGAATTCATGATTTATTACGAGTAATTTCTAATATCATTTCACGGTCGTGGCGATTATTTAAAATTTCACCCACGCGGTTTGGGTCGTACATGCATTCATCATCATAGACAATCACATATTTAAAAAAAAACAAGTCTGAAAATGTTCCCTTGAGCTAGTGTAGTTTATTCAACGTTTCGACTATATCCTAATAGTCATCTTCAGGAATACTGTATTCCTTGAGTTAGTGTAGTTTATTCAACGTTTCAACTATATCCTAATAGTCATCTTCAGGAATACTGTATTCCGTGAGCTAGTGTAGTTTATTCAACGTTTCGACTATATCCTAATAGTCATCTTCAGGAATACTGTATTCCTTGAGCTAGTGTAATTTATTCGACGTTTCGACTATATCCTAATAGTCATCTTCAGGAATACTGTATTCCTTGAACTAGTGTAGTTTATTCAACGTTTCGACTTTATCCAAATAGTCATCTTCAGGAATACTGTATTTCTTGAGCTAGTGTAGTTTAGTCAACGTTTCGACTATATCCTAATAGTCATCTTCAGGAATACTGTATTCCTTGAGCTAGTGTAGTTTAGTCAACGTTTCGACTATATCCAAATAGTCATCTTCAGGAATACTGTATTCCTTGAACTATATTCTAAGTCATCAAACTATGGACTTTGTCTCACTATAGTTTGAACCAATTATTATTGACCCGATTGTAGACAAACATTTTCCCTGTAGGTTCATTGTGTTAATAATTAAACCTGTAATTCGATTTCCAATCAGAATACGAATCTGATTCCAATATTTATTCACAGATTCTGCTTGCTGTGTTCATACTGTTCAAATATAAATATATCAGTTTTTAGGTGTTTTATAGCTTTTTAAGTACAATACTGTGGAAACAAACCTCTTTAACTAAAGTAAGGTAATTACCCACTATATGCCAGAACTGTGTTACTATGGAACTGGGTCCAGAATTGTGAAACTGAGTCCAGAACTGTGGAACTGCGAGTCCAGAACTGTGGAACTGGATCCAGAACTGTGGAACTGGATCAAGAACTGTGGAACTGGATCCAGAACTGTGGAACTGGCTCCTGAACTGTGGAACTGGATCCAGAACTGTGGAACTGGCTCCTGAACTGTGGAATTGGGTTCCGTACAGTGGAACTGGATCCTGAACTGCGGAACTGGCTCCTGAACTGTGGAACTGGCTCCTGAACTGCAGAACTGGGTCCAGAACTGTGAAACTCGGACCAGAACCGTGTTACCGGACACAGAACCGTGTTACCGGACACAGAACCGTGTTACCGGACACAGAACCGTGTTACCGGACACAGAACCGTGTTACCGGACACAGAACCGTGTTACCGGACACAGAACCGTGTTACCGGACACAGAACCGTGTTACCGGACACAGAACTATTACCTCTCTATTAAGCCACACATTTTACAATGTTTATGATCTGAGATATTGATAGTAAGTGAACACCATATGTTCACGATATTTCAGCTGAGTAATCTCCGCCCTGCTCCCCCCTCTTCCCCCCATCACCTCCCCATTTATATCAGAGAGTCTTTACTGTGGAGACACAAACACCGCACTGTTTCAATTCTTGGTAAAATACATTCCTCTGGTGCTGGTGCTGCTGCTGGTGCTGGTGCTGGTGCTGGTGCTGGTATAACAGATGATGTTGACGTATGTACGTTAAGCGGATATTTACCTGTACAATTTTCGAAACGCGTTTCCTGTTTTTGAAACTAAAAAACAAGGATTTCACTCGAATCAACCAGGGAATATCGGATATACATTTCTTCTTTACGGATACAGTACGCGATACAAACAACTGATATTATTATTCCGTCAATTCAGATGTCAATATAACGGAGGAGAAGGGCGGATTCTCTTACTCTTTGTTGTTGAAAGTTAACGGATTTTTTCTACGTGTTTTCATTTCAGCGTTTATATTTTCATAACATGTTCATCGGGAAAACTATATCGGCATCCTATTGCGGAATTTACATAAAACGAGCTGTCGATCGCGTTCTCCAATAACTCGTTACGCTCTCTCTCTCTCGCTCGCTGTTAATTATATGCCGAATATTATTCAGAAAAAAATAAGTATCCAGAAATCTTCAAAACGATGATTTAAAACTTATAAACGGAAATACGTGTAGGGATGATATTCGTGGAATGATATTTTCGCGGAAGAAATTTTTACGGTGTACAAATATTTTTCCGCTGATTTTATTTTCAAAAACATTTTTCGACTCGATTTGACTGTGATTAATATTGAACCATGCGAGCCGCCAGACGCGCTAGGAGGGTTAGAAAGTATAGTATTTCGTCGATAGAGGACGCTCTGGTAGATCGATGTGTAGGGTTTACCGCACTGGTGAGTCACGTGGTCATGTTAGCAGTGAAATGATAAAATTGCGTCGGTAAAAAATGTCTTGAACTAATATTTCATCTTGGTCTGACAATGTATATAGGGTTACTTAGGTAACAGGAGAAAAAGTGATTTAAACTTAAATCATGCTCAAATTTCATCGCATTCCCCAGGGGGCCAGTTGCACAGTCGTGACTTAAGTCCAAAAGTGGTCTTAAATCTTAAGACTGGTCTTAAGTTGTTAGATTGGCTATAGAACAAAGTTGGTCTTAGACTGGTCTTAAGCCTAAGCCATGACTATGCAACCGGCCCCAGAAGATATATGCACTGGTGAAATGATAATCAAGGTTAATTGTTTAATTGTTTATAAATACTAGAAATGTAAGAATGTTAAACATTATTCAGTGTAAATGCCAACATGCATAAAATCGCTAGTTATAAAACATGGAAACCCACAATTATGAATTAACTAAAAAAAGTTTCATGTTGTTCAAACTATCATCCTTCCTCATTCTGACTTCATAAGTGATTATAATATTCACGGTGGCAAGTTTCACACTGTGGCACAAACACAAATCGCTAACCGAAAATTGGATCCATGTTTGAAAGAAACCAGACTCATTTTATTCGCTATTTCATTGTTACAAGTTTTCACGTACAGAACAGCGCGCAGAGCGACCATCGCGTGACAATAACGTCAGCTTTTGTAGAACATGCCACAAACTGCTTTGCACCAGAACAATCCAAAACTGACCTGTTTGGTGATTCTATAGATCGTGCATGACTGGTCTCTGTAGGAACCTTTAGGACGTGCCTTGAACATAGCCAGACAGAGGCTTCGGTCAACTAAATTGATATTTTACAATACTAGGTTGCCACGACGATAGCATTTCAATAGCGTTGTACGTGGAAAATAAAATGGAGAATCCCAAAATAAGCGATTTAGAAACATGTTCGATTCAGGTGAAAATATAAGAATCACAGGGGAGATGGGGTGAGGGAAGGAGGGGTGGGGTCGAGTAAGAGGTGAGGTAGGGGATGAGGTAGCACCAATCCGAGCACAGTGTTGATCATCAGTGATAATTTTATAGATATGTGACACGGAGAAAGTGTGTATTGAATTACACTCTGTTCCCATGACATAATTTAGATATAGACATTTCAATAAACACAAGATCCTCCTCCCTCTCTCCCTCCCCCCTCTCCCTCTCACCCTCTTGTTACAGTGTAAATATCTCTAATGGGGCTGTGTAGTAAAGTGCGCTTTAATTGTTCTGCGTATAGCTTTTTAGCTTTTGAATTCATATAAACGTCAATATTAAGAGTTCGTCATCAGGAATTAAATGCCGTCTTCATCGTCATTCATTCACCCAGTGACAGTGCCGGTTTCCACGCCGTCATCTACGTCGTCGCTCTACGAAGATTCTTCGTAAATGTCGTTCACTACAGGGATATCAAAGTCAACAGATAGTTAGAGTAAACTGTGAACTCAGGACCCAGTTCCACAGTTGTGAGTTACAGTTATCTCTGAACTGAGGATCCAGTTCCACAGTTGTGAGTTAGAGTTAACTCTGAACTCAGGATCCAGTTCCACAGTTGTGAGTTACAGTTATCTCTGAACTGAGGATCCAGTTCCACAGTTGTGAGTTACAGTTATCTCTGAACTCAGGATTCAATTCCACTGTTGTGAGTAACAGTGACTCTGAGTTTTAATTTTCAATATTTCAATCTTTGAGTCAAATTTTTTGTGAGACACGCGGAACTGGCGTCGGATTAAACATGAGAAATGAGAACATGGAATCTTACGACATGATCTGATATTTGAGATTTACTATTCGAGATTATCAGATTTATCAGATTGGATTCTTTATTTCGTGATATTTATGCGAGGTATTTTAGGATTAATATCGTTTTGTGAAATATTCATGTATTTTTCATTTTGGCCTAGTTTCATTTTTGCATAGTCATGACTAGGGAATTAAAATGAATTGAACTAGGTCACATTTAATGTCATATTTATAACGAATGGCGAAATATGTGCAGTAGAAAAATATATCTAGATTTTATGAAATTATATCTATTAGTTCTAAACCCATGACTTTGCAACTGGGTCCAGAGTTTCATTTCCATATTAGGTATTCATTTTACCCAGTCCTGGCAGTGGCTGTCTCCACAGTGTATCTACGTTGCCCTACGATCCTGTCCGTGGTACATCAGACACTAAGGTTCTTGGTGAAGTATTCATATGAACGAGTACACTAATTCGAATTTACAGCCAACCTTAACTGTTCCGTTCACAGGGCTGCTTCGCGGCACTTTTTAAAATTATAGATTTTTCCTGCCCTTGATTTTTCCAATAAAACAATGCGTGTAATTTTAAACACCGCGCCTCTTCAAATAGAAAGGTCTATCCCAGCAGTCTGCGTATCGTCTGCGTATAAGTGTCCTTGAACTTCATCGCATTTATCTGTACTTCCGCCGAGCGCTGTGTCGTCACTTCCGGTTCGGTGGTATAACCGTCTACTTCTGGTAGAGAACTTCGTGCTTTATCGGTTAATTCAGTTGTAGAGTTTTAGCTCATAATTTGAGAGCTACGGAATTCGCACGGAATTCCAATGAATATTTGAATATCCCGAGATTTACCGTGAGATAGTTAAACGTTAAGACTCAAGTCCGTGAGCCATTTCAAAATATGAAAATATAAAACTCTCCTGGGGCCGGTTGCATAGTCATGACTTAGACTTAAGACCAGTCTAAGACCAACTTAGTTCTATAGCCAATCTAACAACTAAAGACCGGTCTTAAGATTTAAGACCACTTTTTGACTTAAGTCACGACTATGCAACTGACCCCTGAGTTTTTCATGTCATTGTGGGTTTATCGATTTATTCGTTTTCCTCTGTTTATAGATATTATATTGACTCATTTTCTCGCACCTTTGTAGTAACCCCCGATAATGTAACGTCTTAATGAAAATAACTATATTCACTTCTCTATTCTATAACATATTGTATATACTATATTTTTCAGACATCGCCAGGGATTCCAGATCTCATGGAAACCTATCGAAAAATGATGAACACAAATCAAAACTACAGCGATCAACAATCATTGAACATATTCGGAGATTCGCCGCTGTCCGACGTCGAGAGGCGATTCCTTCACGCGGCCGAATCCGGAAATCTGAAAATAATCAAAGCTTGCGTCGAAGAGGGAAGTCATTTTAACGTAAACTGCGTGGATATTCTGGGTCGTACGGCCCTACAACTAGCCGTCATACAGGAACACATCGACATCATACAATTCCTACTGGGCCGCTGTAAATTGGAAGTGATCGAAGACGCTTTTTTACACGCTATCAAAAACGGTTACGTTCGAATTTGCGAACTGTTTTTGAACCATTCGATTTACACGAACACGCAGCAGAGAATACAGTTAGAATTTCAACACGGTTTCTACGACCACGAGGACAACAACAGCGACTTCTCGCCCGATATTACACCCATGATATTAGCGGCTCATTGTAATAATTTCGATATAGTTTTCCTGTTAATTCAACGTGGATTTTACATACAAACTCCTCATCATTATTTTTGCACGTGCACGGAATGTAACAATCATAAAGAATTTGATCGCGTCGTCCATTCACGATCCAGACTGAACGCCTATAAGGGTCTAGCCAGTACGGCCTATATGTCGTTGAGCAGTGACGATCCGATAATGACCGCTTTCGAACTCAGCGAACAACTCTCCCATCTCGCCAATAAAGAAAAAGAATACAAGGTTAGAAAGAACAAATTATCATTATCTTTATTCTTTATTTACGAATTAAATTACATTAGAAAATTACAGATGATAATATGGTAATGTAATATAAGTCGATGGAGAAGTTAAAAACTTTTAATCATAAAACATGGCCCTGGCACCAATAAATGAATTGACGATGAGCGCGTATTCTGGGGTCAGTTCGGGCCACCTGAATCGGGCCACCAAACAAAAGAGATTCCGAACTTTACTCAGAACTATATGACTGGATCCTTGAGGCCAGTTCCAAAGTTCTCTGTTACAAAATTTGAGTCATAAACATAGATGATCAACTAGTCTTAATTAGTTTCGGTTAGTATTTACATGGTAAGGTATTATCGGGAATGAATTTTCAGAAAAATGTTATTTTCTAGGAATAAAATAAAATGAAGCAGCAATGAAATTTGTAATCAGTTCATAACTGTAAAGTCTATTATTGTTAGCTTTATCATGATTTCAAAAAAGTAATGCACAGGGTAGATAGGCTGCCGGGTTAACTTTTAAGCTCAACAGAATGAAATTAGGTTTTGAATTTCTTAACCTATGTATTTTCATTCTATTTCAGAACGAGTACAAATCGTTGTCAGAGAAATGTAAAGTTTACGCGTACGATCTGTTAGATTTGTGTCGTACTGAATCTGAAGTAATGGCGGCGCTTCACGGCAACAGTGACGATAAGAATCTCTCTCGTATCAACCTCGCTCTAAAATACGAACAAAAACGTGTAAATATATTGATATTCAACATCACGTACTGACGAACTTTTTGAAATTAAGACCTATAGGGTCCAGTTGCACGGTCGTGACGTAAGTCTAAAAGCGGTCTCTAATCTTAAGACTGGTCTTAAAATGTTAGATAAGCCATAGAACTAAGTTGGTCATAGACTGGTCTTAAGTCTAAGCCGCGACTATGCAACTGGCCCCAGGATCTCAGGAACCCATGACCTAGCTTGGAATATCATGTAATCATTTATCCATCATTTCGATATTCAGTTGAAATGTATAATGTATTTACAGTTTATAGCCCACGCGAGTTGTCAGGAACACCTGATGAGTATCTGGTATTCAGATTTACCGTGGTTTAAAAATCAAAGTTTATGGCTGAAAATATTCATAGCACCTCTAGTAATCACGTGTATGCCTATATTCGCGGTAGTGTATTTTATGGTACCCTATTCGAGGGTAAGTATATTCCGTATATAAGTCGAAATCACTTTTTCACGGTGAGTCCGATACTTGTCATCTCTCTCTCTCTCCTCTCTCTCTCTTTTAAACAGTTTGGTCGGATATTACGGATACCGATAGTGAAGTTTCTGAATCACGCCTGTTCGTATTTTATATTTCTGGGATTGTTATTCGCCGCTACGACTATCGCTACGGATAAGACTACTCTGATTCACTTCCAGGGTTCACGAGCGGCTCTGTTCGGAGTCATCGGATTCTACGTGTTGGGTAAGACTCGTCAATTATCAATGACTTCAAATTGAAATTACGTATGAATGAATGTGCTCTTACAGGCCAAAATTGGCCGGTCGGATCAACTCATTATCACATTTTGTAACGAAAGTATATTATATATCCAAAATGTGCAATAAACAAACAATATATATTATCAATCATACAAAATTTTATAAAGGAAAACAAACAGTTTGAAATTATTCGTGATATCAAAATCTCATGATGAGACACGTGTAATGTCCGCTACAAAAACGCGTGAAAAATCAAATGGCAACGTTCATGGCGATGTCCAGTGACTTTTCAATGAGGATTTCAGGTTTTCGGGAAGAGTTTTTTTCTCAATGTAAATTTCTAGGAACTTTTCGGTTTTATTTTCCAGGAATGTTTTGGGCCGAAGTCAAACAGCTATGGGAAGAAGGTTATTTCAACTATTTCAATAATATTTGGAATCTGATGGATATCATGATGATAGCTTTGTACACGGCAGCTTATACCGTGTGGATCATCAGAGACATCAAAATACACCGACTAGCGCCGTCTATCGGCATGACGTCATCGTCGACCAATGTCACATTTCTTATACGTACGTATACGTCACAAGCGCGTCATATTGACCGTCAAATGGCCGTCAGGTCTAACTTCTTTTGCGATTGTCACGCTCCCTGATATCGTGTGAAATATCTCAAAATATCTATGTCGTTTTGAAATCGATATGAATATAATGGAGTTCAATAAATGATATATACTTGATAGAATTTCATATTAACCTTTTTTTGAAATCCTAAAAACATGCTATTTCAAACTTATTGAAAAAAAAGGATTTTGCTGAATTTTTCTATGATTAATTATAATTTTCTTTTATGATATATTGTAGAACCTGATCCGGATAATCCGCAAATCATCAAGCCGTCGATCTTAGCTAACATACTATTTTCATTGGCTAACGTGTTAACGTTCGCTCGAGTGGCCTATCTGTTACCGGCTACAGAGATGTTCGGTCAGCTTCAGATCTCATATGGTAGAATGATACAAGACGTTCTGAAATTCATAGCGATCTATTCCACGATGATGGTGGCGTTTATATGCGGTTTAACCAGTCTGTACAGAGAATACGACCAATCAGGGGACGATACGTCACGAGTCAAAAACGAATATTTCAGCGGGTAACCAATCACAATCCAGTTATCAAATTCACGTCATTTTCCGTTGAATTTTTAAGATCCACAATGATTCCCAAAAAAACTAGATCCCTGGTCCCGGTTCCACAGTTCAAATATTCTTAAATTTCAATTTCAGTTTACTCACGACGTTTAATACTTTGTTTTGGTCGACGTTTGGACTGGGTACGTCAAATGCTCCGCGGTTGGTCGGCTCCGACAGTACTGTAGCACTGACGACCAGTAATAACGCCGTGATGGTGATTGGTTATATTCTATACGGAGTTTATATCATGTTTGCCGTGGTCGTTCTCATTAACATGTTGATTGCTATGATGAGTAACACTTTCGAGGAAATTCGAGTAAGTTATTGTTGAAAAATTCTGAAAAAAATCATTTTTTTTCAAAATTACCCCATTTTCATTCTAACTCTTTAACTTCGCGAAACTGGTTCCAGGACTACAATTTTCAACTGTTGTCAAATTATTATTTTCTAACCAGTCAATACATGACAGAAATCCCCGTTTAACAGCCCAGTTTCCCAGTCGTGACAAAATTCAATTTGGTTCTATTGAAGAAAACCTTTAAATAAGTCCCGACTATGCAACAAGGTCCAGTATTTGCAGCCCGGTAAAAACTAACATGATATGAATATCAAACTGTAAATAAGAAAGGTAATTGTTTCCTTATTCATTTTTTGTATGATATATTTAAAGGCTGATGAAGATGTGGAATGGAAATTTGCACGCGCTAAATTATGGTTGACATATTTCGACGACGGAACGACGATTCCAGTACCTTTCAACATTATACCTACACCGAAATCAATCGTGAAAATACTCAGGAAAATTCGAGCTTGTTGCTGTGTAAGGCTAAAAAAAATTGATACCTTGTTTCTCCGCTCTGCTGAGCTTAAATGTTGACCCGGCCGGCCGCCTATCTACCCTATACATTACTTTTTTTTAAAATCGTGATCAATTTTACCATAACAGACCCGGCCGCTATAGAAATGAACTGTTTATTAATTTTATCATATTTTACAAAAATGACCCGACCGCTGCGGAGAAACAAGGTATCATTTTTGTTTAGCCTAAGTATCGTATATCACAGTGTTATAATGAATGGAATGTGAATAATATTTGAATTGTTGACTTTTGGTAGAGAGTCAATTGATTGATATAAGCTTCGGCATGTTAAAGTTAGCCAGTAATAGGTAGACGAAGAACTAGCGCAGTTCTGTAGTTCCAATAAGCTTCAACAGATTCACAATTATAAAAAAAATTCATCCTTGAAAACATAGTTTATTACAGCACGGTCTATTTCATACACAAAGATTTCTAAATGACGTTTAAACTTGATACGTTTAACGTATATTTGTTTAGTGTGGCGGAGGATGGCGCGATTCTGGTGCAGAAAACAACGGTGATAGCAGTAATAGTAAAATAAAGATACGTCGTGATTACAAGGTACAATCAGATTACGTTGAGCTACTTTAGATATTAGGCACAGTTTAGGGGTCACTCAAGATACAAAAGTGGTCTTAAGTCATTAGTCAAAAGACGGGTTGTAAAGGTTGTTTAAAACTGGCCCCATGGGCGCTGAGAGAGCCTATATCAATTAATGGTGTATTGTATTTATTGCTAGGTGATCATGAGGCGAGTTGTGATGAGATTTGTTCATACGATGAAACTTGGTAAAAAGAAAGCAGGCGGAACCAGTAGAGAGGGTGAGTAAATATACACCAGTAAACACGACACCTTCCATAAAATACCCATATGACGTCATTCATCGCTATCTTTTCATTTATTCATAGAGTATTTGCATATTATAATTAGATAATCGAAAATTTGCATAATTTATGTAGATACTTTTTAGTAGATAGGTACATGTTTAGATCCATATAGATTTTTAACGTTTCAAATAGATTTATTTATTTAAGTTCACATTATGTACGAATTATATATAGAAATAGTTTTCACCCTTCGTAAGATTTATAAGTCACTTCATATGGATCAATTGAATAAAAATGAAATAAAACATTCATTCATATGTAGATCATTTCAAGGTTTATTTATAACACAAACATTTTTTTCTCCTATTTTTCCGATGAAGATATCCTCGATTTTAAGGAAGAATTTCTCACTCAGTTGGAGGGGCTCCACGCCAAACTGGATAAGAAGTTAACCTCGGTGTCGAGCACGTTACATTTCGTCGAAGCCGAAATTCTAAACTTGGACAAAACCGTCTCGAAAATTCTGGCCACTCAAAATAAATCGCTAGGCGTCGACGATAACGATGACGGCGATGACGATGATTCCGGTGACGGAAATAACGATGAAAATAACGATTCGGAAGAGGAACAGTTCGTGTTCGGTGTCAATAAAAAACCGTTCGATCCACGTGACATTCCCGACTGGAACAAAGGGACCTTCATTAGAAACCCGAATAAAGATTACGGGCAACATTGGAGTAAGTACGAAGAGGCGGCTGCAAGGTCAACCAAGGGCAGTTCAACGACAACAGACGATAACTCTGATTGTACACCGCGAGGAGGCGCTACTGTTACGAATAGATCATCGACAGGCGATGATCCTGATTCTACACCACCAGGGGGCGTCAGTGTCACGGATAGATCAATGAGAGATGATTATTCCGATTGTTTACCACCAGGGGGTGTTATTGTCGCAAATACATCGGTTGCAGACGATTATCCCGATTTTTCATCACCAGTGTGCGCTGAGGTAACCGAACAAACAACAGGGGGCGCTGCGAGTTTGCAAAATCGTCCGCAAATTCGCGTAATCATGGAACAGGATCGTCTGCTGGTGGATCACGTGATTTCCGGGGATGACAGTAGCTCAATTGCGGATGTGCACAGTTTACGCCGCTATACGGGTAGCGACAGTAACCTAATAAATACATCCCCGACCGCTAGGTGGAACCACCTTCGGGAACGGAATAGCCCCGGTCGATTATCGGATCGGACTCACGACCGGCACCGAGTCCGCAATCGCGACGATTATAGTGTTAACTTAGATATCGATGATAGTTTATGGGGATACACAAATGCTGGATACTCGAACTCCGGATACACGAATCATGAGAATTCACGTAATCCGTTCACTTAAATACAAATATATACCTCTTTATATAGTTGATAACATGTCATGTCTGATACTCGGTATCATCGCTCTCTGATACTCGGTATCATCGCTCTCTGATACTCGGTATCATCGCTCTCTGATACTCGGTATCATCGCTCTCTGATACTCGGTATCATCGCTCTCTGATACTCGGTATCATCGCTCTCTGATACTCGGTATCATCGCTCTCTGATACTCGGTATCATCGCTCTGATACCGAGTATCATCGCTCTGATACCGAGTCATCGGAAACATGTATCAATTTCCTATAACTTCACTTAGAAACATTGTTTATAGAAATAAAGAAAAGCCGTTTCATTACTGATTTGTGTTAGTTTGTGTTTTATTCATCTCTCAGTTCTAGCGGTTCGATTCTCATTCGTGGAACCAAATCAGAAATAAACAACTAACCCGGAATCTACTGCAGAAGTAATAAAATCTTATGGAGAAAAATCCAACATAACCTGATAAATAGAAATTAATTTCACGACCGGACCATGGCCATTGATGTGTTGCCCACACCCTGTTAGCTGCCAGTAAAGCCGGCCGTACCCCCTTGTCTCTCGGTACTAATAAGGTACAGCAAGCATCCTTAACTCACTAACTCACTAAGATGCTGATTGGAGATTAAACCATTCTAAATGTTTCAACAGAATTTCATCGCTGTTAATTCTTGATTTTCTAATATCACCGCCGAGTGAAATATCTATCAGCTACACTGTGAGACCGGTAAAGGTAATCTGATTTCAATGAAAATGTGTCCAATGAAATTACATCAGGCCTACTCTGGTTATTACACTCAATTTATCAGTGAAAGTAGAATCACCAGACCACAGAAGTGTGAATTTAGTCAGGAAGTTTCTGCAGAATTAAATAGGATGAAATGGTTTTGTCGCTGAATGTAATTGTGTTAACTATGTAAAAGCAGGGTACTGTCGTGTATGACTCGTGGTAACTGAGAGTGTGAACAATGGCAGTGAACGGATCTCGTCCGACCGTTGCGTATCATTGCTCTCAGACAATAAGATGGGAGTATCAGTTCAGTGTTTACATCTATATGACAGGAATGGGTCCTGTTACTGTTTGTGGTATTCTATTGAATATACTGACTATTATCATTATAATCAGACTGCACAATAGTTGCTATCACACAATTTGTCGTTTAGCGGTTTCTGATCTTGCGTTCAGTTTATCATCTTTTATCATGTATCCGCTGAGAACGTATTTTATCTACAGTAATCTGGGAGACTTGGTTTTTCGTTATGATGACTGGCATTTTGGCTGGTGGTTTATATATGTAGGCTTTATAGGACTGTATCCGTCACAGTTTGTCAGGAACTGGCTCGTCGTTGTTGTGAGTTTAGAGAGAATTTTAGTTATAATTTTCCCATTAACGTATAGACGCTTCTGGAGACCATTAACTATCAATTTAGTCTGCTTTACGCTGTTGTTTTTGGCAATTTTATTTTACTATGATTTCATAATTCCTCGCAGGTTCCCGGGTTTAACGAGATGGCCCTGTTTGAAGCCAGGTCAGTATACTTATACCACTTCCTTCGTGAAGTATACAGATATCACATATCTATACACTGCCGCCCACTTTTTCGATGGTTACATAACCCACAACGATCTAATCTCGTTTGGTATTGTGTATCTGCCAATCACATTTCTATTAGTTGCAAACGCTCTTCTATTTGCTGTTTATACATGGACCAAAAAACACCGTAAATCCCTAATAGGTGGCTCTGCTGCCCAGACTAAAGATGCAGGAATATTGCGGATGGTTTCAGCAGTTGTTGTGGTTTATATTATCTGTGAATTGCCTGGTTGTTTGGATCGATTGGAATTAAACATTTTCACTGGACCTAGCAACATGATTATGAGAAAGGTGTCGCTGTTGATGTCAATGTTTGATTCTTGCGCTAATTTCAGTGTTTATTGTTTTACAAATAGGAAATTCCGTTCGGAAGCCGCTTTTATTGTAACATGGATCAAATTCCGCTGTCACGCAAAACATCTTAGAAATGCGATACCATGATACCTTAATAGGACTGTATCCGTCACAGTTCGTCAGAAACTGGCTCGTCGTTGTTGTGAGTTTAGAGAGAATTTTAGTTATAATTTTCCCATTAAATTGTAAACGCTTCTGGAGACCTTTAACTATTGATTTACTCTGTTTTATGCTGCTTTCGATGGCAATTTTACTTTACTTTGATTTCATAATTCCTCGCAGGATAACGGGTTTAACGAGATGGCCCTGTTTATTTATACAGTTTGTTTTAAGAGGTATACGGACACGACTCGTCTTTTCGGTGACTACCACTTTTTGAACGGTAACATTGACCACAACGATCGAGTCTCGTTTGGTATCGTTTTCTTGTCAATCACATTTCTATTAGTTGTAAACGCTGTTCTATTTGCTGTTTATACATGGACAAAAAAAGCCGTAAATCACTAATAGGTGGCTCTGTTGCTCGGAGTAAAGATGCAGGAATATTGAAGATGGTTTCAGCAGTTGTTGTGGTTTATATTATCTGCGAATTGCCGGGTTGTTTTGATCGAATGCCTATGAATATTTTCCGTTTCATTTTCAAAACCCGAAATAAAATGATTGTGAGGAAAGTGTCACTGTTGATGTCAATGTTTGATTCTTGTGTGAATTTTACCGTTTATTGTTTGACGAATAAAAGATTTCGTTTTGAAGCCGCCGTTGTTCTTACAAGGATAAAACACATTTTGAAAATTCGATAACGACCCGGGGGCGATTGCTCGACCAATCCCTACGTGGGGCCACATGACGTTACATATCATCAGTGTTCCAGTGTTTAGCAGCCTGCACACATTTTAGTTGCACCGCCATCTGATACAATTTAATTGAATTGCCGATATTTCGAAGGCTCATGTTAATCATTCTATAGTCAACGGGACTCCAGCCGCAGTCGACTGTGGCAATCGGTGATTCCGCTCGTGGCAAGCAAGGACATATAAGGCGTGCCAAATATAGACCGTCAGGTGCTACCCCTATAAGTATAAATAGCGGCGAACATGTGAACTAATGTGCAGCACAATATTCCTCATGTGGCAAGCGAGTATTAAAGTTAGTTCGCAGATTCGCCGTCAACGATAAAGGGGCAGCACTTGACGGTTCAGATTCAACACAATGCAAAATTCGTGCACAAAGTCATTTCATATTTCAACAGAATTTCACTGCTAAAATACACGATTTTCTAAATTTAGTTTTCATCGAATGAAATATGACCGGCTATTGTAAAAACGATAGAATAAACTAGATTCTACGAATGTGTCCAATGAAATTAGGCCATGCTGCTTTACACTCGCTTAATCAATGAAGAATAATCCGACACACAACAGAAGTTTGGATTTAGTCAGGAAGTTTCTGAAGAATAGAAAGGATGAAATTATTTGTGCCGCCAAATGTTAATATTATGTTAACTTTGTGGAAAGCAGTGTATGACTCGTGGTTACTGAGAGTGTGAACAATGGCAGTGAACGGTTCTCGTCCGACCGCGACGTATCATTGCTCTCAGACAATAAGATGGAACTATCAGTTCAGTGTTTACATCTATATGACAGGAATGGGTCCTGTTACTGTTTGTGGTATTGTGTTGAATATTCTGACTATTATCATTATACGCAGACTACGCAATAGTAGTTGTTATCACACAATTTGTCTTTTAGCGGTTTCTGATCTTGCGTTCAGTTTATCATCTTTTATCATGTACCCGCTGAGAACGTATTTCATTTACAGTAATCTGGGAGACTTGGTTTTTCGTTATGACGACTGGCATTTTGGTTGGTGGTTTATTACTGTCGCCTATATGGGACTGTATCCGTCACAGTTTGTCAGAAACTGGCTCGTCGTTGTTGTGAGTTTAGAGAGAATTTTAGTTATAATTTTCCCATTAACGTATAGACGCTTCTGGAGACCTTTGACTATTAATTTCGTCTGCTTTACGCTGTTGTTTTTGGCAATTTTGTTTTACTATGATTTCATAATTCCTCGCAGGATACCGGGTTTAACGAGATGGCCCTGTTTGAAACCAGGTCAATATACTTACACCATGTACTTTGAGGAGTACACAGACATTACCTATCTTCCGACTGGAACCCACTTTCTGCGAGGTTACATTAAACACCATGATCTTATCGCGTTTGGTATCATTTATCTACCGATCGCATTTCTTTTGATTGTTAACATCGTCCTATTTGCTGTTTATACATGGACCAAAAACCGCCGTAAGTCGCTAATAGTCGGCTCTGCTGTTCAGGGAAAAGATGCAGGAATATTGCGGATGGTTTCAGCAGTTGTTGTGGTTTATATTATCTGTGAATTTCCTGGTTGTTTGGATCGATTGGAATTAAACATTTTCACTGGACCTAGCAACATGATTATGAGAAAGGTGTCGCTGTTGATGTCAATGTTTGATTCTTGCGCTAATTTCAGTGTTTATTGTTTTACAAATAGGAAATTCCGTTCGGAAGCCGCTTTTATTGTAACATGGATGAAATGCTGGTCACGCAAAACATCTTAGAAATGCGATACATGACGCGACTGCTGAACTAAAAAGTGAACTAATTTTCTATTTACATTCAAATCTTTATTGTACACGATACAAAATGATATGACGTCATCGGTGTGCTGCAACCTTTTTACAAATTGTTTGGAATTGAGCCCCCTTTGCAAAATTCTCTCCTTGTTGATTCTACGAGTCCCTGTTTGGGTTGGTTGGTTTTTCAATACACCGCATCGTACGTATAAATCATATAGAATGATCAATGAATTTTAGAAAACTAAATAAAGTATCGAACCCAATACACCCGGTTCTCGTTGGTTCCCGACTTAGTTCAATAACACTCTGGACCCAGTTCCACAGTTCAGGATTCAGTGCACGCTGGTTCAAGTTCCACCACAGTTACGAACCCTGTTCCACCGGGACCCAGATCCACGGTGAGTTAAGATTCGGCTCCGAGTTAACTCAGAACTGTGGATCGAGTCCTAGAGAGTTAAAGCCGGACGTGGTAGTGGGTTTAACAGTCTGTGTAAACGTCGTTCAGGCCTCGTGGTATTAGGTGAACAGTCTGTGTCTATGCCGTTCAGTGATAGACGAATTTTCTCCTGGCCTCGTGATAATCCTCGCTACTGAAACATTTCTGCATTTTGCTCAATTCTTCGGTTCGATGTTCCTCTAACATCTGATACCATTCGTGAGTTCTATTGCGTTTCTCTTCACGTTTCGTTTGACATTTTTCCGATTGTAACAAATTCAGGACTCGATCGTGTAAATTTCCCAACGCTTCCGGTCGATTCCTGTTAAAAACAAAAATACGGGCGTGAATTTTGTGGAATACATTTTCAGTACCTGCTTGCGGTTATCATTTCTTTCATGAAAGTCATCAGAATGCATAAAAAGAAAATTGTGTGGATGAAATTAAGGATGGGGGGGGGTATATTGGAAAGTGGACCTGGATGAATATAAAGCAAGTGCTAAAAGAGAAGCGACGAAAGCAATTGGTAGCGACAGCGAGTGGATGGATCGGGAGGGTTGAGAGTGGGGAGGGGAATGGGATAGGGTGGGAGGCTGGGGAAGATGGAGTGAGAGGCAGATTCAGCTGAGGAGGGGAGAATGGGAAAGGTAAAGAAGACGGAGAGAGTAAGAGATGAGTTGGTTGGGGGTACTCATACCGTCCGATGATCTGATCGACTAGTCCAATACGTTGAGCAGTTGAAGCCATCATCGATTTCGTGTCGTTTGTCAAAGACAGCGCCGTGTCGTAACCGACCCTCTGCGGCAGGAAGTACGTCCAGTATTCCGATCCGTAAAGGTACATCGCTTTATACGTAGGCGTCAAAACAACTCCCTGAAATAAGAGAAGCATAAACAGTATTTCAATGAATCATTGATGATGGTGGCTCAGCCCCTAGGGCTTGGGGTTGTCCTTCTTATACATGTACCTATTTATCTATGAAATTATATCCAAAGAATTGATTGTTTATAATCTTGTACAAGTAAATAAATCATTCATTCATGGAGTTTGCTATCGATGCAATGAATAAATAATTAGGTTATAGACAACGAGGTCACGTATAATTAGGTCGTAAATAACTAGGTCACGAATAACTAGGTCGAGGATAACAGGTATAACCAGGTTATACAACTTGGTCAACATACTTGGTTAAATTAGTCAACGTTTTGAATAGAAGACTCAAATCTTAACCGAGAGAGTTTGAACCCGGGCTAGGGGCACATATAACCCTCTTAGGAAGACTCGTACCTTATGAGCAAAAACGAAATCGGTAGCGGCGGCCATCATCGCCCCACCGGCTCCGGCGTTACCAATCAAACACGACACGGTCGTCTTATGTTTCATTGAGAACACCGTTCTGATGACGTCATCGATTGCAACGATGTTGTCATAAGATTCGCGTTCCGGGTCATCGCTTCCTTCGATTACATTCAAATGAATTCCTACAAGGAAATAGAGAAAATATAAACATGATTTTTCTAAATAAACAGATTCGCTGTCATGAACTTTACTCGCTTTAACTCGTTAGGCCGGTTATTGAACCAAAATAGACTCCAAACCTTGCCTTAGCAATTGGTCCAGGTTTTGAATAGTTTTAACTTAAACCCAATTACTATTTGTTCAAAAGTGGTTCAGTGGATAATGGAAATAGTTGCAAGTTTAAGAAGTCAATTTTCAGTTCTCCACTGGTTATTTTGAAATAACTTGTAGAAAATTGTGAAGCCCTTTGGACTAAAACTACCGCTGCTCAAAAGTTGGTAGGTTTAAACTGCTAAAAACCAACAGCATGGTTAGAATGCCATTACAATCATTCTACCTATTGATCCCACATTTAAATCTACCGAATTCTGAGCAACTACAGCGCGTGATTCCATTACAACGGAATAAGACACTGTGATACGAATAAAATCACCAACCTGTTGAGAAGAACCTGAATCCGCCTTTCAGTACAACGCACGTGATATCCGGTCGAAACGAAAGTCTATCGAGAACGGATTTTAGTTTACGGCATTGCGTAACGCTCATCGCTCCGTTGTAAAAATCGAAATTGACGTAAGCTACGTTATCGATTTCGTCGACCCAGATTTCACGATAGGAAGATAAGAACGACAAGTCGTGTAAAGTGTCGGTTCCTTTGAATACCGATGTTGCCGGTAGTTTTAACGGTTTATCAGACGATGGACACTGCGGAAAATAAGAATAAAAAATAGATTCACCATAAATGCGCTTATCTCTTAGAAAATACGGTGATTTATGATAAAATCCTGATAAAAACATATCTAGAATATTTTCAAAATCTTGACAAATCTTTTTGGATGATATTGCGCTGTTTTTGACTTGTCATTATCGGGCCCTGGCATCGGACCAGATCCAAAAAACAACCCACTTTTGAGACCTTACATCCTTTCGCATGCTCAGTAACAATGTCACTTTGCAAATCATTTTTAACAACTTTAAATCTGCAACTCAAGACGTGTAAATCGGGATTCGAACCTCAAAATACTCACTTTAAGATGTGAAATCCAGACGCCGTTGTTATCTCCACATTTCACGAGTATCGCCTCGTCTTTGTGCCCCAGAACGTCGCCAGGTCTCGCGTCCAGCATAAAATTACGGATATGTTTCCCGTTAAACATCAAATTTTCCGTGTATTTCGCGCCGAAAAATCTCAACGGTCTGTCATCACCCTAGTGTAAAAAATTTACATATATACATTCATACCAATATTCTGGTACCATTTATCGACTTGACCAAATAGAGCAGGTTAACTGGGGTTCGAACCCACCAACTCTCAGTTATGTCAAACGATGTACGCGTACGTAGCTTAAAGAACGTTAAACCGACTGTTAGTTGCGCCATCTGGTGTGTTCACTGGTGACACCTGGTGGATCCCCACATTTTAATTGCAATGTAGAAGAAACTGAAGCACACATGGTAGTAACGACTAGTGCGACACCTTGCGGATCCTCACTAGCCACAGTAAGCGGCTTGTATCTCGGGCTTACCTGTAATGTACCGATTCCTCCAGGTTGAGTATCAGCCATACGAATCGTCTCCGCTACATCGAACGCCGACGAATTCCAATCGATCATTCGATCTTTATCTTTCATAAGCGGCATCAGCGTCCCTTTCACCTGCGGATTATCGTAATCCAGCGGTATCGGTTCTATCCCGAGTTTGAAGCGCACTAGAGCCAGCAGGACCGTCTCGACGGCCGAGTCTGTGACGTCACCGACGTACAGTTCTGTTTTGGTGGTGGTAACCTGGTGTATAGGGAATGTTTTACTCGCCCAGATATCACCGGCGTCCATCTCTTCGGCTGCTTGCATCACCGTAACGCCCCATTCGGCCGCTTGCATCTTCAACGCCCAGTCGATCGACGAGGCGCCTCGATCGCCGGTAATACCCGGATGTACGATCAAACACGGTTTCTGATCGTTCGCCCAAACCTCCTCGGGAATTCGTCGCGTTAGGAACGGGCAGACGATTATATCGTGTTCGATTTCCGAAACCGCTTTCAGGATATCCTTTTTACCGCGTACCGCTTGTGACGTCACCGTAACGTCGTATTCTTTCAGTTCCGTTTCGACGCGTTGCGTAAGAGTATTGTAATGGTTGCATAGGAACAAAACTTTCATTCCTTTTAGAATATTATGTAAGTATATATTGTGTTGGGTGGTGTCGATTATGCTACGCAGGTCGTTGGTGTAAGGTAGCGTTTTATAAATCAGGTTTAATTGAGGTTTTACTTCTGTTTCGTTCGTTTGCGACGATTGTTTCAACTGTTCGTCGAGCGGTGACGTCATCGTTCCGAAACAACGACCGGAGACAATACGCCGGACAGGTCGCGGTCCGTTCCGCAATAAAGCCGTCAGCTTATACATGTCTTCACGGTTTGCGGGGACTGTAAAGAGACGATCGATAATGTACAAAGTCGTGCATACTTTTAATTACAAAAGAACGTTTTGTGAAATACGGATTTAAATGCATAAATACATGACTGTTATCTACATAAATGTCTGATTATATTCATTGATAGTGAAGTGCAGTTTAATAATGACTTACAAGTTTAAATCTGGACAAAACCTGGGATTGGAAGAATATTCGAGACTTGAATCTAAATCCAAAAAGTGCCTTGAGTCTCAAGACTGATCTTAAGTTGTTAGATTGGCTGTGGAAATAAAATGGTCTAAGACTGGTCTGAAATCTAAGCTCATGACTATGCACCACGCTCCTGGGCCCATGCCCAGTTGCAAAGTTGTGAATTGATATTTGATTAAGAGTTGAATAGTTGTAAATAAACTGATTTTAACTCCGATGAATCGAACTAAACCGGCAACAATGGAACCGGGTTCAGTTGCACAAAGCAAAATTATGATTACATCAGAGTTGCTTTTGACGAGCTTCTCATTTTCGATGAACTCAACGATAATATTGTAATTGATTGAAATCAACTTTGTGAAAGTATCATTTGACCCTGGTAAGGAAATTGTCCATTCGTCACAATCATTAACTTCTGGTTCTGACTAAATCTATCTTATGAAATGTACATATGCATTTATGATTATCTGTTTATCAAAATCATTAGTTTCTTGTTCAGAATTAATCTATCTTAATCATAAATAGAAAATTGATTATTTCGAGAAGATGCACGTTATAATTTTTGATTTGATTTGATTTGAACACTTTATTTTTCAAATATAATTTACAGCATAGTGTACAAAGCATAATACAAAATACAGTAAATTAGACCTTTCATGTAACCGACGAATTAATTTCCTCTGATAAGAAAGCTTCGAGAAAATTTTCAAAGGAAAATAAAATTCCTAAATTTTGTTTTTTATACACGTGATAAATGGATTTTAAGAAAAAAAATCATTATTTAGTTCTATATTACGACCAATCTAGTTCTTCCTTGCATCTTTAATGTTGCCCACTAATCTAAATGTACCAATCTCTAGCTTTTAATGATATTTCATTCCGCGTTTTTATTTCTTTGAAATTATTGAAACAAATTCGAAGTAAGATATTAAAAACAAATAAAAATCCGTGAAATTTTGTTACATAAAACTGATGACATTGATGCTAAAGATAGTTAGATTTTTATTACGATGTTACCTTGAATTGTTCGAGGGTCCGTCTTCGTCGACAGGGTACGGCGAACTAAGGAATCTACGAATTAAAGAGCCTTTATTAGTTCAGGTAACAGTAGCGTCTTACTGTGATCCTAATTAGTCAGTTATTCACGCGGGAATGGCTCGACGACTGTTTTTGACCCGGGTCAAAGATCGTTCTCGAATGACGTTCTATTGGTCAAGTCGAGTTATATATTAACAGAAATTCGATTAACTATCGCAGGCGGGAGGTAGAAACTAGCAAACCACTTCATTAGTAGTGTAGAGGTTTTGATAATTAATCCTTCTATTCATTGATATTGATAAGAGAACACATAGACCCTTGACATTTTACACACAGTAACAGTTGAAGTTTGTACAAATATTAAACATATACAGTGATATTTGTCGACAAGGATTAACTTGTAATTTCTTCATTCAGCTGAACTCGACCGTAGTGGCCAAATCAAACACTTCAAAATCAACTATTCTTGTAAAACAGCCGTTCCGTACAATTCCTGTTTCTTACGTAAACTGTCTTGTACTTGTACCTTTCTCAAAACTATATTTCAGATATAAATCATTGAAGTTCGATGTCTTTGCAGTCGGTGTTTTCTATTGCGATCTCTCGGACCAGATAGCTTCTTTTATGACCAACTTTTGACATAGAGTTTGCTAGCTGCTACCAGCAAACAATCAAACATTCAGTAATTTATAATTCGAAGTAAACATAGTTGTGAGTATGAACATTGAGTGAGGTGTTATGAGTTTGTGCCAGTTTACATGTAAATCATACGAATTAAGTTCAATAACCACCTTCTTATTTTCACTGACTTTGTGCCGATTCAGTAAAATTATGATTAGTTACTAATTTGAGAGGCGCAGTGGCCGAATTCAAACCCTGGTGGCGACAGAGTCTTTTGGTCGAAGGTCTCACCCCCTGGGAAAAAGAAACACCGAACTCGCTTATAATGCCCTGCGTGGCGCTTAGCGGGTTGAGAGTGTAATTAAAAAAGTAACTAATGACGACTTTCTCGCTCTCAATGATGATATTCTCATTCCCAATGGCTTTAATAATATGGTAAAAAATGATTAGTTATTTCATTCCCAATGATTCTAATTCAGTAGAATTATTATTAGTTATTATTGACGACCTACTCAATTTCAGTAACTCGAATGAACCATTTACCCATACTCACATTTTTTTCTGGTACTGATAATGCTGTTTTTCAGAACGGAAAATTCGCATCGCAAACAAACTCAAACAAAAGCTCTTTGCCTGTTCATCCATTCAGTAGAGATGTGCGTATAAAGCCCTAGAATTCGCTGACAGTACGAACTGCTTAAACGCTTGCCTGGAAGGTCGATAGGTATAGTTTACCTCCTTCAGATAACATTAATTAAAAATGTTGCACTCGCCGGAACAGCGTGAAACAATCGAGGTATAGTCTATTTCTATATTCACAAAGTCTATGCATCCATCTGCATTCATCGCAACAATCCAGAATAAACTTCAATTGCAAATTAATCAAATACATCGATCAGTTCATTGTCAATGGTTTTAATCTTGTTATTTTTTTTTATTGGTCCATTTCGTGTGATTTGGCGAACTTACAAATCCACCACACCTGCCGTGGGCAAAACAGGGGGTTCGACTTTGGAATCGCAAATCGAAGTATACATTTATAGTTGTGTGATCGGCGGTCGAATTTACGGATTTTTCGAGGTAGGCCTACATAATTGGGAAATTCGGCAAGTGACTGATTGGGGTAAGAGTAACATGGCAGTGGTGGGATTCGAACCGACGCCTATTTCTAGAAGTTTGGCTCTTTTTAGAGTCAGAATAATTCTACATTTGAACACTTGGAATTGTGTTCGAGGCCCCTGTACCGCAGTAGTGAGTTGAAATAACTGAGGTGGAACCAATAATCATTGGTTCAACTCCGAGTCAAGGGGAGGATTTAGATTAAAACAAAATGAACGACAGGAGAAAAACGAGAAAAAAACAACAACTAGATATTTGATTTTCAGGGTAGAGTTTATTTCGACGTCCAATAATAACATACGGACGGACGGATGGACACCTGTCAGATGTAATATGTAAGATAAAAATCTTACATATACTGAGATTGAGATTAATGCGGATTAACGGATTATCGGATTAATATATAATCCCCTTTAATCAGAAGAGATTAATATGAATTGATGGATTATTTCTTCATTCGGTATGTTTATCGATATCCATTTTGAGTTTGAGATAAAGTTGATGTTCGACTGTTTTATCGATATGAGCGCCATTTCTAACGATCTGATCGGCGTCATCGAGTTTATAGATAAATTTCGAATTGTTAAATTCTAACGGTTTCGCCGCCGCTGCCGCGATTGTTGTCGCATCCTGATGGGTGGATACGGTTGATTTGTGACGAGATGGAGGAGGTGATGTCGGTGATGATGATGCCGGTGTCTGGTGATCTCCAGTATCGTCACTAAGTTGACGTACTAACTCTGCCGACTGACGGACAGGTGTCGGCGACGTCCAGACTCGACGCCGCGCTGAAATCCTCGCCGACGGTAACACGTAGAACTGAGTGTCGTCAGATTTACGCCATTCGTCGTCGTCCATGAAATTCAACAAGAAATTCTTACGAGCAGAATAATAATTCGACGAGTTATTGGACACTTCGTCGGGAATGAACTGACAATGTCTGCTGGGCATAGAATTACAGGTTGTATTCCGTTTGATGACGCGTTTAGTTCGCGGTGACGATTCGCTATCGGCCATCATGAATAAATTATAGTATGTTCCCAAAGTTTCATCCAGTCCTGGTGGTGGTTGTCTCCGCAGTGATCTACGTTCCTAGTGTAAACAATCTGTGGTAAAACAGACACTAAGGTTCTTGGTGAACCCAAAGTATAAAAACGCCCATAAAAAATTCCTAGCACCCAGTGGGAAAATGGTGTACCGGCACATCAACTATCCCGACAGATGTCGCCACTTAGATATCAGACAGACTCAATCAAAATTAGTTCATTTTCTCAATTAACGATAACTTTCAGCATCTTCCAATCCAAAAAGGCAAATCACACGGCGTCTAGATAAACTCGGGTTAGTCTTTAGAGTTCGTTATGTTCCACGCGAAAAATCCTATTTTTAGCATCGGCTCGATTTCAGGGTGTAGCCTTCATTCACCATACGCAGTCCCTCGGTTGAAAATTTAAGTCCTCCGGTGATCAATTCTTCAGTCACAATTTTTCTCTGCGAGTCAATAAACGGTTATCCCTGACGATACTGGTCACTGTTGGTAATCCCTGTCTCACAGATAGCCGTTATTCATAGACATAATGAATTAAACTAGAAAACAGAGGTAGCACTTTGTGTAGGTTAACTGATTTTAATCACCAGCAGGGGTCGGTTGCATAGTCGTGGCTCAGACTTAAGACCAGTCTAAGACCAACTAAGTTCTATAGCCAATCTAACAACTTAAGACCAGTCTTAAGATTTAAGACCACTTTCGGACTTAAGTCACGACTGTGCAACTGGGCTAGCTTTCGCTACTTAGAGCATAGAGCAGCTTCATCATCAGAAAAATTGGTATATTGGTATTACAATGAAAATACTCATAACGATTTCAAATATTCAGTAATGAATTTCGATATAGTTATGACTCGATTATAAACAGTAGAGATTCATAAGGAGAATGACGCTATTTTCTAATTAGTGTCCTGTAGGTTTATACTATTGCATTAACATTGATTTCAACTCATATACCCGATGGAGCTGTAGCAGCATTACTAGCGAAAGCTCGTAGCTGGTAATCTCAAAATCAGTTAAATCTACACAATAACTACCTGTTTTCTTGTCGAGATACCACGTTAACACGACTCTTCGCATAGATATAATAAGAAAATATATCTCTGGTTTTTTTTATAAAGTGAATTCAATTTCTACAGGTTGTCCTATAATAGAATCAGTCACATGTTGTGAATGTAAGGAATATATGAACTTTATTCAGAGCTCTTTCATACACAAATAATTCATAGATTTAGATAGAGACCTTTTTGTGTTTTTTTGTGTGCATACGGACCCTTTTTTCAGCAGAAGTTAAAAAACACGTCGCTACAAGAAGTTGAATAGTCGAATAGATATAGCTATTATTTCTTTAAACGTTCCACAAATAAAAGAATCGCTTTCACGCGACGTGTTTCTAACAGTTTGATCCCTGGACTGGAAATGGTCTTCTGTAAGGATATGCTTGTGTATTATTTATCATGCTTAGTACTTAAAAATGTTACAATAAATTGTAACAGTTTTTCTATATGGAAATAGAAATGATTGAGCCATTTTTATTTGATTTGAGTTGAATTTTTAACCAAATTTCAATGTTTATTTGTGGCGTTTTGATTTGATTAAATTGATAAAGGCTTAACAAAAATGACACCTTGTTTTTCCGCAGCGGTCGGGTCATTTTTGTTAAATACGATAAAATTTATAAACAGTTCATTTCTATAGCGGCCGGGTCTGTTATGGTGAAATTGATCACGATTTAAAAAAAAGTAATGTATAGGGTAGATAGGCGGCCGGCCGGGTCAACTTTTAAGATCAGCAGAGCAGAGAAACTAGGTATCATTTTAGCCTAATGACTTGATGTTTTGCCCACCACACCACAAATCCATTACACCTGCTGGCGGTGATTGGGTACAAAGATTCGCTATATGAGAACTCATTGCATGACCTGCTGCTATAGATACAATGCCCATTTTTGGTGCGTCCACTACAAACCCATCACGCCTGCCGGGAACGAAACCGGGGCTTTAGAATCGAACGTCAACAAGAATATGGAACCGGGTCCAAAAGTTGTATGATCCGCCGAGTGAAATACCATATTGATAATAGAGTTTTGATTATCGTCACAATCTCCGAGTTGTCAACCAACTTTTGAGTCTGAACTGCCGCCAACATTGATATATCTCTTTCCCCAGGGTTTGGAATACGTAGTTTCCGGTGGCACTTGAATTGAGAGGAAACTATCTAATCATATCGACGCGGAGAAAGAAGAGACTGACTCTCTCTCTCTCTCTCCTCTCTATCTATATCTCCTCTCTCAATCGAGAGGGAGTAATTTACAAAGATTCGGTGTAATTTTTTAAGGTGATATTTAGCAGCAGTAGCGTGTGATGTGATGATTGAAGATATCATTTAGATCGGGTGTGATCTGAACGGAAGTTCGGCTAATGATCTATCTACTCTTCAGTCACGTGAGCGGCGCCGCTTCAATCATTTTAAAACTTCAATCGAGAGAAAAACCACGCCGTGCGTCGAATAGAGACGAAAGTCACCGCGCAACGATTCGTGAAGTCGTGAAAAGTTCAAAAAGACTCGTTCGTATTTTTCGCGTGTGTATTTTTAGAGGTTCATGAACTTCTTTTGATAACAGCAATTAATCATCGCGTTCCGTGGTGGAGCGATCAATTACAAAAAATATCCACTAAATTATTTTTTTGTTTATCTTAGAGAATAGTTAAGCGTTACATAGAATCCCGGCACTTTAAGAGTGAAAAAAAATAGTTTGAAAATGTCCCCTTGAGCTAGTGTAGTTTATTCGAAAGTTCGACTTAATCCTGTCATCTTCAGGAATAATCAAGTTATTACAAAGTTATGAGATACAATCCAGAACAATGCAGACACGATTAAGAAATATGTGATACAAACTAAGGGAAATATACAGCACCAAATCAGCTATAAACTTAAAACATTTAAAGTTATATATGGTTATATTTTGATTTACTCGTAAGCGTATAGATTTTGTCGTTGATA
This sequence comes from Tubulanus polymorphus, assembly GCF_964204645.1. Lineage (NCBI taxonomy): Eukaryota > Metazoa > Nemertea > Palaeonemertea > Tubulaniformes > Tubulanidae > Tubulanus > Tubulanus polymorphus. The sequence continues at coordinate 13,302,815 of NC_134035.1, read as the reverse complement.
TAATGCATGAATTTAATACAATTCGTTAGATATCATTTTGTTATACGATACATTTAGGCATATATGTAGGTCATTTATCAAAACACAAAAATCAAAGCAGAGTTTATCGTGAGAAAAGAGTCGAAAACTACGACTCGGTTACGAAAGATGACTACATGTACATGTACATATATATATCGTTATTATGATCCGAAATTATTCAAAATTAATTGTCGTGTATCTAATTCTGCAAACGTCGTATCATTTTTCGGTCACGACTGAAATATGAATTCGTGACGTCGTCAGGTGTTTGTGAAATGTTTCATTTTAATCGTCATCTCCATCATACGCCCACGTGATTCGACGTGAAGCGCCACCAAGCGCCGCATATGAACACTACACCTTCAGCAGCAGTTGCAGCGGGTATTAAAACCAAATGTCAGAGTCACATAATTCAGATAAACCGCAGGATAAGTCTACGATTTCCACGCCGTTGACGGAGTCAAAAGGTTAGTTACATGTTCATGATTTGTTAGGATATTAACATCAAATCCCAATATATACGAATTCAAATAATTAAAAACGAAATTAATTCATTTAAATCAAAAATTGAAAAACCACTACGCTACGATCTTTATTTGGGGACGATCGTCAGGTGAAACGTCGTTTTAGTCGAATTATTGAGCAATAAATTTCGTTTTTGAATCTTTTATCTGAAATTATATTATTAAATTTACAATGAAGTGAAAACCCACAATATTTTTCTTTTTTTTTCTTACGTGATATTTTAGGTTTTAACTGTATTGATATCAGACAGTCACTGTCTGTCCGATCAATGGGGAGCAACATCTCTATGTTCTCTATGTCTGAGTCTATGGGGGGGGGGGGGGGGTTCTATTCTACTTCTTTGAACCGATTATCAAGTTTCCCACATTGTAAGGATTTCTGCAAAAATAGATAGAACAGTTGGGTAAAACAAATTCAATGACAAACGAGACCGCGAGAAAACGTCAAATAATTATCATATGAATAAAGATCGTAGGCTAGAAAAAGAGAGACATAACTTTCAAAGATTTTATATAGATAAGGTTTTGATAAATGCGTGGTGTTCAATTGTATAAATTCGATTCGATTCTAAGTAGTTTTCGGTGATTTAAATTCGTCGATTGAAAATGCTGAAATAAACATTCTCAAACTGTCGACTTAAGTACACGATATAGTTCGGCTTTGTTTGATATCAGATAAAAGCGCCGATAATAACGACTTGTAATTGTGATAATAGATTACTACGATCGCTGCCAACATTTGACTATTCAAATTATAAATTATGTACTGTAAGAATTTATGTAACGAAAGTTCGTTCAAGGACAATTTGTAATGTTCCATCTGGGCACAGTTGAACCCAGTACCACAAAGTCTGGATTTAGTTTCACAGTTCTGGACACAGTTCCACAGTTCTGGATCCAGTTCCGCAGTTCTGAATACAGTTCCACAGTAAACAACCCACTTCCACAGTTCTGGACCCAGTTCCACAGTTCTGGATCCAGGCAGACCTTGACCTTATACGGCCTTCCCTCAAAACCTCAACAAAATTGAACCTTTCCTCAAGCTTGTATAGTTATTTCGACATTTCGACTACGTCCTAATAATCATCTCCAGGAATAGTTGTTTTCTAACAAAACTATTCGTCAACTGTGGAATTATCTGTCCTGATATTATTAATTAAGAGCCGTTTTACAACATAATTTCGCGCAGTTGTCTATGATCGGCCCCCGTGATCTTTATATTGCTTCTTAATCCACCAGAAAGGCAGGGGGGCCGACGCTATGATGTTTAAACCGCCCCTACCCCCTACCCCCTGGTAATGGTATTTGAGTAAGATTTTCTTGTAATATACTTGGATATTTGAATACGCTCCTCAAAGTGGCACCAGCCCTTAACGGACCATTTGACTTTTAATTTAATGAACAATTGATATAAATTAGACGAAATACTTGACAATATTTCAGTCTATTGCAATATAACTATAGAATGCACTGATCGAGAACTCAGCGAATTCTGTATACTCTTAGTAATACATGTTTAATTTGCTTAACGGTGAAATGATTAATATCCTGTAGTGATCTGAGGGTCTATTCGTCGCCAGTGAGTGTTCTTAACGTGACAGTTAAAAGTGTTCCGGTCTAGTATTATTGATTACAGTGCGCGCTATATATGCGGTAGTTTTATTATTGCGTGGTTTTAATCCTGTCGCGACGTATATCACATCGGCTTAATCCATTCTTGAGATTTTTCGATAATCTCACAGATCTTATTAATCTCGACTTGAAATATCATTCATAATTTCGTACGTTTGATTTCAGTTTTGAAATCCTGCGCAATTCTCGTTCGTGTCCCGGTACCCCTTCACCCGGCACCTCTCACACCCCTTAATCAGAAACAGGCTCACTGGGACCGTCGACCAAAAGTAACGATGAACTTTTAATTGTCTCAGTCTCATTTATCTACTGGTTCCCTCAAACCAACCTTTGAGTAACGCACCAAGGCCAGGGGTCATCTTGGGCGAGGGGTCAGTTTGTAAGGACAGCGGGCGTGCGTAGGATTCACTAATTTTGAGAATGCGATTAAGGTCCATGACCTGCAGTTTGATGTTTGACAACAGATATGGCGACACGGGGGTCAATAGTCGTGTATGCGCGTTTTATGATTTACTATAGATGTCCTTTGAGCGTTTGAACAAGTTCGATCTGAGAAAGAGTGTGAACTTCAGTGCCAGTAATACAACTCCGGCATAGGCAAACGAGTTGGTCTCACGAATCCATGGGACTGGGATTTGTCTCATAGGGGTGGTTGGACTGGGCTTATAATGGAGTTTGTGTCTCAGTCTCAGTGGGGCTGGAGATTGTGTCTGAGGGTCAGTGGGGCTGGTGTGACTGGGTTTCAATCGTTTAATTTGCCTATCGGCCTGTACCTACGAAATCCACAATACAAGACCACTTTATATCTATGTTGTCATAAATCGTGAGTTTGAAGATAATTCGAAGTTTTTAATTTCAGGTGAATTTTGAAAATCATGTCTCTCGTTAGTCGTCGTCAGAAGTGTTTAATGGTGGTCGCAGTTTTACTGATCTGCGTTCAATTCTCAACAGCTTCTTTTGATAAACGTAAGAGACATCTACAGTGATCGATCGTGAATCTATTGTAATTTATTGCTAGAAATGATTATACAAATTACAAATCAGGGGCTGCAGTTGCTCAAAAGTTGGTTAAAGATAACCGGTGGATAAATACCGGAGTAAACATTTGATTGTATATGTGTCACTAGGTCAACTATCGACTAGTTAAACTCTAACCAACTTTTGAGCAAATGGCACCAGGAAATCATGGAGTTAGGGAATCCAACGTACTTGAAGTGCACCGTTTGACTAATGCGCCATCTATCGTAATTCCATGTACAAACAAGCAGTGACCAGTAAACGGTTTACTGTCATTGTCTTCTAGTTCTCTGAGCATTTTATCGGGTGATAATTATTCTATACCGACCGATATAAAGCGCTCTATAGGAGTGCGCTATTAGAATATGAATTATCATGACATTGTGTTTTTATTTTTGACAGATCGACTATTGGCTAAACTGGGTCTATTGCCGGCGGCGCAGAAACGATTCGAATCTGCACCGCAGCTCACCGACCTGAGAATCTGCCCACCAGCCGGAGATATCGAGGACGATATTCGATGTTTCGACAATTACGTCGCTATGATGATCGCTAAACTAGAAAGAAAACGAACTGTCCACCATCAGAGCGCAACACTAGGAGACATACTGAACCTAGCAGCGCGCTAGGTCGAAACCTGCTTACCCTAGTGTTTGAGTGAATTAAACTCAACAAACACTCGAAGCTTGTTAATCCGCTATTGGCCCATATAGACTGAGCTGCCCATCTGACAAAGACAACCCGAATTGGTACCCACAACTACCACCTTGTAACTAAAGGGCAGGGAACAATAGATTATTGAAAGAACTTCGGATGTTCCCATTAGTCAAAAATGTTTACTCCCAAGGTTGAACCCAGCCTTAGAATACAGAACGTGTTGTATAAACTTAAGGGTATGGGCAAAAAAATTACTGTTGCGGGAATTTTCATGATAATAAAAGATTTACTTTCAATAAACAACAAGTTATAACTAGGAGGAAGCATTAACAGCGAGGCAGGAGTCATAACACCGGCCCTTTCTGGGAGTTTTAGGTGGTCCTGACAAGGACCGATTCAAGAGTTCAAAAGACCGTCGAATTCATTTATTTCTTTGCTGCAGTTTTCTTAGCGGCGGTTTTCTTCGCTGGAGTCTTTTTCTTGGCCGGTTTGGCTGCTGCCTTCTTGGTTGGAGTTTTGGTTTTCTTGGCAGGCTTGGCCGCAGCTTTCTTTTTCGGCGAAGCTTTCGTCGCTTTCTTGGCGGTTGTTTTCTTAGCGGCAGGCTTCTTCGCTTTCGTCGGTTTAGCTGCTTTAGGTTTGGTGACCTTCTTGGCGGCTGGTTTCTTTACGACTTTCTTCGGTTTGGCGGCATCTTTCTCTTCTTTCTTCGCTCCCTGACTCAATCTGAAACGTCCAGAAGCGCCTTGACCTTTGTTCATGTAACGAACGTAAGTTCCCTTCTCGAGTCCGGATTTCAGTTCTTTACGGATGAAGGTGCCTTGACGTTCGATGTCGACCTTGTAGTGTCCGGCGATGTACTTCTTTATGGCGACCAGAGACGATCCGGTTTTGTCTCCCAAGGCGGTGATAGCGGCTTTCACCATGACGTTGAACGGGGGATGAGCGGCCGGAGCTTTCGGTTTCGCGGTCTTCTTTGCAACGGCCTTTTTAGCGGGCGAGGCTGGAGCGGCGGCTACGGCGTCAGACATGGTTGTAGTAGTTGAGTTGATAATCTCGTAGATCAGAACGCGACGTGTTGAATGAACGGTTTCTACAGTTCGAGTGATGTCCGTTCAGCCGATACGCGCTTGTATATGTTCAACTATTGCCGACGCGCACGTACCGCTGCTACGCGCAGAGCGCTCGATTCTATTCAGCTGAATTCACCGACGCGGATTTTGTGCTGGATGATTTTCATAAACGGTTAATTTCTCGAATTATCACCGCTCAAACCCAAACATAACTAACATATTCTGAAAGCCAAGATCTGACTCTATCAATCTATGTGATCAAATCGATATTTCATATTCATTAACGGTATCGAAATCTCAGTTGTTTGAAGACAATCGCGGACAATAAAATAAAACTTTGTTCTAAAGCTAAAAATTAATACGTTTCGCATCTCGAAATCCATCTAACTATTATTTCAGATGAAAGATAATGTTGTTTTCTATCAACTGACGAAGTTTTGTGAAATTTGGAGCGGTAAAACTGGTGGAATTTGACGATTTATTTTGACCCTACCAGAGCAGTTTCGTCAGACGCGGTATGACGCCGAACTCGGGTCCTTTTTCTAAATCGACCCCTGGCGAAATCAAACAATAATTTACACCTAACAAACTTTATTACATGATTACTATTTATATTTCCGATAATCTTTATATCAATTTTGTAAATATTTTCATGGGAAGTTGTTTAATTTCACATATATCTGAGTTGAAGTGACGGTGGCGACTGGAGACGCGTCCCGGTGATCGCCCAGTTCTCATCTCAATTTCTCCATTGTTTTTTCAGCGAATCAAGAATATCTTAAAGTAACAAAAGGTTTTGGTGGAATCCTTATGTTCTTGGATGACATTTATTCAAACAGGTTTCATTAATATTTTCGCATCTGTACTGGGAAATACACTGCCACGTCGCAAGGACAAAGCGACGTACGGGTTCGACTATAGAGGACTATAAAAATCATATGGCAGGAAAGATATTCCAAAAAGTCGACCCAAAAACCAGACCTTAATAGGGTGCGACCAGATCCTATAATTTCAGGCAATCTACTGTAAAACTTGAAAATAGTATCCAAATTTCGAAAAGTCTTGCCCCAAATGTATTGACTGGCCCAACCGAAACGCCACTTTGATGATTTTTAGGGGTTCGTCGCTACCCGACCCTCCGGTACGACTGCATTGATGGTGCAATAAAGAAACGTGCTGACCATAAAATAGCTTATGACCTAACAATCTGTATCGAACATAAATTGACAATTCAGTAATAATTTCGTGATAATAATAACGGTAATTTGGGCTACTTTTGAAATCAATGGATCTCGAATATTCGCAACGTGATTATATGTAAATCGATTCTGTTTTGGTCGACGCGTTTCGTCGTCTATAGATCCGAGACGTTTTTCTACTTGTCAAAACACCAAATCGGCTTAATCCAAATCGGCCAACCAGGATCGGCTTAATCCATATTTTGGTCTAATCCAGACAATAATTGTAGTCCATGATCATCAATATACAAGGAAATGACCAATAATCCAGATTTCTCGTAAACCGGATTAAATTTGTTGCTTCCAAATGACCGAATTAAGCGGAGTCTACTGTATCATCGATAAACTTTCAAATACAGTAAAACCCGCTATAAATTCAGATCGCCTGAATCCATATTTTGGTCTAATCCAGACAATATTTGCAGTCCATTTATTGCTCATTAATATACAAGAAATGACCAATAATCCGGATTTCCAGCAAACCGGGTGAATTTTGTTGGTTCCAAATGATCCGAATAAAGTCGACGGTCGAATATCGACGATGGGCTGGATCGCGGGGAAACATGGACTGGGTATGAATGAGAATCCACTCAGAATCAGCATGAGTAACTATAAAATTCGAATCCGGGACACTCCATTTATTGAGATTGAGAACTAATGCACAATTGTTAACTTCAATACAGTGTTTCTTATTTAGAGGCTTGCTACGCGTAATCACGTCTTAGATTTAAGACCAGTCTTCAACAAAGACAATTCTGATTTCGGTTCTATAGCCAATTTTAACAACTTAAGACCAGACTTAGCTCATTTTGTTTCTATAACCAATCTAACAACTTAAAGACCAGTAAAACTCATTTTGTTTATAGCCTTTCTAACAACTTAAGACCAGAATTAAGATTTTTTAGACAACTTTCTAGCGACTGTGCAACTGAATCCAGTGATCATATAGTTCAACATTAAATCAAACACTTTGTAAGCTGATGCTCTGCTATGAGCCGTGATTTCCATAAAACTGCCAACACCGAGTAACGTCCAAATAAACAGGAGTTTGATTAAAGTGCGTTCCGAAAGTAAAACAGTTTCCACCACCGCCGATGACTAGAAGTTTTAATTGATCTGCTGCTGCTGTTGGTGGTGCTCCTGCTGGTGGTCCTGCTGGTGGTACTGGTGCTGCTGCTCCTGCTGGTGGTACTGGTGCTGCTGCTCCTGCTGGTGGTACTGGTGCTCTTGTTGCTGCTGCTGCGGTGGTGGTCGAATTGTTTCCATCAGCGCCGGTGAGAATCAGACTGCGATGGTTGTGTAACAGCAACGGATGTTCAGGAGAATATGACTACAAATACAAACCAAGAAAATATGAACACGCTTATTTAATTACAATTTACATGGTTCTTACAAGTTTTAGAAAGTCCTTTTCAATGCAAATCAAAAAGGTATGGGAAAACAGAAAACGGTCTTGAAAAATAAGATTCCAATGCCTTAATACAAGATATTTGAAAAAGAAACTTTGTCGATGATTATTGATAATAAGCCCTTATTTACTTTGAATGGAGCTACACTTCATGTTCTAGAATATATCATAACAAAGTTTCCACAGGTCGAAATCAGTTCATTTTTCAACCTCCTTAAACTTTTCAAATCGAAATTTTCGACAGTAGAACCAGAGATCATGAAAGTCTAAAATTAAAATAGTTCAGCTCCTTCTACACTTACCGGAAGTGGGAATTCATGGACGAACCCTGATTTCAGATCTACAATAGCGACACCTGGTGGTGGATAATGTTCAACGGTCACACCTCCCACAATCAATAGTTTATCTTCGTAAACATGAGTTGAATGCGAGTACCTGGAAAATATATCAACATTTACTTTTCGTTACAAGAAATTTATGAATAAATTCGAATTCAACTGCCCAGCAGTCACTGCTATATTCAGGGGTTGATCGAGGAAAATTGGAAGGCTGGGGTTGAGAAAAGAAAAGATATTTGTCAGCAGCAAGTCAAATGCCTCTTTTTAGGGTTCCAAATGGCTTCGATGTTGGTTTTTAGATATTTTTTTGAAAGGTTGCAATTTTTGGGAGGATGTGTGTCGGATTTCCAGGTCTAAACGATCTGTGTTGACGAACAGGGCAACCACACCGATGGGAAGGCCCCGAGACCACCACCTAAATCTGTCCATACGGGTCTCTATGGGTCTCTACGGGATATTACCTAGGTATAAGATATTTTTCAAGAAATACATTGAAAAGGTTGCAATTTTTGGGAGGATATGTGTCGGATTTCCACATCTTAACGATCTGTCTTGAGATGAACTGGGCAACCACGATGGGAAGGCTCCGAGACCACCCCCTAAATCTGTACCTACGGGTCTCTACGGGTCCGTACGAGATATTACCTAGGTATAAGATGACCGTTAGTTGATAGTTTCGACCAGATCCACGATGTTGTTTGTAACGTATATATAGCATTTGTAGGTCGTAAATCGGAATTGAGACCTCCGACTATAATCAGTTTATCATCGTTATACAGAGAACTGGTGTGAGAGTGGAGACCGGGGAGATGGACATCTTCATCAGCAGCATCAGCACATTTCAACTCAATCTAGAAATAGTTAACAAAATATACTGGTACTGTGTATAATTGATGACCTGTCGAGACTGATCGCAGTATTTCAGAGTTGAACAAAACCCACAGTTAATGATTTAACAGTTTATTCTGACTGTTTTGAATTTTTAACTAAACCTCATCATTTGGGGAACTGTCACAATAAACTATAATATCATCGACTGTGGGTTTAGCCCAATAACCATTGATAAAATGTTCAGTTTGCGAATGATAATCTTCATTACCTTTTTCCAATGAGAAGTTGAAATGTTGAATAAATAACACGTGTTCAGTACACTTTGTTTTTCGCCACACCCTCCGTAAATCAATAGACAAATTTCACCTATAAATAGTTCATTCTATATTTCATTATCTGCTGTAAATCATGGGGGTAATAATAACTAATATGATAATCTATTTAATTATTACGATGATCGCGCTTCAACCATTGACTTGTAGCTGGGGTTTGTCTACAAATCATAGAAGGTTCTATGCAGATATTGTGCAAGAAATAATGAGGTCTGTGAGCACACCTGGAGCCAGCAGGGACGCATCTAGGAAAATTGGGAGGTCGGGGTTCAAAAGAAGGGGAAGGAAGTTCCTCACTGATAAAGCAGCGACGCAGAAGGCTACGAGCAGCAATCCATCATTGGACTTAGATTAAAGATATTTTTGAGGAATTCATCCAAAAAGATGCAATTTTGAACAGGATGAGTGACCCTGTAAGCACCCCTCGTTATCTGTCTGCTCCTACCTACAGGGCCTAGTTACAAAAAGTTGGTCGCAGTTAACAGGTTGATAATACCATGGTAATGCGATTTCAATTGTCACTACTGCATTTATCCACCATTCGTCTCTAAACAAAGTGTGAGAAATTTCAGCCCCTGGTTTTACCTTCTATTCGAACAATATTTGAAGTATGGCGCCACCTGGCGGTACACGTTTCTCCTGTAGTGGTCGAGGAACTGATCGATGTATAGTTTAAATGAACGGTTGTTCTATCGCGCGACGTTGAGTGTTCACAGATAATGAGATCGTCGAGTGGATGAGTCGGTGAAGTTCGTCCTCCGAATATAATCAACTGATTCTCATCGATCGAGTTCATCGTATGAAACAACCGAACACCTGTGAAATATATATATATATATATATATACGTACAACAAGTTTTTTTCAAGAATAGTTTTTCAAAAATAATTTTTCAGATAAACTCTGAAGATCGGTGAAAGGATTTCCCTCGAAACATGAGAATACAATAGCAGTTGTTTAAATTGATATATTGCGGGTTTCTCTTAATGTTACTCATCAAGACTGGAAATAGTGTAAACTACGTATTTATAACTTTCCAATATGGCCGTATCCATTAACCATCCGTATGACATCATCAAATTAACTATAATATCAGACATGTCAGTTGATGCCATAAAGGGATTTTATGGAGCAAACAATTTTTACTGGCAAGCTCAGAAATTGATTATCGGTAGGTGGTTATCCTGAAATTGTAACTTCTGAGGGAGTTATTCTAAGTACAACAAGGCAGACATAATGTTCAGTATAGGGTCTTGTCTGTAGCTTTGAAATCCCTGGTTACAGGAGTAGCCTAACCCAAAAAAATTTCAAACTTTAGCTCATTAAAAGAGAGGTTTAATACAACTATAAACCACTATGGCTGCCTCCATAAATCCTCCTATGAGATCATTAAATGTGATAGTAAACTCACCCAGTATATCAGCAGTAGTTGATTCCACTGTAATGTTGTTTAACCCTTTCACATCGAATACGACCGTATCTCGAATCTTCTGATGTTTCCCGCGTACATCTCCGAAACCACCCGTTACCATGACCGCGTCGTTGCCGAGGGTTACCGTCGCGTGACCGAAACGTAGCACGGCATCCGCGCTAAAACTGCCCGGTTTTATTTCAATACGAGGAACGCTTTCCGGAAACTTCATTGGTTCGACCGGTTGACAACCTGTTAAAGAATCGGCGACATGTAAAGTTGTAGTGATAAATCTATGGATGATTTACGTATCTAAGAAGACTAATTTCAGACTTAATTCATTTCAAAAATTGATACCTCATCTCTCATTTCTGCTGAGCTCAAAAGATGACAAGTTCGAACCTGGCTGATTATGAGAAACAAGGTATCATCTTTTTGCCTAAGAGATGATTTTTTGCCAATCCCAGGGGCAGATCCAGCAGCCAACTGCCATAGAATGATTAGTGTGAGCCCCAAGCTGAATTTCTAGATCCACCTCTGGGGAGGATGCCCAACGTCTTTGAAAACAAGTTGAAATAGATGTTAGTTGATACCGACCTATTTTAAATAAACCCCTGATATCGCACGCCGAGCCTCTCGAAGCGAACAATATCGAATAATGATTATTGGTTAAATGCCATTCCTCGAATTCGTCGAATATTTCTAGCGATTTCGTTCGTCGTTTGTCGTCATCGGAGACGAAACAATGGTAAAATTGATTCATATCGATAGAAACGGCTTCGTTCCATCCCTGAATAGAAACGCATACTTAAAACATCCGACTTATCATCGGTTTTTTGATGAATTCTGTTTCATAAAAGAATCATAGAGTCCATGAGTCGATGTTGTAACGATAACATAAAATCTCGCAATACAAATGAAAATTAAATATCAGAGTCAGAAAGGTTTTCTTAATGTTTTATTGTCAATGTATCGACTATATCCTCATAGTCAGCTTCAGGAGCCAGTTCCACAGAGTCAAATCTAACTCAGAACTGTGGAACTGGGTCCACGAGTATCAAACTCTTTTTTTGTTACTCTAGTTTCTTTCTGAGTGTGAGATTTTACATTATCAAGACACGATTGAAATTGATTACTTACAAGTTTTTTATAGCGTTGAATCTGATCTTGTGGATTTGGATAGACGGTTATACTTCTTAACGGAGATCCGAACTTTTTAAAATGATTACACCTGTAGTATATAATAGAAAGAATAAGAGATGATAAGATTGAGTGAGTTTGACACAGTCTGTTTGAGAGTTTTGGAGTAGAGGTGTTGAATACATACATTATGTTGCTGAAAGTGTCGTAAGGAAAGATCTGTTCATATGTTACAAATACTGCATCAGGAAACATATCACTGGCCCACTGTATCAATGAGGAAGCCCTACAACACAAACCACACAGATGATGATAGTCAGGGTCCAGTTCCACAGTTGCGAGTTAAGATTTAGCTCCGAGTTAACTCATTGAAAATGAACTAACTTTAACTCTGAGTTAACTCTAACTCACAACTGTGGAACTGGGTCCTGGTAGCTAGCCGTTGTTCAGGGGAACCCGTACATCATCTACCCATACTTCATACATCTGCATATTTTCACGCAGAATAATGAAATTGATTATTTTCGATCGTACCTTTTGTGTCCCATATAAGTCATCACACATTCTGATAGTAGTAATGTAGGAATAGATAGATTGATACCGCATTCAGTTAGACAACTGGTCAGTAGAGGTAACTGCGTTAGATCTATACCTAGTAATCGGTAATCATCGCAGTAAATACCTGAAATAAACAAGAGATATTTTACCTACAGTAAACCCTGCCTTAAATATCTGAGCCAGTTGAGAATCAGGATCAAGTTCGGAGTAACAGGTCGAGGGTGGATCCAGGGAAACAAGAAAATTATGCCCAATTAATTTGAACGACTTGAGCAAGTATATAAATCAGGACTCAGTTCCACAGTTTTAAGTAAGGTTTAACCCTGAGATTGTTGTCAATGTTTGAACTCTATCACTTTCATAATTTTACCCCCATGAGGATGGAAAATTATTCCAAATAAATTCGAACAAATTGAACAGACTCGAGCAAGTATAGAATCAGGATCCAGTTCCACAGTTTTAAGTAAGGTTAAACCTGAGTTTGTTTTCAATGTTTGAAGTCTATCAGATTCATTATTTTACCCATGAAGAAGGAGTTGAATCCTGGCAAATTATTCCAAATAAACTCGAACAAATTCGGACAGACTCGAGCTGGTTACTGAATTGACCGGCACCGAATAAAGAGGAATTTTAGAACTCCATAAATCAAACTAGAATTTCTATGAATTACCTGTGTAAGGCTGGAGTGCGACTGGTATTTCTGATTCCTGAATCAAACCGTTTAATGATTCACAGTTACGAATGAGATTCGCTTTCCTCTGAGCGTTTTCAATAAAATCTATCTATAATTAAATCATTTCAGGAGAGACAGTGAATTTATAGAGTGGTCAAATACGCTAGAAATTGTGTTTCGCGATCAATTATTTTACCTCATAAAATATCACATCTTTTAGAAGACCTTGATTTTTTAGACGGAAGTAAGAAGAGTCAAATCCAGCACCGAGTGAAATTATCTATATAGATATAAACAATAATCATAATTAACATCAACGAAATCATTGTCATCAAATATCATAGGGTTCTTACAAATCAGGGAACCCAAAATTCCAATATTTCTCTAGACCCTGACAAATTATAAGATGTGAGCCACAGTGGCCGAGTGGTTTTAGCTGCCGGTCACTGGTCACGTCAATCCAGGGTTTACTGTATGGGTTTGAACCCGGCGACAGATTTTCTCGGTCGAAGGTGGTCTCTCTCCCAAATTGTGGAAAAAAGAAACAGAGAGCCGGCTAGTAATGCCCTGCGTGGGTTGAGAGAATTTTCCCCGCTCTGTTAGAACCCTGATATGATGAATAAATTTAAAAGATAACTTTGATTTTGATACCTGTTTTTTTCCGGATATTTCTTTCACGAAGGTTTTCAGCGAGTAATCAATGGCCGACGAGCGGATGAAATAACATCTGAAACAAAAAATTTATTTTAGCCTTATGTCAGAAGATAATTAAGCGAGTTGCTAGGATGTGATACGAACCTGTTTATAAGTGGCGCACGTCGCACTTTTTTACACACGAAATACTGCAAGAATTCATCGTCGAAATATCCGAGATTCGCCATCGAACATTTACTCAAAATACTGTTATCATTCGTACCGCGAACCTATCATTATGAGAAAATGAGCAATGACGTAATAAAAGCTTACGACCAACGATTAGGCGCAGGGACCTTCGTCACTAGGCTAGGGTAACCCATTTCGTGTATTCATATTCAGACAAGTAGTATCACTGTACAGAAATAGGGCTGTTTAAGAAGGAACCCGTAACAACTGGAATTTAGACTAAAAAGGTTAGTAAGTAGAGGTAAGCCGCTCTGCTGAATAAATAGTGTAAGACGCAATAGTTAGTAATAAATTGAAGACTTGTCTGTTGGGCCACCAGATTGACGGGAAACTAAAATCAATGTAACATACCGCAGTGTCATTTCTAGTTTTAGGTGTTTTACATTTATTTGCAGATTTTCTCGATGAAAGAACCTCAGAATTCGTCGAACTGTCGATATTCGAGTTGAAATTAGTGTCATCCATGGGCGCAGACATTTTGTGATCACATGACCTGCCGTCCAGGGATTCCCTCGTTAGAACGCTTCAATTTCTATGATTTCTTTTGTTTGAGAACTGGAAATATTTCTGGATATTTTACTCGAGTATGGTTCATTACTGCTCTGTTTTACTAGTATTACTTTTCAAAGGCAATTTCATATTGAAGCAATAAATTTCAAATTGAATTGATTGGGAAACCCGGAAGTAGGTTTACGGGAAAACCAAACCCGGAAATAAAGAATTAAGAATATTATTTTATTGGTAGAAATATGACTAGTAGTGAAGCTCTGGATCATGGACTGTGTCAGGAAATGGCTAAATATGTCGAGGAGCTGACGCATTCTGGACAAATGAAACTCGACGAAGGTCTGATGAAAAGTTTCAAGAGAATTTGCAGGTAAGAAGAAAGTGATTTGATATTCAATTCAATTCAAAAATTCAAAAAAGATTTATTGACACTCGATTGCAAATGTATTTATCAGTCAATGAATGAGACAGTTTTCCCATTCATCATTTTAGTGCGCTTGTGATCCCAGATGCCCTTCCAGTAGCCCACCGTAGCCCCCCCCCCTCCCCCCTCATATCGAGGTCACTCTGCGGCCTCTGTTCACTACTAATGTTTTATTATCTATTTTTAGGAAAGGAGATGTCTACGTAAAACATGCTTACTATCTGTGTCTGACCGAATTACAGAAAGATCATAGTGAAATTCGACTGTCAGCGTTTCAGATGATCAGCGAATTGTTCGAACGATCTCATTGTTTTAGAGAATTATTACTCACAGATTTCAATGAATTCTTAGAATTAACGGCAGGTAATCAATCATTAGGACTGAATCTAGTTCTAGAATAGAATCTTGTTCCAGTAAAGTGCATATCAACTGGACCTAGTTTCACTTCAAAGTTAACCGTTTAAGGCTTGAACTTTTTCGTGAAACTGGGTCCTGTAACTTTCAATTGATCAATGGTTTGATCATCATTTTTGAATTCTATAGAAATAAACAATGACAATCCGCTGCCTCCTCCAAAACCAGTCGCACGATCTCTCAAACAGAAAGCCATTCAAGCAATACAAAAATGGCAAGATACGTTTGGCTCGACTTATAAACGATTAAAACTAGGATATAATTATCTACGCAACTGTAAAAAGGTGAGTAACAATTCTACATAGTTCCAGTGTTCCGTATATTGGGATTTATAGGTGCTGCATTTATTGTTAAGTGTATGACATTGTGGCTGCTGAATTATCAAGGCTTTCAATCCCCCAAATATCTCTAACAGGAGCTGCAGATATCTTATAAGTGGTGGCTGATTTTCAGAGGGATGGATATGATAATAAAAGGGTTGTGGCCGTCCCTCTAAAACCCGGTGTGAATAATGAGTTCAACTTGAATGTTATGTTTTGATTTTCAGGTTGAGTTCGAAGCGATTCGAGTCCGAACGAACGCAGAACGGATTCGAGAAGAGGCCGATCAGATAAAACGTCTAAGAGTTCAAACTTTACTGTTAGAAAAAATTGAAAATGAAATTCAAGGTTCGTTTGTTTCTATCTATTACTAAGTAATTACGGTGCTCTGATTTGTAAAATTCTATAGATTATGATTTTCTTTGATATCTATTGTTTGATATAAAAAAAGATTCGTACATATTGCAGAAGAGTATCGATGTATCTCATAGTCTATCTATATGCCTCACAGAGTAACACCAATCTAAGCTCATTTTGCTTCTATAAGCAATCTAACCACTTAAAAAGACCAGTCTAAGCTCATTTTGCTTCTATAACCAATCTAATAACTTAAGACCA
The DNA here is from genome assembly GCF_964204645.1 of Tubulanus polymorphus. Lineage (NCBI taxonomy): Eukaryota > Metazoa > Nemertea > Palaeonemertea > Tubulaniformes > Tubulanidae > Tubulanus > Tubulanus polymorphus. The sequence continues at coordinate 13,286,801 of NC_134035.1, read as the reverse complement.
GTCTAAGCTCATTTCGGTTCTATAACCAATCTAACAACTTAAAAAGACCAGTCTTAAGTTCATTTTGGTTCTATAACCAATCTAACAACTTAAGATCAATCTAAGCTCATTTTGGTTGTATAACCAATCTAACAACTTAAAAAGACCAGTCTTAAGTTCATTTTGGTTCTATAACCAATCTAACAACTTAAGACCAGTCTAAGCTCATTTTGGTTGTATAACCAATCTAACAACTTAAGACCAGTCTTGAGCTCATTTTGCTTCTATAACCAATCTAATAACTTAAGACCAATCTAAGCTCATTTTGGTTCTATAACCAATCTAATAACTTAAGACCAATCTAAGCTCATTTTGGTTCTATAACCAATCTAACAACTTAAGACAAGTCTTTAAAAATTTGAGACCAATTCTTGACTTAAGTCAATATTGTCCAATACATAACTGAGATGTGTTTCATATTGTAGTTGGAGATTATTGATTGTGTTTTGTAGAACAGAAGACCGATATGTTGGATTGTCTAAAGCAGACGGATGGCTGCATCGAACTCATTTCACCGGATCCCGATTTTCAAATCGATTGGGACAAAATCCTACGCCCGACGACGCAGCAACAAACAACGTCAGTAACCGACGACGACGAGAATAATTCGAAAAACGCCGAATCGATAACGCGAAATATTCCTGAATCGAACAAACATCAGGACGTGAATTCATGGGTCGCCGCGGCAACATCGTCATCTCGGTGTAAATTAAGCTTGGATAATCTTTTACTTCCCGGAGAGGGAGAGGAATTCCCCGCCGCGCAACAGACGACGACTGTAACCAACGGTGACAATGATGGTTTTAAAAAACCGTTCGATATCGATCACCCGGAATCGCGAATTGGAGTTCCTCGGATTGCCGACGACGACGAAGACAGCGACTCGGATCATAGCGATCTAGAATCGGTTCCCGATCTGTCAGTAGATGGCGCTAGCGAGATAAGTCGGTCAGACTCGGAGTATTTACGCACTCATGGACTCGGCTCGTGGCGATACTCGTTAGATATTCACGTATCGCGACAGATTGCCGAAACGAACGATAATAAAGTGCTGATCGATAATCTGAAAGATTTCTTTAAAATATCGGCGCGTTACGTTACAGTTTGTTCTAAATGGTTGGAGGTTAGTTTAGGGTTGATCTAGGGGTAACTCGTACTCGCTCTATTGTTGAATCCCGATTCGTATTTACTAAGTATAAGTCATCATTAGGATAAGTTGCCTAAACTCTGATGACTTAAGTATGAGTTTCACGGTATCACTAGACACAGTTTGGCGCCGGATTTCAATCTCTAAGGTTTCGTCGTTGTAACTTGTTTCTGTGAATTAACGTTAGTTTGTAAAATTATCGATCGTTCATTTTTCAGAGATTGTCTAAAATCGGAGCTTCTCAGACCGTCGTCAAGGAGATTATTGATTTGAAGTATAAATTCGAGATTAATCAAAAGAAAATCGAGAAAATAACTGGAAAAATTGTTTTAACTCCGCATCAAACCGGTTCCGGTGAGATTATCAGTATTCATAGCTTTATCGTTAGCTTAAGAGAAATCAGTTTTAGATTAACGTTCGAATCTTGTCGTTGTTAGGAGCTGAACGAGTAAAACGCCCCCTGGTGACTGAATCATCGAACGGTAAATCGTCGTCGGAATGGACGATCAATAATAATTCGAAACGAATCGATGAAGAATTACAGGATCCGACGAGCGCCGTGCCGAACATACGGGCGATACTAGATCGGAATAAATCTTCAAACAGGTATTACAGTGTTAGAGTAGAGCGTCGGATACAGTCACCTACGCAGCTAGCGCACTCTAGAGTTAAAATCAGAGAGATTTGTTCATTTCACAAGCGGCTTCAGTAGTTCAGTGAGATAAGGCGTGATGCTGTTGCGTCCATTATCAGTGCTGAGTGATAAGTGGGTTCGAGTCCTGCTGGCTGCTTACCGTGCGCGGGTAACACTTCAAAGGCTGTGGTTCCGTCGTGAGGTTAAATGAATAATCCAAGAGGGTTATTAGTCTTGGGAAACCAAGATCCAAATGGCATAACGCAAAAAACAACCAACCAATTTCTTCCGATGACTTTAAACTCTAAAGTTAAGATACAAGACCCGTAAATGTTTCTGTAGTACATTAGCTAAAGTTCGATTTCACTGACTGAATCTGGTGGAATGCATCATAATCTTGTAAATGAATACAGGAATTTAACTATAGGATTTCATTGATTTATTTTACGCTCACAATCAAATCTTCAACTTGTTAATATTCACTTTAAAAATTGAATTTCATTTGCAGTCCTTCTACAAGCTCAACTAAAACCGCGACATCACCAGCTCCTGTCGGTAAAACAACTAGTCCTCAACCATCCACATCTTCCTCCCGCGTTGCTCCACAACCATCCACATCCACCTCGTGCAGCGATCCACCGATGAATTCCACCACTGACCCGGCAACGAGTTCGCGTCGAGACGAGTTACTGAAAATAGCTCCGGTCGTTCCGTTCGATATGGATTTACATTATTGGGGAGAAGACGTTGCTCCTCCGTCACTGATCAAGTAAGACATTTACAAGGACAAAGTTTCAAAGTTGTTTTAAGACCAACATAGTTCTTTATTCGATCTAACAATTCATGTTCGCTATTTATATGCATGTACAGTAAAAGTCATTTATTTGATTTATTTATTTTGCATAAATAAGTTGGTACAGAGATTATTACAGGACATAATAGTTATTACATAATATATAGTCAGTGTAACAATAATTTATGCGCGAGGAATTGAAGAAAAGACTCTGACTATATTCACGCAGTCAGTGCCTTAGATTCAGGAGCAATTCATGACCATCTAGTTCTATAATTAATCCATCAACTCATATTCTCAACTTGAATATTTTCAGATATGATTCTCTTCATCGTTTTTGGACCCCGATCGAAAATGAAGAATTTGTCTCTCCTGTAAGTGAAATATCGTCTGACTCCAAGAGAAGCTAGACCTTCTTAGTTCACCTCGGATAGGCCATCAGGATTCAAAGCTGTGAGCCTTGGTGCCAGTTGTACAGTCGTGACTGACCAGTCTAAGACCTTCTTAATTAGTTCTATAGCCAATCTAACAACTTGTGATCAGTCTTCAGATTAGAGTCACATTGCGACAACTGCGCTCTCACACACCTATGGTCTTAGCAACGTAATCACCGTCTGTTGTTGATTGATTGGTTTTGTTTGTTTCTATTGCAGCAAACAATGGAATCTTTGACCAGTCGTAAAATGCATTTTTGTCCGATTGAACCGATTAAATGGAAATGTCGTGCACCGATGCCAAATGGTAAACTATGTGAACGCATGGACAGAGTAAAGGTAACTTAACCTCTACACAGTTCTCAGTTCATCACGATAGGTAGAACACAATATCCGTGTTGACGCGATGAGGAGAGAATCCCACAATGATAATAAAAAGTCCGAAAATGAAACTTCGAGATAGTAGTTTATTTCAACGTTTCGACTATATCCTAATACTAATGATTATTAATTACTTATAATTATTCCTGAAGATGACTATTAGGATATAGTTGAAACGTTGAAATAAACTACTATCTCGAAGTTTCATTTTCGGACTTTTTATTATCATTGTGGGATTCTCTCCTTCTCAGTTCATCTTGTTAATTTCAAATGTTTTAAAAACCAAAAAGTCAAATCTTAACTTAGAACTGTGGAACTGAACCTAGCTCAACTATAGAGTCAAAATTAGTATATTTTCAATGTCTTCAGCCCTGGATCCAGTTCCACAGTTACATATGAGTAAGAGTTAAATCTGTTATTAAAAATCAGTTCATTTTCATTGAGATAAATCTGAGTCGAATCTTATCTCAATGATGGAGCAACAACTTATGCTATGTAGTAAATCTGATGTTTTATTTGTTTCAGTGTCCGTTTCATGGTAAGATAATTCCTCGCGACGAACAAGGAAAACCTGCTGACCCTAAACAACTACCGACTAAAACTAAGGGCAAACAGAAAGGTGAAAATATACCTAGATTAACAATGTTCCACTGCTGACTTTCACTGAATATGAAATAATATTATCAAATGAATTTACTCGGACTGGCAAAATTGGTCTGAGTTGAGGATTGAAAATTATTTCCGGAAATCAGAAAATGAATTGAGTAAGGGATCATTCATTTATTACGTACTTTACTGCATTAGTGGAGGGGGAGGGGTCAGTGCAATTGCGTACTGTAATGCTTAATGTATATGCAAAATTGGCCGATTTTGCGTACAGAGGGGGAGGGGGGTTGAAAAGTTCAAATTTTATGCGTACGTAATAAATGAATGATCCCTTGTTCAAGTTGGTCAAAAGGCCGTGTTGACAATGTCTGAGGTTAACTGTATAATTTTATGTACTGCTATTAAATCCTCTATTTATTGTTATAGATAGAGAAGAATTACCGGCTTGGGAGGACCCCGAACTACTGAGAGACATTGAGGCGGCGAAAGGCTTAAAACTATTTCCGACGAAGAAAAAGGGCAAAAAGAAAAAAGGCAAACATGAAGATCATTCGGGTTTGACGGATATCAAAAAACGACAAAATACAACTAGAACTCGATTGGCAACGAGAATATTTAATAAGTAAGTTAAAATCGAAGGAAAACTGAACATTGATTGTTCTAATGAGCAAATAGACAGTTTAACAATGTATTCTGACGGTTTCAAAATTTTGACTTATAACTCAATTGTTTCTGGAGTTTAGTCAAAACTTCGAAACTATCAGAATAAACTGTTAAATCATCAACTGTGGATTTTGCTCGTAAACGCTGGCGAATACTGAGTATTGTAAACATTGGGATTTAATTTTGAAATTTGGAAATCCAAGTAAAGATCATCTTAGAGGCGCCATCAGTCTACATTGTTTCTCAATTAGATTTCGAATGCAATTTCTAATGTAACCGGTATATTGTTTTTCAGGGCCGTTCAAAAGAGAGTCAATTCAGCTATGGATTCAATTGATTCTAAACGGGTTAATGATCGATTTTCAAATCAGTTTAACTACGCATTTAAACCTTAGAATTATAATTAATTAACAGTTTGTTGAATTAAATTAGAGAACTTTATTTTCTACATGTTTTTCATTTCATTTAGTTTTCTTGTAAATAATAAATTGTTGTCATACACCACGTTGTGTATGTTTAGAAAAGAAGAAATTAGACATTTTTTGTGAGAAATGATCATTTAATGAGGCCAGGAAAGGGCTATGTCATCAATAGGATTGAGCCAGATTTGAGGTCAGAACGGGTCCCTCTTTTGGAGTTATGAGTCAGCGGACGCTGGTTTTGATTCTACTTCTTCCTAAAACTGTCGCAGTTGAATTCTATCCAATTCATCTTTACCAAGAGAATGTCGTTTTAAACACATGCAACGACCGAGGAACTTACGTTGAACACCTACTAAAGAAATCTGTCCGGCCCGATAGAAATAAATAATCATCTATTGCCAAAACCGTGTTTTTCGATCCTACTACACAGAACCTAAACCGTATTTTAGGCCGCACACGTCACTATGTAAGCTAGCTAGCTATTGGTCGAGATATTTGTCGATGACGGCTGTGAACCAATCACCGATCGCGTTACGGAATTCTCAGTCCTTTTACCGCCATTGCGTCTCACATGTGTTTTGTATAGAGATTTTAATAGTTCAGTAATTTGACGGTAAGTCGAGTTTGATTTTATTGAAACCGGTTTAAATCATGTTAATCCGGTTCTATATCCATCTCCGTATTCGGAGAATATCTGATCGATGTTTGCGGTTGCCGAATAGATGAGAAATTCAGCTTTCTCTACGCATTATTCGCTTGCCACAGCCTGCTGCAGCTGCCTCTCCCGTGCAAATTGATAAAACATTTTGATCTTTGTTTTTAGAATCACTGGTGAAAAATGGCAGATCAAAACAAGTAAGTATTTTAAATTTTGCTGATTTTTATTTAGATTTAGGCGTACCATTTGTACTGGTAGGTCCTGTGTAGTGTAAGGAAAGACATTGTTGTCTGACTGACTGATCGATAGATAAATTTTGATTCTTGCAAAAAAGTTTGAGCGGATGGGAGGGAGAGCCCTTGCGTCCCTCAAAGTCCCAGTCTGTTTTAGTTTATAAGACCACTATGAACTCTTATATTGCTCCGGGGTCCGCCCATGATTTCGCCCATGATTTCGGAGTATTTAATTGAGGAATTTATGTTTATTTACTCAGAGCGGAGACCGACGCGAAGACAGCGGACGATTCTACGAAAGATGTTGAATCTGGTGAAATCATAGTTTCAGCTGGAGACGGCGCCATTACTGCTAACGATTTAGCCGGCAGGTTCATGAGAGATCCGAATGTACTCAACGCAATTCAGGGTCGTTTACAAGGTCTCGTCGGGCTGTCAGGAGGTTATATACAGAGGTATGTTATTTATCAGTTACTGGATACAGTATTAATGATTGAACTGATTTTAGATATATTAGAACTGGCTCAACATCTGTGTGTGGAACTGAACCCAGAACTCTGTGGAGTGTTGTGGCCTAGTGGTTAGAGCGTTCGGTTCTGGGAAGCCAGGTCGCGGGTTCGAACCCCGTACATTGCTGTAGTGTCCTCGGACAAGACACTTATCCTCATTGCCTCACTCCACCCAGGAGTAAATGGGTACCTGGCCTGATAGATGACTCCTGAGCGTTTGTTAGCAGCTCGGTGTTACTTCTCCCCAAAGAGAGATGACTGATACATGTTAGAGTAGAAAATTGGCCGGGGTAATAATACCGAAAAATGTAAAGCGCTCTGAGCAGCCTGGCTGGATTTAGCGCTGTATAAGCCATATATTAATTATTATTATTAAAGTGGAACTTTAAAATCTAGAATTATTTAAGCGCTGAACTATGGATGTTTTCTCATTTGGACGACTCGAAAATAGTTATTTCTAAGATCAATGTTTAATGTGTAGATCATTGACGTTTTCCCCTTTCTCAAGTGGATGGCTCCAGTAATATTCAAATCTATTTAGTGCATCCGTCTCAAGTGGGTGGCTCCAGGTGGATTTGTAATATTGAAAGTCTGTGTCTGATAGATGATGTGTGTGACATGTGTTGAGAGATAGAGAGAGTCTTCTCGAGTGGTTGTTATATATGAATAAGAAATGTTGATTAGTCACCCGTGGAATGTTCTATAAACAGTTGTTATGTTATAAACAGCTGTTAATTATTGAATATTAGCCACACATGTGTCTCTTATCAGTAACATCTGTTTTGCTCATTACTAATTAACATTCTAATATTCATAGCTATTTATTTTTGTGTGTGACAAATTACCCCCCCCCCCCCAAATATACTGTGCCTCCTTCAAATGCGCCTCTCGAATGTGATTTCAGTTTTAATCTGTTACGATGTTGTTTGATATTGAGTTGATAGTATAATTGAGATATTGTACAAATTCAAAAAATTGTGTCGGTCAAAAATAAGTTACCAAGTAATATATTGCACCATCAAACGTGCATAGGCAGCTGCTCCTGCACGGGCAGCTGCTCCTGGTGCAGTGTCGTCTTCACTTTCTATCTCGCACTTGAAGAAATAAGAACGTTTTCGAAATATGTCGTCTTGTCATCGGAAGTCTTGCTGTCCAAATCATTCTTATCATCCTCGTTCTTCTCGTCGCGCCGATCAGGACGATGATTGGACCGACTCCAATGAGGCTCGAGCCAAATATTTGAGGTTGGTCTCTAAGAGATCATCGTCTCTTACTGTGAAGTGTCAGTTTATTTCTCGAGTTTGGAAGCTTTCTTTGTTTCTGATGATACAATTCATTGAGATTGATATTATATCTACAGGGAATGGAATATTTCGACACATCCTGCTCTTATCAGTTCTATCCTGGAGATAATCAGCTTAATATCTCCTGGTTGGATTAGAGATCTGTTTGGACGAGATTTGTTCGACTTGAGACTGATTTGTCCAGAGGGGATGGAATATTTTAACACGCATCCTGTTATTCAGTTCTCTCCTGCGGTCGGTTGCTCAAAAGATGGTTAACGATAAGCGGTGAATAAATACCGAGAGTAACAGTGTACTTTAATTGTCACCACGTCAACTATCCACCGGTTGGAGCAACTGCAGGCCCTGGAGATAATCAGCTTTATATTATCTCCTGGGGCCAGTTTCACGAGAAAGTTTAACTAAAATTTTTTGATTAATTGCCATTGGTTACTTCATGTTTTCAATGAGGACAACAATTCAAACTTAACTGTTTTAAGCTTACACTTTTTCGTGAAACTGGGCCCTGGTTGGAGTGTAGAGTCTTGTGTATTTCAATCAATGTTTATATATATATATGTATTTTTCACAGCCTTCCGAAGCCGGTGAAACGAAGAGTTAAAGCTTTGAAGAAAATGCAGTTTGAAACGATGAAGTTGGAAGCTCAGTTTTATGAGGAAGTTCACCAACTGGAATGTAAATACGCAGCGTTGTACGATCCTTATTTCTTGAAGGTAAGAATTGATGATCCTCACCGTTCCCTGTATCACGTTGTGGCACAATTTAGCCGGGTATCTACTGACTCGGAAAACTTGGGTAATCAGATGAAATTAGAGACGTCGAAAAATTCCACCAAAAACCTTGGAAACTCGGGGAATTTGGATTCTATTGTTGTCCACATGGTTTCTTAATACGGTTTGATTTTACTGTAAAATGAATGAATTATAACATAATGAGTTATTTGTATATTTGTACAGAGGAAGGAAGTAGTGACTGGTGCCGTCGAGCCGACCGATTCAGATTGTGATTGGCCGTCTGATGAAGAGGAAGAAGATGAGGATGAATTAGCTGTAAGTAAAATGTCCGAATCGTCGGGGAAAAATCTTCGAAATTTGGTATCTTTGTTGCCACACGAAACCTCTTGATAGATTAGAAACCGAGGATATCTTGAATTTTAGTTTTTCGTGTCTTGTTGTGATTGCCGGTGATGAGAGGCACAAGGAACCTCTTGATAAGAAACGGCCCTCACTGAGGATATCTTATAATTCAATCAGGGAATTTGAATTTTTGGTGTCTTGTTGTGATTGCCGGTGATGAGTGACACGAGGAACCTCTTGATAACAAACAGCCCTCACTGAGGATATCTTATAATTTAATCAGGGAATTTGAATTTTTGGTGTCTTGTTGTGATTGCCGGTGATGAGTGACACGAGGAACCTCTTGATAACAAACAGCCCTCACTGAGGATATCTTATAATTTAATCAGGGAATTTGAATTTTTGGTGTCTTGTTGTTCTTGCTGGTGATGAGTGGCACAAGGAACCTCTTGATAACAAACAGCCCTCACTGAGGATATCTTATAATTCAATCAGGGAATTTGAATTTTTGGTGTCTTGTTGTGATTGCCGGTGATGAGTGACACGAGGAACCTCTTGATAACAAACAGCCCTCACTGAGGATATCTTATAATTTAATCAGGGAATTTGAATTTTTGGTGTCTTGTTGTGATTGCCGGTGATGAGTGACACGAGGAACCTCTTGATAACAAACAGCCCTCACTGAGGATATCTTATAATTTAATCAGGGAATTTGAATTTTTGGTGTCTTGTTGTTCTTGCTGGTGATGAGTGGCACAAGGAACCTCTTGATAACAAACAGCCCCTGCTGAAGATATCTTAATTCAATCAGGGAATTTGAATTTTTTGGTGACTTGTTTTACATTGCTGATGACAAGGAACAGATTAAAGTGATTTTGGGATTCATAGAGTAATTGCTCTTGCTGGTGACGAGTGACACGAGAAACTGCCCAATTCATTATCGAAGGCTTTATGAATAAATTGTTCGTTTAACATTCTAGACGAAAGCTCCTGATGTCTTACAGGAAGAAATGAAAACTAAAGCCGCCATTGAGGATGAGGGCGAGGGTGATAAGAAAAAAGAAGAAGAAAGTGAAGAGAAGAAGGAGGAAGGTCAAACAATATTTCTATGATCCCCCCGGAAAGAGAGTAAAGGAGAATGGCACTCAGTCCCTCGAGGGAGAAGCAGTCAGTTTGAATTCTGTTTTTTAATTGCTCCTGTTTCTATTTCAGAGAATCCGAATGGCATTCCATATTTCTGGTTAACCGTATTCAATAACGTGGAGATGTTGGCCGATATGGTTCAGGAGCATGATCGACCAATCATCAATCATCTACAGGATATTAGAGTTAAACATCAAGATAAAGAACCGATCGTAAGTCTTATCGCGAACCGGTCACACTGGGTGGCGCTACTGTCCTGGACACTAATTCGGATAATTGACCACGTGTTTCTTTATCAGTTCATGCTTCGATGAAAAATGAATGAATTGTAAAGCCTAGCGCACATCGACACTGCGATTGGAGGCAACTAGTTGCTACCGAACGATTACCCCATCGAAATCTAGTTACAACCGGTCAGTTGCAGCAACTGCATGGCGCGTGTCGATCGTCGAGATCCAGAGTGCGCACATCGACGGATATGACTGCGATCGAGTACAACTAGTTGCTCAAAAGTAGAACATGGGCAACTGGCTGGAACTGGAGATAGATCGACGCTTACCAATCGTAAGCTCGCTCACATCGACACATTCGAGCAACTGATCGTATCCAGCCAGTTCCTCTCATGCGCTGAAAACTGCCTTGCAACTAGTTGTCTCCAATCGCAGTGTCGATGTGCGCTAGGCTTAACATTTAAAACCTAGAAATTTCTCTGATTCTGAGGGAATTTTCTGTAATCACATGGAAAAATCTGGAAAAACTTGGGGAATTTGTAGATGGGCGGAAATAAGCGCCACCCTGTATCGCAAACCAGCACTTTCAGTAGAGACTGTGAACTGATAGATCATGAAAATACGAGCCTGTCATTATTTATAAAATGTCGATTAAATGTCGTTCGTCTGTTTTTCGTTTTCAGGGTTTTACGTTAGAATTCGTTTTCAGTGCGAACGATTACTTTACAAATAAAATCCTCACGAAACAGTACACACTACGCGTCGGACCGGATGACGATGATCCGTTTATTTACGAAGGACCGGAAATTATTAAATGCACCGGGTACGTTACCGTATTCACCCTGTGATGAGCTCGAGATGAGCTTAGTCCAGTTCGAATAATTTTCTTTGCAAGTCGGATCATCTGCTCTGATTTGACTCATCAATTCGGACATCTTTATTCTACTGACCATCCAGCTATATCTAAACTTTGATTTCCGATTTTAAAAAGAAAAGTCCCACTTTAAAGTCATTTATTACTGATTCATTGTTGTTATTTAATGTTTCTTCAGGTGCACAATCGACTGGAAAAAGGGCAAAAACGTCACGAAGAAAACTGTGAAAAAAACTCAAAAACATAAAAACAAAGGAACAATTCGACAAGTGACGAAACAAGTGCAAAATGATTCATTCTTTAATTTCTTCAATCCACCAACAGGTAAACTATCAATCTGCAGCCTGCTGAACCCTAGAGTCTGTACCCTCTCGGACCAGAGCATCAGCAGTCTGGACCCTACCCCCTCAATCTGCAGCAGCTTACCGGACTCAGTCTGTACCCTTAGATCAGAGCATCAGCAGTCTGGACCCTACCCCCTCAATCTGCAGCCTACTGAACCCTAGAGTCTGTACCCTCTCGGACCAGAGCATCAGCAGTCTGGACCCTACCCCCTCAATCTGCAGCAGCTTACCGGACTCAGTCTGTACCCTTAGATCAGAGCATCAGCAGTCTGGACCCTACCCCCTCAATCTGCAGCAGCTTACCGGACTCAGTCTGTACCCTTAGATCAGAGCATCAGCAGTCTGGACCCTACCCCCTCAATCTGCAGCAGCTTACCGGACTCAGTCTGTACCCTTAGATCAGAGCATCAGCAGTCTGGACCCTACCCCCTCAATCTGCAGCAGCTTACCGGACTCAGTCTGTACCCTTAGATCAGAGCATCAGCAGTCTGGACCCTACCCCCTCAATCTGCAGCCTACTGAACCCTAGAGTCTGTACCCTTAGATCAGAGCTTCGGCAGTCTGGACCCTACCCCTTCAGACAATCTGCCGCCTGCTGTACCTTGTCTGTTCCCCTGGATGTAAATGATGATTAAATGAATTGATGGTGTTTGTAATTGTTGTAGCTCCTGAAGGCGGTGATGAAGATGAAGAATTAGATGAAGAGACCGAGACATTGTTAGCCGCTGATTTTGAAATCGGACATTTTATCAGAGAACGTATTGTACCTCGTGCTGTGTTATATTTTACTGGTGAAGCGTTAGAAGATGACGATGATGAGGTCAGTTTAATTTATCATCCTTCGTTGATATTTTCTCCTTTCTTACTCTGAGATCTTATATCTAATGATGACCGATCTGTGGAGATGTTGTATATCAGGAATGACTGATCTGTTGGGGCCCTGATGAAACGATTTAGTTCAGTGTTCAGTTATCCAGCCCTCTCCAACTGTCCTCGTTGATAATTGATTTGATTGTATATTTGTTTTATTCTGTGTTTTTCAGTATGATGATGAGGAAGATGATGTAAGTTTAGATTATTTTATAAATTCAGTAATTCTGTCTTCATTATATCGCCACTGTTACGACCAGTAAAATAACTTGATGCCATTAGTACAAAGTTGAACCTCGGTCGAGTTGAGACAAAATATGTTAAAATCAGAAAATGATTTAGTTTTTGTATGAATTAGTCAAAGTCTTGAGTTGGCCTTGTCTGAATTAGTCTATCAGGCTTACTGGAGTTTTTGAATCCGACGCAAATATGAGTAGAACAATTCACATTTTACTGGGGACAGATAATTTTCTATAACTATCTGTTTCTAAATTCAGGGAGATGATGAAGATGAAGATGAGGACCAAGATCCAGATTACGTTCCGGTAAGAGATCATTTGTCTTCTCTTCGTTATCGGTATTACAATGAACACTGTTGACTAGTGATACACGGTGATACACAGGTATCAATCTGCAACGTGATGTCGAACCCCCCTTAGCTTGGAACCTTGCCCCCTCCCCCCTTACAGGGTTCTTACGAATTGGGGAAAATCTGCATTTGTTTTTTTTTTCTGTTGTGAAAATCTGGGAATTCTGACTCTACTTGAGGTCAGAGAATTTGGAATTTTTGGTGTCTTGCTATTGCTGGCGCTGACTGACACAAAGAACCTTTTGATAAAAAACAGTCCATCCAGAAAATACATCGGTCAATTTTGAGTTTGTTGATCTGTAAGTACCCTTACCCTTCAGATGTTCACTGTGGGACTGTGATTCAGGTTGCAGGTCGATAGCTGTGTAAATGATTCTCTATTAGAGTCAACTACTATTGGTAGCTACTATTGAAATTCATTCATGTTTTTCGATATAGGGCCAAACAGTTGGAAACTCTAGGTAGTATTTCAGTTCAATTTTAATTACCACTGGCTGCTGATTATTGAGTTGTTGTGCTTAAAATCCTGGGATTCTTCGGATTCTAGAATTCACTTCAGTGTCCGTCTCTTATAAGTTATAGTATTGTGCATGATTAGTGTATATGTGATTAGTCAGGGATTCAGAACGGGGTCTGGCTACTACATAGGTTCCTGAGTTAAATTGCTAAATAGCCCTTAAGTTCCTCCGAATTTCATAACTAGCAGATTGTTCACTCAGATAGCGGCGCAGATCTGCTACTAATTCCTCAAATTTTTTAATTTTCTCCTTGTTAAAACTCCTTATCCAAGATCTGTAGGGAGCCTGATGACATTGTTCATGCTATTTAAACAATAATACACGAGTAAAACTAAGGATGATCTTGATTGCCGATAAAAGCGAGGCCACATTTTTCCTCCAACGATTTTGCGACAAAATTGTTCAACTCTTCTCACCGATTCATGTATCGCTTATTTAGAAAGATGTTGGTAGCGCCACCTGGTGGTTGTATCTTGTATATCCCCGCTATTTTGATCGGTTGATGAGTTATTTACCTAGTCTGCGGTAGTTGATATCGATGGTGTAAATTTCACTACAAAAAAAAGAAACATTTCAAGTTTATCCGAAGCATGTATTATGCATGTTGTTTGTATGATGACACTATTATTGTCCGAGATACTTCTTACAGCTTTTGATCTCTTTTTAACCAACGTCGTTTTCGATGTTTAATTTTTTACAGGCGCCAACCGAAGGCAACCCGGGCGAATGCAAAAATCAGTAATTAATATGATCCATTCGACACATTATTCGTCACCAATTCGCATTTCAACTGAAGACCAACTACGGAGGTTAAGAGAGGAGTGAGCGAGAGAGAGAGAGAGGGAGGAGACTGGCGGTTTACTGAAAGACTACGCTTCTACTTAGAATCAACAGCTACCGTAGATATATTAAATGGATTGCTTGCTTTTTTATACAGTGGGTCCTTAAACTTACAAACACAGATATGAAGATTTATCATTTAAAACAAAATAAAGATTTCGCATCAAGTTTGATACAGAATTTGTCTCATACTGGATACAGCGAACTATTAGTTGTAATTAACAGATTTTCTGGTCTCCGTAACGAGGTTCCACTCTATAAATAGAACTATCAGTTATAACGAACAGATTTTCTGATGCCTTGAAGTTTGTTGTAACGAGGTAACATCACATATAGATTACTTTGCTTCGATCTCAGCTCAATCACTATTTATGTCTCTCTCAGATACTGTTAACTTAGCTTCACATCTCATCACAATATTCTAGTCAATGAAATGACAAATTAGTAACGCCTGTGTTATCTACAAGGATACAAGGTAAACATTTTAAATTAAAAAAAAATGCTCGCACATTGATAAAGGTTCAATGTAATGACGTTTGATTGCTGCATTATTATACTCGCGGTTGAAATGTATTTAAGAGAACATGCGTTGAAAATATTCTTTTTGCTTCAATTGTGAATTATCTTCAAATGATCGAAAATAATGATAAAATGGAATTATTGCATTTTATTTAAAAAAATGGAAGAAATTACTGGTAAAAATAATAATTCAATGAATCGAATGAAAACAAGGATGAAAATTGTTGATTTATGATTGAATTGTTTTTCACCGCCAGTTAACACTAAAGCACGCTTGCGGAATTTTATTTAGTCACTTGTAGGCCCGCGGTTTGAGGCAGCGTGGAGATATTGTTGAAAGTTTAATGATTATTTCGGTGATGACGATGATGATGACAAAACTGCTTCTTGTTTATGAATTTATAAATATTGTAAATATTTAAAAACGCGGAAAATCGAAGAAATGAACGAGGAATTGTTAAATCATTAATAACTCGTCACAGATTATTGTTATAAAAACATCCCGTACATCGAAAAAAATACGAATTATTTTTGTAGCTAAAAACGATGATATTCAAAATACATCTTTATGTGTTCTTCACTTAACTGCAGAGATTTTACGGGGTATGATACCCATAAATAATACATGGGACGAGCAGGGGTAACACGTGGGACCCGCAATGGTGCCCATTCTTATGTTCTAATGGAGATGGTTAAGTGACTTAACTTCATGGTACAGTTTCACAGTTGTGAGTTACGGTTTAAGTCCTAGTTGAAAGAAAGGCTTAAGATCTTTTTCGATATCTCTTCTCAACAACGAGTCAAAACTCGGTACTTTGAAACTGGATCGATCCCTGAAACACTTTAAATGTCTTGTTGATTCATGTATTTTGTAGCTGGACTCGATGACATCATCTGTGATGACTGTTCTATAATGATTCTGTATATATTTAATTAACTCGCTGTGTAGAAAATCGATCGAATACATTTTGTTGTTTTGTCACCCAAATCCGAGGATCATCATTGAAGATTAACAGGATTAGTTAATCCTTGATCAGAGGATTAACGATGTCTTAGTTATTAGATATAAAAGTACGTTCATTCATGATTATATGAAACAGAAAGAAATTCTTAATGGTTTTTTTTTTTCGTCGACGAAAAGTGATAAAAATAAAATAATGATTGCATCATTCTCAGAAATAGTATCGTTTTAGTTTTTCTTGTAGTCAAAACTTTAATCGTGATTCACAGACTCGATAGAGGTTGAACTAATTCGTTACCTAATCGTTGGTGGTTAGCTTTTATTGTCGGATGTATTTGTGGGTTGTGAAAATATCCAATCGTGAAAGGTTGAACAAACTCTACGTGGAGTTCAGAAATGCTGGAGAGAAAATACCAGAGTTTGAATTCCTCCCGAGGAAGTTCACCCCAATACCCTCGCTTGCCAGGGTTTGATTACCTCGCACAGATATCTGACCTGATAGCGGTGAAATATCGTACAGCATGGAACTCCCCATCACGAGTCTTTGTTTTCAGTTCTGTAGGCGTTTATCTAATATTTGACATGAATTATAGAACGTATTACGTAATCTTTATCATAAACCAAAGGGCACTTATTTTTCCCGGGATTGAAATCATCTTTAGAAGGGTTTTACCAATTGCTATGGGTTGTTATCACAAACGAAATAAATTGGTTGATACAAGACAAATGACTACAAACATTGTCTTTTACTAAACTTAACTTTATTTTTGTAGTCGGTATTTTATAAATCGTGGTTTAATTGTCAAATGATTCGTATGAAGGAGTTGGTCGTTTGTTTTTAGCGAGAGGCAGATTCTGTGCGTCCTGATCCGTGGATCCGCCGTCTAAGTCGGTATCTAGAGTATCCAGCGATCCACCAGTGTACGCCCCTAGTACTGCCAGTGATTTCTTCTCCACTTGGGAATCAAAAAAAGCAAAATAGTTATGTTTAGTACCAGCAGCAGTATCCTCTAAGCACCTTTGCAGAGACCTGTCCTAGCACACTAACCTAGCACCATCAGTGTCCTATAGCAGATCTACAGGGACTTGGCACCATCAGTGTCCAGCTACAGCACACCCAAGGGACCCCAGGCCGTCCTTAAATACTTCTTTCCATAGAACTCAAATCAAATGATTGAGTTCTATGTTCTTTCTAATCCTGAGATTCCCGATGTAGGTGATTATGCTGATATTAGGTTACTGGTACCATTTTATTTTTCTCTAGATATTGACATATTGTCGATCAATGAGAGAGAGAGAGCCGATCATCTAAACAATCCAGTAGATGACATTGTGAACTCGTGTAGTGGGGGTAATCTGATAGAGACGAGGGTGCGGGGGATATCACAGATAACCAGGGATGGGTGATAGTGTATTTTAGATCTATTTACCTCGTTTCATGGCCTCTTTATAGGTGAGATATATTAGAACTATTACAACGATCACGACTAAAATCGCTGCCACTATCACCGGTATTATCGTCCAAACCACTGAAGTTGTATCCCTTAAAAAATACAAATAAACAACCCAGTAAAAACTTCAATATTTATTAGCAAGGTTCCGATCCCATTTCATAGTTAACATTAAACAAATCTGTTTTAGAAAGGTTCATTTGGATTTGAATCGGAGCAACTAGTTTCCTTTTAATTTTTGGCACCTCTACGTCATATCTGTCAAAATTCTATATTCCGCGGGGTGTGCCAAGTGGCCATCGTTAACCAATCACCGAACCCTCATTACTACATCAAGGACATGACATGGAGGCAGCACCATACGGTCGCCTTGCAGAATTTCCGCGAACTAACGTAATATGCGGGCGGGCGCCGGACCGGTGTTGGTTACAGTGAAGATTATTAGGGTTAGGGTCAGCAGTTCCGTTATGACTCTCCTAATCCATCAATCTATCGTTGGGAAGAATCTGATTTTATGACACGATGGTACGATGCACTGTTTTTTCTCGGGTAGATGTTGATGTAGAAGTCGATGCACTAGTGTTACCGTAAAAATCAATTTTCTAAAAGTGGAAACGGACTTCGGTCTGGACCGTGACAACCCGCGGCATTGTTCGCTGAAATTCCGCTAGGGGACCATACAGTGCTGCCACCAAACTCCGCGCGGGAATATATGAATATCTGTGGGATTCGAACAGGGTCGAGTTGGAGTCACTGAAACGTGCATTCTGAACAAATCTGCCACAGTCTGGACGAGAGGTTTTGACAAAACACACTATTATTCTAAAAATGAGTCTATTTAAACTTGAACATGTTTTAATGTACCGTTTCTGGGGCGGATCCAACACAGTCAGCCAGTATTTGGCCATCTTATAGGACACCCTTGAGCTGAAAGGCAATTACTAGTAAATGATAAAAAGCCAGTGGATGTGGAGTCCTTCTAAAAGTATTTCCTGTGAACTGAGAAGAACCCGGGCGATGGTGAGAAACATATCGGAATTTTGAAAAAGGTATCCCCTTGTTTAGTATAGTGCTATGGATCCACCCTGATCTTTTGATATTTTACTTACGTCGAATCTCCACAATCTCCCATCACATTACCAGCTTTATTATCTATAGCTGTGATATTGAATTCTAATTCTCCGCAGCAGAATTTCATGGTTGCATTCCCGCAACAGTAAGTTGTATTACAAGTAGTCGTTTCATGCCAAGTGTCGTACATGCTACAATAAGCCGTACAATTCGCAGTCCCTGAAGAAAAGAAACTGAATTTAAGATTTTCTAGCTGATGTTGATCGTCTGTCGTTGGCTGTGCGTGGACTATCCAACAGGCAGGAGTGGCTATGCCTTGCCTCTGAGTGAGAGACCAGATAGTTCCAGTTTCACCCGGCTCAGTTCAGTAGGCCTACTAGATGAGATCCCAGGCGCGGATCTAGGGGGTAGCGCACGGGGCACGTGCTACCCTCTAGATTTTCTAAGTGCCCCCGAAAATTATTACTCTGTTTTTATTTGGTGGAAAGAATCCCAAGTGCTTCACAATTGCATCTGAAGGGGATAGTGCCCTTTTAAAATATTGCCTGCCATTTTGATTTTGTGCTACCACCTACCATTTCCTGCACTTGTAGCGGAGGAGAATCCTGTCGTAGTCTGACATTGTATCAACAAGAAACAGTAACAAACAGTGAAGATAAATCCAAACTTTATGAAAAATCGCATTGTCAAACAAATAAATACCTCCACACGACTCGACACAGAAAAGAAAATTGTTGACACGGATTCAGAGTTTAACTCATTGAAAATGAACTAATTTCAACTCGGAGTTGTTAACTCTTGCTCACAACTGTGCGGAACTAGATCCAGAATGTCACCAAAAAAACTTAACACAGAATTAATTCAGAGCCATTCGTCAAAACAATATTTCAGTTTTAAGGATTTTAATGATTTTGGTTCATCACAAATTCTCCGATGAGTACATCTATTCCGCTAATGAAACATCACTACTAAACTACCTATGTCAATGTCAATGCAGTGTTCACGTATTTCAGATGGGTCACATATTTGTGGTTCGTATTTCTTTGATTGGTTTCATGTTCGAAATATAATGTACATCTCAGGTTCACTAGGGTCGATCCGTCACGTGGGGCATGAAATTTAAAACTTTCACGGTTCTTTATCGGTCATGCACGTGTTGAAGGTGAGTAATTCCTGTAGTACATTTAAAAATTGTAATTAAAAGTGAATTTTGGAACCGATTTAGGATTTATTACGTAACAGTTTTCATCGGAACAAGCGGGAGACGAATTGCGCGACGCGTATTCGAATCAGGTTCGAATCCCGTATATTACGGTTTACGGTTTGTGATTGGTCAGAGCTGCTGCAGGTTGTTGTCCTCCTCTCCTCGACCGATGCCAGGGTTCCCCGCTGGGATTCGAAACCGATGACATCGTTACACTCACCCACGGCACGAAACCCTGCCACACCAGACCGGGTGCGCGGGTTCAGGATGATGCTTTTATTAGCCAATTAGATTCCCCATTTTAACGTTAATGGTTTTAAAATGCGTATTAATATGAGCTTCGCCTCACAACCCTCGTTTATGAAAGTTCCACAAGTCGCACCAATCTATCGGCGCTGTTTTAAAGAGAGTTCCCATGCGGAGGCCGGAGTCTGGATCCATAAAACCACACATACGACTATTAACTAATCATTGATTGTTTATATATATTTGCATTTTATTTAGTTTACATAATTTGTATAGTATCAATTTAGTTTTATTAAGCAATCAAAGTTTATATACATTGCTGTTATGAGTGAATATGATATTGAAGCATTTCCAAAGACGTCTTCTTCAACTCATTTGCATCAGACTCCATTTTACGAACTTAATCAATCTTAACAATATTGATTTCATGCCAAACAATTAGAATTATTTTCAAATCATTAAAAATTATCGTTTTTAGCCATGAAAACAGTTAATAATTCAAAAATGGTTGTTCATTTCTCTTTTCAACACGAGAGAAATACATAATACAATCCCAGACAAAAATAGATAGACTTTAGTAATGAATTGCTCTCTCTCTCCCTCTAACTGTCGAAAACTTGTCTCAGGTAACGATTCATGAATATTCCACGTGGATCTAAACGCTCACGAACTCGGTGGAACTGATTCCACATTGGGTAGAGTTGCTTCAGCTGATGACAATCCATACTGTGCGCCTTGACAATTTAGAATAAACAAAAAGGAAGAAAAACTACATCAAACTTCATGAATATCAAATGTTATCGAGGTTCCCTGATGACTGGTGTCACAGGTTCAATGCGTAAGATACTGACTTTAAGTGAACTCCGATGATACAGCAATGTCTGCTGACCTCAACTTACCTTCGCCCAGTGCGGTCTACCAGCGATTTCTTGAACAATTTTCTCAAAATCGGCCCAATATTCAGAATGTGGAATAGCTTTACCATATGGTCTGTAACAGTGAACAAATTAAATGTCGCTTTATCTCGATCGCGCTTGGGAACAATGAGTATTTTACCTGCTGTACACATTCAGTTCCTTCCACAGTTCTGAGCAGAATTTGAGGATAGCTTTTGGAACTGTGCACGTAATAAGGTCTATGATTGTTTAGCAGGACTCAGAACCGTTGAATCAGATCGACTGTGGACCTGGGTCCTGGAAGTAGGTCTAGAACTGTAGAATTGTGGGGTCCCGGGTATAGAACTGAATATTCAGACTTGCCGAGCTGAATACAGAACTGTCGAACTTTCGAAGTGGGCCTTTGGAACTGGGTCCATAAAGAAACTGTGCAAGTCATGAGCTGTGGAACAGGATCCACAGAACCTTTGAGCCAAACTGTAGGCCCTGAACTTTGGTATTAGCTCCAGACCTGTGGAACTGGGTCCGTAAAGGAACTATGGAACCGGGCAGTGGAACTGTGGATGAGTAGTTGTGTAGTCACCTGTAGCTGATGATATTGATATATGTAGAATCACGGCCGTAAGCCGGACTCAGATAAATATCATCTGATTTCACAAACCGAACTTGAATCGGGAAGTGCGCCTGGTGATGATTCTGAATGATTCGAGTTTGTAACTCTTTCAAAACTAGCGCCGTTTTATCTCTGTAAAAACCGAGAAACAAAATTATAGAATCATTTTACAAAAGTGACTAGTTACACAGCACCGTCGGATTCGAGGAGATTTGAAATACGGTCTGGAATCTTGGCGTCAAAATTTGGTCAACAAATAGTTGGCCCGGATGTATTCAATGAAGTCAACAAATTCAAAGTTAGCCGTTTTAAGCTTAAACTTTTCCCTGAAATTGATCCCAAGTAAGAAGTTATCGATTATTTGGGAAATGAGCCGTACCTCGGGAACGAGTATTCCATCACGTCTGGTTTTATCAAAACTTCAAAGTTGAAGATATTCGGCGACCAGTCTACCGTCCGCGTGTGACCAAAATTCAACCATAAATACAGCCTATTGATGTATCTAGTTAAACTCGGTACAAATGTACTGGAAATATATAAAATATCAGTTGTCAATGTTATCAACGTTGTACGATTTTAGTTGGTTTTGCGCATTTAGAAAATGGTTATCTAAAGAAGAAAGTATTACTATAAACAATTTTTCCAGTTGAAAAACTGCACTTCAGACACCACTGTCCAAGCAATTTTTCTAGGCTTATGGCGTTATGAAGGTGTCAATCTGCAATTTGGAATCCACGTCAATCTGGCGTTAGTTCATTTTCAATTGAAATGTCTCTGGTGAAGCACTGAACACATGTGAAGTGTGGACAATCAGTTTGTGAAAGTGTGCTGATAAAATGTCTAATGTCTGATGTTTGTAGTTCATTTTCAATTAAAAATGTCTCAGGTGAAGTTCTGAACACATGTGAAGTGTGGACGATCAGTTTTTGAAAGTATGCTGATAAAATGTTTTGTCTGGTATTTTTAGTTCATTTTCAAAATATCTTAGGTAAAATTCTGAACACTTATATGAAGGCGGAGGTCTCTCACGGAGCCCAGGTTGAGGGCGGTAACGGCTCTGGTTGCAGATTGATAATTTACCTGAACCAATATAGAAATTCCAGCAGATAATATCCAATGAAAAACCGTCTGAACCAACTTGCTTTAGTTTTTGTCTGTTAAAACACGTGTCAGAGATATAAGAATGGAGACATTATTCAAAGATGAATATTTCTAGAGGAGATGTAACGATGTATATACCTTTTCAGCATCAGTGCGTTTCCTATGAAAGGCGATACAATATTCGGTGTACGGATACCAGAGCAACTCGAAATGATCCGATGCGTTCAAATGAGCGTCTAAATTCTCAAGCACCTTGAAAATATATTGAAAATGATGCCAACTTACTGTGAAAATCATTTCATTTTCGATTTTACTCTCACATAT
The DNA here is from genome assembly GCF_964204645.1 of Tubulanus polymorphus. Classification (NCBI taxonomy): domain Eukaryota; kingdom Metazoa; phylum Nemertea; class Palaeonemertea; order Tubulaniformes; family Tubulanidae; genus Tubulanus; species Tubulanus polymorphus. Next base: position 13,264,108 of record NC_134035.1, on the reverse strand, counting down.
AACTGAACATAAAAGATGGCCGACGTACATCGTCCAGTTTGACCGGGTAGGTGACTCTCTGTAGGTTGAATATAGGTTCGCACTGTATTTTAGCTCGGATGATGACACCTAACGATCCTAAACTGCAACAAGCCGCTAGAAATACGTCTTTATTCTCGTCTCGTGAACAGTGGATAATTTCACCGTCGCTCGTCATCAAATCAATTTCTAATACCTGAAAAAAATGATACATCACAATTTTACCCTCAGATTTATATAATCAATTATAGATTTAAAAGTGACTGTTATTTCCATATTTGAAAGACCGATGTCACACAAAATACATATATATTACTTAATAAACAGCAATCTATATATGGTAAATTGTTCAATATTGGACATTGGACAGAAGTTGATTGATGATAATTCGCAGAATAAACTCACGTTTGTCGAACAGACACCGAATTTAGCTCCAGTACCGTGAACTGCAGTTGATATAAACCCGGCTAATGAAATATCCGATATCACTGGTAATCTACAGATAATGATAATACATGTATAATAATCATTAGAATTGTAAATAAGAAAATACATTTCATGGCTGGATGACTGGATGACTTGACGACTGGTCGACTGGGTGATTGGATGACTGGGTGACTGGACGACTGGGTGACTGGATGATTGGATGACTGGGTGACTGGGTGACTGGGTGACTGGGTGACTGGATGACTGGTCGACTGGTCGACTGGACGACTGGGCGATTGGATGACTTGATGACTGGACGACTGGGTGACTGGGTGAATGGGTGACTGAATGACTGGGTGACTGGACGACTGGGCGATTGGATGACTGGACGACTGGGTTACTGGACACAGGCCGAGGGGGTAAATATACTTACTGACTGAGAGATAAACCACTATCTTTCAGGATACGATTGAGTTGCTCAATTGAAATACCGGCCATTGCGGTACAAGTGAACTTCTCATTATCAATCTGTTATCAGAGAAAGTAAGAGTAAAGTCGTTTCAGGGAGTGACTTAACATTTCAATAAAGTTTCATCAGTTTTGTGATGATATAGGCGTTTATGTGCTCGTGTTAATATCACTAATGAAACTGTTATTCGGGGAGGGGGTTCTTACTGGATTCTCAGAAATCTTCCCTCGAGACCAGATTATTTATTTTCTCCAGGTTTAAAGGCTTGAAATGTGTACAGTTCACAGATTTTCTAACTTACTTCAACGATTCGATCGAATTTTTGTAGAGATATCATGTATTCATTGGTACAAGCGATATCGGTAAGCGATCGACCCAGTCCGACCACTTTAACAGTCCTGCCTTCGTCAACCGCTAATCTTAATATCTGTTAACATAATCTGTGTAAAGTTCTGTAAGGTTCTACAAGAAAAATAATCACAATGTTGAGCCTACATTACATATACCTGTTTGAGCTGGTCTTCATTTTCTGGTGTGAAATATAATTCAGGACGACAGGAAAACGTTCGCGACCAGTTCTCAAAATAGAAGTCATCGCGTTTTTCGCCCGTCATTTCGACCATCGCCGCCATTTTATCGTCAGTCGCTAGATACACGTCATTGAATAATCCGATCTTTTATCCGATGATTTATTTCAATTTCGTGCACACACAATATATTATACCAGTGTTAGTTCCCACCGACGGAATAGAATACAAATACGACGGCCTCAATATGAAATCCGGTTACATAAAAATTTTACATAAACTATGCACTTCTAAAACGAAGAATTGAATTTCGAATTTTTGTCGCTGTGTCTCTCAGCCAAACTCAGACAGTCGCGAGAGAACATGCGCCATAACTTTTAACACTTTTCCGACGTCGTTCAGCGAGTAAATCTAGTTTCGATATTAACAGGAATATAAAGCGGTTTGACGGTTAACATTTGAACAAAAGAAAAGAAGTTTTTTCTTTCTTCAATCGACAAGAGTTTGAGTGGTTGAAACAAAAAATGTTTTTTCTATCTACAATCGACAAGAGTTTGAGTGGTTACTGTAATACATGAGCGACAAGAGAAGAGACTCTTCGGAACATCAGCCTCTAAAGCAATCACACCCGCGGTTACTGCTCTATCATAGATACCGGGTTGTTTGCACACTTTCCAACGGAATTTCATATGGTTCAAATGCCGGGAAAATGCGTACACAGTGGAACCTCGTAACAACCAACTCGGATACAACGGTTCTTCATCGGATAAACCAAATATAGCATTTTGTCCGTTGAAAGACAATTCGATTGATTTCATACTGGACATAATGAACTATCGGTTATAACGAACAGATTTTCTGTTCCCGCGATGTTTGCTGTAACGAGGTTCCACTGTATATGAGCTTCGCCTAACAGCCCTCGTTGGTGAAAAGTTCCACTGGTCGCGCCAATCTGTCGGCGCTGTTTTAAAGAGTGTTTCGATACGGAGGCCGGAGTCTGGATCCCTAAAACCATACATACGACTAACAACTAACCATATATTGTCTATATTTGCATTTTATTTAGTTTATATAATCTTATAGTATCAATTAAGCAATCAATGTTAATATACATCGCTGTTATGAGTGAATATGATATTGAAGCATTTCCAAAGAAGTCTTCTTCAACTCATTTGCATCAGACTCCATTTTACGAACTTAATCAATCTTAACAATATTGATTTCATGCCAAACATTTTAGAATTATTTTCAAATCATTAAAAATTATCGTTTTTAGCCATGAAAACAGTTAATAATTCAAAAATGGTTGATCATTTCTCTTTCAACACGAGAGAAATAAAGAAGATTTTTTAGCGATCATTTAATACAGTGTAAATTGAATAAAAAAACAATAGTGTTAATGATTAGACTGCACAGTTTCACTGGTCGTGTTTAAAATATTTAAAGATTTCAGAAAAATCGATCCCAGACAAAAATAGATAGACTTTAGTAATGAATTGCTCTCTCTCTCCCTCTCTAACTGTCGAACACTTGTCTCAGGTAACGATTCATGAATATTCCACGTGGATCTAAACGCTCACGAACTCGGTGGAACTGATTCCACATTGGGTAGAGTTGCTTCAGCTGATGACAATCCATACTGTGCGCCTTGACAATTTACAATAAACAAAAAGGAAGAAAAGCTACATCAAACTTCATGAATATCAAATGTTATCGAGGTTCCCTGATGACTGGTGTCACAGGTTCAATGCGTAAGATACTGACTTTATGAGAACTCCGATGATACAGCAATGTCTGCTGACCTCAACTTACCTTCGCCCAGTGCGGTCTACCTGCGAATTCTTGTACAATTTTCTCATAATCGGCCCAATATTCAGAATGTGGAATAGCTTTACCATATGGTCTGTAACAGTGAACAAATTAAATGTCGCTTTATCTCGATCGCGCTTGGGAACAATGAATATTTTACCCGCTGTACACATTCAGTTCCTTCCACAGTTCTGAGCAGAATTTGAGGATAGCTTTTAGAACTGTGTACGTAATAAGGTCTATGATTGTTTAGCAGGACTCAGAACCGTTGAATCAGATCGACTGTGGACCTGGGTCCTGGAAGTAGGTCTAGAACTGTAGAACTGTGGGGTCCCGGGTATAGAACTGAATATTCAGACTTGCCGAGCTGAATACAGAACTGTCGAACTTTCGAAGTGGGCCTTTGAAACTGGGTCCATAAAGAAACTGTGCAAGTCATGAGCTGTGGAACAGGATCCACAGAACCTTTGAGCCAAACTGTAGGCCCTGAACTTTGGTATTAGCTCCAGACCTGTGGAACTGGGTCCGTAAAGGAACTATGGAACTGGGCAGGGGAACTGTGGATGAGTAGTTGTGTAGTCACCTGTAGCTGATGATATTGATATATGTAGAATCACGGCCGTAAGCCGGACTCAGATAAATATCATCTGATTTCACAAACCGAACTTGAATCGGGAAGTGCGCCTGGTGATGATTCTGAATGATTCGAGTTTGTAACTCTTTCAAAACTAGCGCCGTTTTATCTCTGTAAAAACCGAGAAACAAAATTATAGAATCATTTTACAAAAGTGACTAGTTACACAGCACCGTCGGATTCGAGGAGATTTGAAATACGGTCTGGAATCTTGGCGTCAAAATTTGGTCAACAAATAGTTGGCCTGGATGTTTTCAATGAAGTCAACAAATTCAGACTTAGCCGTTTTAAGCTTAAACTTTTCCCTGAAATTGATCCCAAGTAAGAGGTTATCGATTATTTGGGAAATGAGCCGTACCTCGGGAACGAGTATTCCATCACGTCTGGTTTTATCAAAACTTCAAAGTTGAAGATATTCGGCGACCAGTCTACCGTCCGCGTGTGACCAAAATTCAACCATAAATACAGCCTATTGATGTATCTAGTTAAACTCGGTACAAATGTACTGGAAATATATAAAATATCAGTTGTCAATGTTATCAACGTTGTACGATTTTAGTTGGTTTTGCGCATTTAGAAAATGGTTATCTAAAGAAGAAAGTATTACTATAAACAATTTTTCCAGTTGAAAAACTGCACTTCCAACGCCACTGTCCAAGCAATCTTTCTAGGCTTATGGCGTTATGAAGGTGTCAATCTGCAATTTGGAATCCACGTCAATCTGGCGTTAGTTCATTTTCAATTGAAATGTCTCTGGTGAAGCACTGAACACATGTGACGTGTGGACAATCAGTTTGTGAAAGTGTGCTGATAAAATGTCTAATGTCTGATGTTTGTAGTTCATTTTCAATTAAAAATGTCTCAGGTGAAGCACTGAACACATGTGAAGTGTGGACGATCAGTTTTTGAAAGTATGCTGATAAAATGTTTTGTCTGGTATTTTCAGTTCATTTTCAAAATATCTTAGGTAAAATTCTGAACACTTATATGAAGGCGGAGGTCTCTCACGGAGCCCAGGTTGAGGGCGGTAACGGCTCTGGTTGCAGATTGATAATTTACCTGAACCAATATAGAAATTCCAGCAGATAATATCCAATGAAAAACCGTCTGAACCAACTTGCATTAGTATTCGTCTGTTAAAACAAATGTGTCAGAGATATTAGAATGGAGACGATTCAAAAATGAATATTTCTGGAGATGTAACGATGTATATACCTTTTCAGCGTCAGTGCGTTTCCTATGAAAGGCGATACAATATCCGGTGTACGGATACCAGAGCAACTCGAAATGATCCGATGCGTTCAAATGAGCGTCTAAATTCTCAAGCACCTTGAAAATATATTGAAAATGATGCCAACTTACTGTGAAAATCAGTTCATTTTCGATTTTACTCTCACATATAACTGAACATAAAAGATGGCACACATACATCGTCCAGTTTGACCGGGTAGGTGACTCTCTGTAGGTTGAATATAGGTTCGCACTGTATTTTAGCTCGGATGATGACACCTAACGATCCTAAACTGCAACAAGCCGCTAGAAATACGTCTTTATTCTCCTCTCGTGAACAGTGGATAATTTCACCGTCGCTCGTCATCAAATCAATTTCTAATACCTGAAAAAATGAAACATCGCGATTTTACTCTCAGATTTATATCATAATTACAGACTTTCAAGTCCCTGTTATTTATTAAGTTATATATATATGTATTTTGTGACATCGGTTTATTAAATATGGAAACAGCAATCTATATATGGTAAATTGTTCAATATTGGACATTGGACAGAAGTTGATAGATGATAATTCACAGATTAAACTCACGTTTGTCGAACAGACACCGAATTTAGCTCCGGTACCGTGAACCGCAGTTGATATAAACCCGGCTAATGAAATATCCGATATCACTGGTAATCTACAGACAATAGTAATAATACATGTATAATAATCATTAGAATTGTAAAGAAGAAAATATATTTCATGGCTGGGCTACTGGTCGACTGGTCGACTGGTTGACTGGACGATTGGGTGACTGGTCGACTGGGTGACTGGATGACTTGACGACTGGTCGACTGGGTGATTGGATGACTGGGTGACTGGACGACTGGGTGACTGGATGACTGGACGACTGGATGACTGGACGACTGGGTGACTGGACGACTGGGTGACTGGACGACTGGGCGATTGGATGACTTGACGACTGGACGACTGGGTGACTGGATAAATGGGTGACTGAATGACTGGGTGACTGGATGACTGGACGACTGGGTTACTGGACACAGGCCGAGGGGGTATACTTACTGACTGAGAGATAAACCACTATCTTTCAGGATGTGATTGAGTTGCTCAATTGAAATACCGGCCATTGCGGTACAAGTGAACTTCTCATTATCAATCTGTTATCAGAGAAAGTAAGAGTAAAGTCGTTTCAGGGAGTGACTTAACATTTCAATAAAGCTTCATCAGTTTTGTGATGATATAGGCGTTTATGTGCTCGTGTTAATATCACTAATGAAACTGTTATTCGGGGAGGGGGTTCTCACTGGATTCTCAGAAATCTTCCCTCGAGACCAGATTATTTATTTTCTCCAGGTTTTAAAGGCTTGAAATGTCTACAGTTCACAGATTTTCTAACTTACTTCAACGATTCGATCGAATTTTTGTAGAGATATCATGTATTCATTGGTACAAGCGATGTCGGTAAGCGATCGACCCAGTCCGACCACTTTAACAGTCTTGCCTTCGTCAACCGCTAATCTTAATATCTGTTAACATAATCTGTGTAAAGTTCTGTAAGGTTCTACAAGAAAAATAATCACAATGTTGAGCCTTCATTACATATACCTGTTTGAGTTGGTCTTCATTTTCTGGTGTGAAATATAATTCAGGACGACACGAAAACGTTCGCGACCAGTTCTCAAAATAGAAGTCATCGCGTTTTTCGCCTGTCATTTCGACCATCGCCGCCATTTTATCGTTAGTCGCTAGAAACACGTCATTGAATAATCCGATTTTTTATCCGATGATTTATTTCAATTTCGTGCACACACAATATATTATACCAGTGTTAGTTCCCACCGACGGATAGAATACAAATACGACGGCCTCAATATGAAATCCGGTTACATAAAAATGTTACATAAACTATGCACTTCTAAAACGAAGAATTGAATTTCGAATTTTTGTCGCTGTGTCTCTCAGCCAAACTCAGACAGTCGCGAGAGAACTTTTAACACTTTTCCGACGTAGTTCAGCGAGTAAATCTAGTTTCGATATTAACAGGAATATAAAGCGGTTTGACGGTTGACATTTGAACAAAAGAAAATACGTTTTTTCTTTCTTCAATCGACAAGAGTTTGAGTTGTTGCTGTAATACATCAGCGACAAGAGAAGAGACTCTTCGGAACATCAGCCTCTAAAGCAATCACACCCGCGGTTACTGCTCTATCATAGATACCGGGTTGTTTGCACACTTTCCAACGAAATTTCATATGGTTCAAATGCCGGGAAAATGCGTACACAGTGGAACCTCGTAACAACCAACTCGGATACAACGGTTCTTCATCGGATAAACCAAATATAGCATTTTGTCCGTTGAAAGACAATTCGATTGATTTCATACTGGACATAATGAACTATCGGTTATAACGAACAGATTTTCTGTTCCCGTGAAGTTCGCAGTAACGAGGTTCCACTGTATATGAGCTTCGCCTAACAGCCCTCGTTGGTGAAAAGTTCCACTGGTCGCGCCAATCTGTCGGCGCTGTTTTAAAGAGTGTTTCGATACGGAGGCAGGAGTCTGGACCCCTAAAACCACACATACGACTAACAACTAACCATATATTGTCTATATTTGCATTTTATTTAGTTTATATAATCTGATAGTATCAATTAAGCAATCAATGTTAATATACATCGCTGTTATGAGTGAATATGATATTGAAGCATTTCCAAAGAAGTCTTCTTCAACTCATTTGCATCAGACTCCATTTTACGAACTTAATCAATCTTAACAATATTGATTTCATGCCAAACATTTTAGAATAATTTTCAAATCATTTTAAAAATCATCGTTTTTAGCCATGAAAACAGTTAATAATTCAAAAATGGTTGATCATTTCTCTTTCAACACGAGAGAAATAAAGAAGATTTTTTAGCGATCATTTAATACAGTGTAAATTGAATAAAAAAACAATAGTGTTAATGATTAGACTGCACAGTTTCACTGGTCGTGTTTAATAGATTAAAAGATTTCAGAAAAATCGATCCCAGACAAAAATAGATAGACTTTAGTAATGAATTGCTCTCTCTCTCCCTCTCTAACTGTCGAACACTTGTCTCAGGTAACGATTCATGAATATTCCACGTGGATCTAAACGCTCACGAACTCGGTGGAACTGATTCCACATTGGGTAGAGTTGCTTCAGCTGATGACAATCCATACTGTGCGCCTTGACAATTTACAATAAACAAAAAGGAAGAAAAGCTACATCAAACTTCATGAATATCAAATGTTATCGAGGTTCCCTGATGACTGGTGTCACAGGTTCAATGCGTAAGATAGTGGCTTTAAGTGAACTCCGATGATACAGCAATGTCTGCTGACCTCAACTTACCTTCGCCCAGTGCGGTCTACCAGCGATTTCTTGTACAATTTTCTCATAATCGGCCCAATATTCAGAATGTGGAATAGCTTTACCATATGGTCTGTAACGATCGCGGTCAATTAAAACAATTAAACAGTTTGCATTCAGTTCCTTCCACAGTTCTGAGCAGAATTTGAGGAAAGCTTTTAGAACTGTGCACGTAATAAGGTCTATGATTGTTTAGCAGGACTCAGAACCGTTGAACCGAATTATGGACTATGGACCTGGGT